>NW_027187419.1:97688505-97724694 GCF_028583685.1 Petaurus breviceps papuanus
CTCTCTCTCTCTCTCTCTCTCTCTCTCTCTCTCTCTCTCTCTCTCTCACACACACACACACACACACACACACACACCTAATAAGTGTCTAAGATGGGATTAGAACCCAGGGTGTCCAAAGCAGCTCTCAAAGGATACAAAGCAAGGATGGTTTTCCATCCAATATTCCAGGGGCAGTGCTCCATCTATCTACCACATTATGCCCTTTAACAATCACTCCAATAAACTCCTTCCCAAAGAAATCAATCAAAAGCTAAAAGAACATAAATTACTACCACCTAGAACTCTCTAGACTCAATTACTGTGTGTCATAGAATTTTGAGTCAGAAGAGACATTAGAAATCATCTAATTAAACTCCTTCATTTCATAGCTAATGTTTATATGGCATTTAAGGTTGACAAAGAGCTTTACATGAATTATCTCTTTGATCATAATAATCACCCTATGAGAAAGGTGCTAATATTACCCCACTTTGCAATGGGGAAAACTGAGCTGAGAGAAGCTAACTGACCTACCCAGGGTCATACAGCTAGTAAGTGTATGAGAGGGGACTCAAACTCAGGTCCTCCTGATTTCATATCCAATGCTTTATACACTATGTCAAAGAGAAGAGGCTCAGAGAAAAAAGATATGAATCACACAAACTGACCATTGTAAGAGACAGTCAAGATTTGAAGCAGTACTTGGAATCCAGTGCTTTTTCCACTCTGCCTCTCTTGTGTGTGTGTGTGTGTGTGTGTGTGTGTGTGTGTGAGTGTATGCACATGAGCACACACACATTTATGTGATTAAATGGCAGAGGGGAAGGCAGAGGACATTATTGGCCTCATCTGCCTTTTTGACTCTTCCCCTTCTCCCTTCTTCATTTAAACAATAATCTACCTTTCCCCTTACCCCTTTTACTCCTTCTATCCCACTTTTTTTGTCTTTTGGATGAATATATTCAGTTTTCACAATCAGGCTTTCAATCACTTCAATCTAAACTATAACTAAAATTATGAAGTCCCACATTTTTTAGACACTCGGGGGTCTCATATTCCTTATCATGAAAGACATAATCCAAGAAAGCCCCTCTGATAAACTCTTCCATCTTCCAAAGGAGATCAACTTCCTTAAAAGGCACACACACACACACACACACACACACACACACACACACACATCCCTTCTCACCCATAAATAATGAAATATCCAAAGAGAACCTAGGATTAGGTAATTCTGTGTTTCTGCTGCTGGTACCAGCATGTTGAAATCATCTCATTGAGATTATGATAAAGAATCTTAACTCCGGAGATGCTTGCTTAACTCTGGAATCCTCCCCAGCAGTCACTGAGTCTACATCTGCTTATCCTTTCCAGAGAAAGTTATCAGGTAAAAAAAATTCCAAAATTGAAATCCACAACTTACCCCTCATTTACTTAAAGAATAACTTCTGTAGAAAGCAAAACAATAGATGTAGCATTTTTATGGTCCCCTCTTTTTGTTGTGGTTTTGGTTTTGGTTTTTTGCCATCTGACTATCCAAGCATATAGAACTTTTCATACACCTTCCCTCCCACGTTCTTCTCATTAAAACTAGGTAAATGATGATCACCTTATTTCTTAATGTATCCAAATAATCCTCTAAGAAGTTACCAATAGTATCCAAAAATTGTGTTCAGCAAATTATACTGGACATCTTCATTCAAAATATTAGGAACTATGAATGCTAGGGAGAAATTGCAGAGAAAGATATTTCTACTTGATAAAAAGATAATCTTTCTAACACAGCTATGTCAAAGAGGGATGGCTTGCCTTGGGAGGTAATAATTTTCCCATAACTGGAGGTCTTCAAGCAGAGGACAGATGTTGAAAAAGAAATTGCTTACTAATTCTAGGGCTGTATCCTAAAAAGATTATACAACTGGGAGGAAAACCCGTTTGCACAAAAATATTTATAGCAGCTCTTTTTGTGGTGGCAAAGAATTGGAAATCAAGGGGGATGCCTTTCATTTGGAGAATGGCTAAACAAGTTGTGGTATATGAATGTAATGGAATACTATTGTGCTATAAGAAATGAGGAGCAGACATACTTTATAATATCCTGGAGAGACTTATATGATATGATTCTGAGTGAGGGAAATAGAGCTAGTAAAACTTTGTACACAATTACAGACATATCCTATCTATGACGACTAACTTTGATGAACTGGGCTCCTCTCAGCAATGCAAGGTTATAAGACAATTGGGGCAGCTAGGTGGCAGAGTAAATAGAGTACTGGCCCTGGAGTCAGGAAGACTTGAGTTCAAATCCAACCTCAGACACTTAACATTTACTAGCCATGTGACCTTGGGCAAGTCACTTAACCCCGATTGCCCTGCCCTCCAAAAAAAGCTTTAAGACAACTTCAAAAGACTCATGATGGAAAGGATATCCACATCCAGGGAAAAGAACCATGGAATTTGAATGCAGATTGAAGCAAACTACTTGTTCTGTCTTTGTGTGTTGTTTTGTTTCATTCCTTCTTTCTCGTTGTTCACTTCATTGGTTATAATTCTTCTTTATAACCTGACTATAATGCTTCATGTGAAGGTATTTGTAGAGTCTATATAGGATTGCATGCCGCCAAAGGCAGGGAGAGGGGGGAAAGAAGGAGGAGAAAATTTGGAACTCAAGGGATTGTGGAACTGAATGTTGCAAACTAAAAGTAGATGAACAAATTTAATAAAATATTTTTTTAAAAAAAAATGAATTGCTACTCCAGTTTATTTTGGTCTAGATGACCTCTTTCCAACTATTAGATCATACTGATTCTATTCTATGACTTGAACTTTATCTGTAGATACTTTTAGTGAGATGGTTTGCTCTGGGCTTCCCAGTGCTCCATAATACACTGCATTCAATGATCATTTATCTAAGTAACTATTGGAGGCATCCCCCTCCAAACCATAATGCTTCACTGGAAAGAAAACACACACAAACATCCTTCTCTTCCATGTATTAAGTAGATATCCACCTCTTATCCAGACAACTCATGGGATGTAGAAAAGGAAACTCCAAATCTTGGAGAATTTGAGAGGTTTAAGGGAATAATGAATCTAATATTTAATATACCTACTAACTTAATATTTTACATACAGATACTCCTTCAATAAACTCCTCCAACATCTTCTCATGATATGGAAGTGATCCTGAGACCTCAAAGGCTATACCAGTGATCTATAAACTGTGCCTGATCCTGCCAAGCTAGAAAGATTTGTAGTCAATGCCTGGCTTGGAACTGTATGTCTCTCCATTTAGGACCACCCCAGCTAACTTCAGAGAGAATCACCCCCAAAGGCTGCTACACCAAAACTTGTGGAATCATAACTAAGATATAAAGAGGTAGCAATTGATACAAGAAGAAACTATCCTGATAAGAACACAAATCTTTTGATGAAGTAGAAAAAAATATGGAACACAATATTTAAGAGCCAATTTCCTGCCCCAGTCTCCCAAAAGATTTCTATATGATTTCCTAGTTAATGTTTCAAATATTTATAAAATTGTGGAATGAAATTCAATGCTGAAAAGGAAAAGAGGAAATTATTCATCAGCACCTCTATGCTTGTAAAAAAATGAGCTACCAAGCACACACTCCCCCCAGTCCATGGCAGGCTACTCATCTTTCAATTATATCTGGTATATATTATACTGGTATCATGGGCCAGCTCTTAACTACAACATGATACTCATGTCTGTATCTTCCATGGTTCCCTACTGCCTCTAGGATAAAATACAAACTCCTCAGTTAGGCATTTTAAACCTTCCTCAGTTGGACTATAATCAGTCTGTATTCTGGATATTTCATATTATTCACCTTCACACAACTGCTCCCCAAACTCAAAATTCCATCTCCCACTTTGGTGCCTCTGCATAGGCTACATATCTGGAGTGTACTTTTTCTTCACTCTACTCATAATCTTTCACTTCCTTTTAAAGGCTTAATTCGGATATCATCTCCTTCAGGAAGTTTTTTTTTATCCTTCTTAGTTATCCTTCCTCAAATTGTTGTTGTTGTTTGGTCATTTCAGTTGTATCTGACTCTGTGACCCCATCTGGAGTTTTGTCGGCAAAGATTTCCTTCTCCAGCTCATTTTGCAGAGGAGGAAACTGAGGCAAACGAGGTTAAGTGACTTATCCAGGATCACACAGCTAGGAAGTGTCTAAGGCCAGATTTGAAATCAGGAAGATGAGTCTTCCTGACTCCAGGCCTAGCACTCTATCCACTATGCCACCTAGCTGCCCATTTCTTCAAATTATATTATACTTATTTATCTAATAAAATGTTGTATTCCTCCTGTTGAATGCGTGATCTTGAGGGAAGGGCCTCAAGGCTTTGTTTTGTTTTGTTTTTGTGTCCCTTATGTGGAGCTAATGCCTTGTATAGAGTAGATATTTAAACAAGGCTTGTGGAATAGAACTGAATATGTAAAATCAAGTCCATGGTTGATGGATCCATGAATTCTAAAAGCTAGACAATCTATCAAACGGCCATGAACATCTGACATGGAATGGGTCCATCACATATAATCTACTCAACTGCATATAACATGACTATAGTGACCAAGGAAACAAAAAACACAATTGGCCACCAGATGGCAGATTTAATGCCCATAACTAGACCCTGTTTATGCCCACTGATGGGAGCACTTTGGCACAATCATATACCATCCTATTGATTGTCCCAGAGAGTTTGGAAAGAACAACATTCCTTCTGCCTCTTATCACATTATTTATTTGTCACAGAGATATGTAACTAGGAGGTGTCATAGTCATAACATAAAGCAAGATTTGGCTAGACATATGCTCTTTTTTTTACCTTCTTCCGACAGTAAAGGAGATGAGAAGATGCTTTCCTGACCATGCCTTTCTCATCCCATGGGGTAGATGGCCCAAAGGCATGACCTTTCCTTTAGTCCTGGTCTCTAACCAGACTATAGTTTGGAGTTGGGAAATTTGTCAGACACACCTGTGGTCTAAGATATCTGGCTTTAATTACAATAACAGTGGGTACTTTAGCTTAGGGCAAATTGGTCCTAGGCCAGTGATTCTCTCTATATACTATTTAGGAGCTCATAAACAAAAGTTATTAAGAGAAATCATCATCATAAAATCTTCTCAGGAATCCTCAGTTCAGAAGAAACTCTAACATTTGAAATAGATATCTGAACCTCTGACCTGGTTAAACTCTCTATTTCCAACTAGTCATTGGTGTCTTCCATTTGCACTCCCTATATGTAACCAATATATAAATATACATCACAAAGAAGTTATGATCCATCACAAACTTTACATAAAAGGAAAACACTTTCAAAGATATGAATGAAATCAGAAATTACAAATAGACAACTTAGGAATAAATGTCTGCCTTGTGCAAGCAGAGATAAAAGCAATGAAGAAAGAAGTAAAAATACCTCACCAGCTTCAGCTGCCTCTAAGAGAAGAATAGTTAGGTAATGCCAGCCAGGGATTTATTACAACAGAAGAAGCTCATCTTCAACACAGCTCTCACCCCCCCCCCTTCAAAATGGATTGATGTCTTTCTCCATCCAAGTCCCTTCATGTCCCTCTACTGCAAGTCAACTCATTAAATCCCCTTTCCAAAGCCCCTACTTTACGAGAATTCTAACTTTTGCCTCACAATAAAATCTCCTTTAGATGAGAGTTTATTATTTCTCTGTCTGGATTCTAGTTCCCAAAAGTCCATATAGCTAATCTGAAAATGTTCTTTGACCTGAAGGGAACTGGTCCCAAAACTAAGCTACAGATAAAAATAATAACATTAATAACAATAGTTCATATTTATTGACAGTACTCTAAGGTTTTACACAAAGCACATTGTACATTGTCTCATTAGCACTATGAGGAAAATAATACAGGTAGTACTATCTTCATTTAACAGATGAGAAAGCTAACGCTCAGGAGCTAAATTACTTGCCAAAGATCATAAACCCAAGGTAGCATGGCATAATGGATAGGACACTAGACTTGGAGTCAGGAAAACCTAGCTTCAAATCCTGGCTCATACACTTATTGGTTGCGAGTCTTGACCTCTCTGTGCCTCAGTTTTCTTATCTGTAAAATGAGAAGGCTAAACTAGATGGCTTCTAAAATCTCTTTGAACTCTAAAATTGTACTCCTATAGCACTATAAAATGTCAAAGGCAGGAGGAATGTGAGAGAAAGAAATATGCAGAGATGAAGACTAAGATAAAGGTACTGAAGGCATGTGAAAACTAAAATTCAGGGCTCATTAACTCCCATATGATCATAAATTGCAGTCCTCCATCCCTTCTTGGTCAGAGATGGCACAACTTAGCAATTCATCCATACTCAGCATTGGCCCAATTCCAAATGTGGCTAGCATGTGCTACTTGGATAGAGTTTATGAGTCACTAATTGCATGCCGGGAACATTGAACCTCTTCTTAAAAAAATTCATGCAAGTGCCCTTTTCCCTGGTGGTCTGTAATATTTTAACATTTCAGGAATATTTTATCTTACCTCACACAACAGTTCTGAAGTTTTCCAATGTACTCTTGACCTTTAATGGCACTTTGCCTATCTAAGGATGAATTCATTTAATTCAGTACAACAAACATATTGTGTCTACTGTGTGCAAGGCACCATATAGAAGAGGAAACAATGATGAATAAAAGTCCCTGCCCTCAAGGAGCCTTCATCAATCAAGAAAGATGCATACAAAAATAAAAATAATATAAAGTCTATTGAGAAGAAAGGAAGAATACAAGGAAGGAAGGAAAGGGAAAGATGAACAACATGAGCTTCTTATATAAACCTGAATCTATGTCTATGTGCATGAAGCAAACCTAAAACATAGTTTTAAATTCCTAAATCACAGATTTAAATTTGTAAGAGATGGTTAAGAGATAAGTGGCAGAACAACTCAAAGAGGACTTTCAGCAATATCTACACCAGGAAATCCCTCTACCAAATGGCCTAAACCAGTGACCAAGTCTAGAAAACCACTTTATATGGCACAAGGGATCAAAGGTTCATCAATTCAGAACCATAAGATACCTTAAAGATCAACTAATCCCACTCCTTCACCTACAGAAAAGAGATGTGAGGTCCAGAGTGATGAAATAACAGGTCACCAAGGCAATTAGGAGCAGATCTGTGGTTTGAGACCACTTCCTCTGACTTCAAATCCAAGCAACTAGCACTTGGCCTCAACACTTCTAAATAACTTTGATGAAGAGCATAACTGATGATGGTGCTGATGGTGAAGATGAAGATGATGATGAAACTCTCTGGGCTGTTACTTGCTTTTTCTTAGAACTTCCAAATGATCATCTCTCCCATCATAATGGAAACAGTGGCTATGGATGCATGGTACACTGGTTTGGGAATCAGAGGAGCTAGGTTCAGATCTTTCCTTTGCTGTTTACTAGTTGGGTCACCCAAGGCAATGAATCAGTGGACATTTATTTAGCACTTGCTATGTACCCTTCACTATGCTAGGATTCTGGAGGATACAAATAACAAGAATAAATTAGTCCCTACTCACAAAGAGCTTACATTCTAACAGACAAGTTACTTAAGCTCTGCCTCAATTTCATCCCTTCATATAATGAGGAGGTTGGAATACATGACTTCTAAGGTTCTTTCTAGCTCTAAATCAATGGTCCGAGGACAAAAATACTAGCTGGTTTCACTATATACACATGTTCATTCTGCAAGCAAAATGAGAATTTGCTCAAATAATTTAGAAATACAGTCATTTTGGTTAAAAAAAAATACCAGAGACTTCACTATCCAACTGAAACTTGCACAAAAGGAAAAGTTTCTTATTGAGCAATACATTCTGATAATTAACCCCCCTGATAACCTGTATCCAATTGTTTTCTAATACAAATACAAAAATCTGAGTTATTCTGTTTTTCTAATTCATGTACTAATTCCCCTTTTTAGTTTTCTGCATTTTCAGTCTCTGTACACATCTCCCACATGTAAAATAAAAACACTGATACTTCCCTCAGAGTCATCACAAAAACAAATAAAGCGCTAAATCAGATGGTGTCTAAGGGCCCTTCCAGCCCTGGCATCCCTCACATATGAAGGTATAAAAGTGATTTTAATATACCTGTGATCTATTTCAAAGTTAATATGAAACATATGACTGAACAATAAAAGCTATCAAGGGATTCTTCATGCAAATAAGTATTTTCACCTAGAAATATAGCTTGGATATTTGATATATGGCTAAAATTACTGAATTTTAGATCTACAAGGGAACTTGAAGACTATAAAATTCCTCCACCCCAATTTCACAGGTAAAGAAACTGAGTCATAGAAACATTAGGTAATTTATCCAAGTTCACATAGTTGATTGGTCAGAATTTAGAAGTCAAGTCTTCTGACACCTAATGCAGAGGGCTTGTCACTCTCTATACCATGCTGCCTCTCAGACCTACATCATGAAATATTAACTAATAATTACATATGGGTTGCTTCCATTTCCTCCTTCCAGTTCCCCCTGGAGAGTGTGTGGGGGGAGGGGGGGAGAGAAAGAGAGAATAGAAAGAGGGAAGAGACAGAGAGAGAAATATACATATAGATTCAATTTTTTAAAGCAGAATCAACACCATGAGGTAATAATCACCCTCACATTTCTTAGCCCTGATCAATTGCTATTTGGAGGATATCCAATTCAGGGCTCCACAATTAAAGACAGGCATAGACAATTTGGAAATCCTTCAGAGAAGAGGTATCAAGATAATTAAAAAGTTGTGAAATGAGACTTGGAAGAAAGAGGAACTCTGTAAGAGAATGGTTACTAAACTTGCAAAGTGAATACCAAGATTTTAATTCATATGATTTGCATGCTACAAATACATGGATTTAACTTTTCTCATGCTTATTCAAGTGAGCAGCAGATCTCCTTAACCTGAGAATTGCATATAATAAAATTCAGTGTGTTTGCAAATGAATCTGAACCTTCATAATCTCTCTCACCATACAGATTTTTAGCAGGCCTGAAGGATAAGCTAAAAAGAAATTGAGGTCAGGTCTCCCTAGCAGGTTATCTCTTGTGCCAGAAGCCCTTTGGCCCTGGTTTGTTATGCCTGGGTTTAGGCAGTATTTATAGGTCTTCAAATCACTTTCCTGGCCCTATAAATGTCATCACTTTGTTCTATAATGTGACTATGATGACCTGAGGCAACACAACACTGTGTGGACACAGTTTGTCAACATTCTATCACCACTAAACATTGCCCATTTGGGGAGAACCAGTGTCAGACATTCCAACAGTGGCATGACATGGGTGAAAGCACAACATGAAAATCTCCCACAAGTTGTTTCCAAGTTTACTCCTGGTGATTACAGAAACAATAACCCAAGGACCAACCCAAAGCCCGTTTCCTTTTGTTTTGTTTGACCTGTTTGTTTTAACTATTCTCAACAATGAGCCTAAAAAACAATGTCACACTTAGAGACAGTTATTATTTCATGCTACTAGTTCATGCTGCATACAAACATGTTACTAGGTCAAGCCACGGAAATATCATTTTCTAGAACTGTGACTTCAGGAAAAACAAGAAGAGACCCATGATTTCAGTTTTATAGTATACTAAAAATTACATGCAGGAAAGTCGCATTTCTATTCATTGGAACACAACTAATCAGAATTATCTATTAACTGGCATTTTTATGTATGTTTTCAGAAGAAAGAGCCAGTCCCAAGAAAATTAGATGATGTCAGAGATTTATTTTGTTATTTTAAAAAAACCTTTTCTGATTTTGAATAGATCCCAATCAGTGTCTACACTTCTTAAAACTGTATTAAATGATGATTAAATTATCCTCAGTACTTTTATTTTTAAATACAGAAAAGCAGATTACTAAAAATAAATCAGATGTAAGACTTTGTGCAAGTCATGTAACTACTTTGGCCTTTAGTTTATCCCTCTGTCAAATGAGACAATTAAACTATATTTAAAAATCATAATCTCATTCATATGGCACTTCTGGGGTTACAAGTGTTATTTCTAATATCTAGACTTAAGAGTCTCTGATTTCAGAAAGATTTTCAACGTGAAAAGTTGAAATGAAAAGGTGAAGCAGGAGGAGCATTGGGTTGGTTTTCGAGATACCTGGAGTCTAGACCTATCAAGTCACTTTCCCTTCTTCAATATCATTTTCCTCACCTATAAAAAAAAATAATGCTATCCTCAAATTTCTTGTACCCTTGTCTTACTGCTACTTTTTCCTTTCCAATACCCAATATTGGATAACCTCTACCATACACATTGCTTTTGTCAGTAGTACTGACAGATGGAGAAAAATCACACAACCATGTTAACTGGAGCCCCTACAAATTCATTATCTCAATTGGGCCTTCACAGTCGCATGGTAATTCTTTTACTCCTTTCCGTTTGACTATCACTCTTCCCACAACATCTGTTCCAAACCTTCTTTTCTTTCTTCAAACCATCTAAACAATCCCTTCCTCGCAATAGAGGACCTCACTTCATGCTTTACCAAGATAATTGAAGCCATAGGTCTCTTCTCCCCAATTCTGTACTTCAAAACCCCTTAATATCATCCATCATTTGCTATTACTCTGCTTCTAATCTCAGAGGAAGAGTTGGCCTTTCTCCTTGCCTAGACCTACACATGCCTCTATTTGTCTTCTATCCCATCCCCTCCTGTGTCCTCAGGGATGTTGCCCCTTCAATAATCCAACCATCCCCTCTCTATCTCTGTCTCTGTCTCTCTCTGTCTTTGTCTCTCTGCCTCTCTCTCTCTCTTTGTTTCTCTGTATCTCTGTTTCTCTCTCTGTCTCTCTGTCTCTGCCTCTGTCTCTCTCTGCCTTTGTCTCTCTGTCCCTCTCCCTCTCTCTCTTTCTCTGTCTATCTGTTTCTCTGTCTCTTTCTCTCTCTGACTTTGTCTCTCTCTCTCTCTTTTTTCTCTTACTTCAAGGAGCTTACATACTACCTGGTGCTTCATGGATGTACCATGAAAACAGATAAGGATATATAATAATTTATAGCAGAGGTTCTTAACATTTTGTGTGTTGTGGACTCCTCTGGCAGTCTGATGAAGCTGTGGATCTCTTCTCCAAATAATGTTTTTAAATGCATAAAATAAAAGACATTGAATTACAAAGGAAACCAATTCTATTGAAATACAGTTATAAAAAAAAATTTAAGTTCACAGAACCCAGGTTGAAAACCCCTGAACTAGAGGAATTAGGAAAGACCACCTGTAGAAAGTGACACAGGAGCAGAGCCTTGAATGAAGGAAGGGTTATTAAGTGGTAGAGCTAATGAGATATGGCACTCTAGGCATTGGGGACAGCCTGTGCAAAGTTACAGAGCTGGGAAAGGAATGCTATTTGGGGAATAGCAATTGACCATTTTGTATGGAATATAGAGTATGCAAAGGAGGAGTAATGTAAAAATGTGAAAGTAATATGCTAGAGCTAGAATAAAAAGGGTTTTAAATATTGAGCTGAGGAGTTTGTTGTTGGTCCAAGAGGCACTTGGTCTTGGGTTGAGAGCAGGAGGAGGACTAAAAGTTCTTAAGCAAGAGAATGACATGGTCAGACTTGTGCTTTAGGAAGATTATTTTGGCACCTGTATGGGATCCAATTATGAAACTATCACAATAATCCAGGAGAGAGGTAAAGTAACCCTGAACTGGAGTGATAAATGAGTGAGTGGAAAGAAGGGAAACAGATATGAGACATGTTATGGGCACAGAATCAGCCAAAAAAAGTTGATGTCATTAATAAAATTGGGAAATCAGAAGAAGGGGACTATTTTGGGTAGAAAACAATGAGTTCCATTATATCTAACAATGGGACCATCCAGGTTTGTGTGCACAGGAAGCATTTGGAAATGAGGAACTAGAGATCAGGGGAGAAGATAGGGCTAAAGATTCAAGTTTAGAAGTCATGAGCATGGAAATGACCATTGCATAGGGTTGGATGAGATCACAGAGCAGGAGAGTTTAAAGGGAAGAAAAGAAGGCCAAGGGTGGAACTTTAAAGGCATATTCACATTTAGATGAGTCTGCAAAGCAGATTGGAGTGATAAACAGGAGAATACAGTGTCAGAGAAGTCAAGGAAAAAGAGAATATCAACAATGAAAGGGCAGTCATTGGTAATCACAAATACTTCAGAGAAAACAAAGATGTGGAGGCAAGAAAAAAAAATCATTGGATTTGGTGATCAGGTCATTCAGTAAGGATATTGAAGGAAGCAGTTTTAGACAAATTGGGGTTTGGGGACAATAAGCAGTATTGAAAGCCAGTTAGTTAGGCTAGGTAATTTGCCCAAGCTTACATGGCTAGTTAATAGGTCAGAATTTAGAAGCCAGTCTTCTGATGCCTTCTGACCAGTTAGCAAAAGCCAGTTAGTAAAAGGTTGAGGACTGACAGAACAGTAAGAAAAGAAAGGAAACACATGTAAATTATTCTTTCTAGAAGTTTTGCAGTAAGAGGATGATAGAAATTGAGTAATATTTGTAATTAAGCATATATACTTAAGCATGTTTGCAGACAGATGGGGAAGAGTTAATATAGATACAGAAATTAAAGATGCCAAAGAAAGAGGTAGGGATGATAAAAAGAGGGGACTTGATTAATGGTGAAAGGTCCTTGAAGATACAGAAGTGGATGGGATTAAGGGCACAGTCTTAGAAATAAGCAGTACCTCTGACAACAGGGGAAGAAGGATGAGATGGGTGATGACACCTGGAAGTTCTGAAGTATGGGAAAAAGAAACTGAGGGAGCTCTGGTAATATGACCTTGGTCTTAGCAAATTAAGAGATCACCTTCTAAGAATGGAGGAAGGTGGAATTCGAGTTGGGGTCTTGAAGGCAGAGGAGAACAGATGTTTTGGGGAATATGATGAAGACTATAAGATCAATTCAAAAATTGCTATATATCAATGAGGGCCCAGTTCGTTGTGAGTTTGGTCAGCTGGCAATGGCTTCTTCCCACAATAGTTGGCAGCTTGGGAATAGGAGTAGAAGTAGACAGTGAGGGTTAGCCAGGGTGGAGGATTAAGCAGAGCAGGTGAAAGATTTAATGGGATGAGACATTCAAAGGTAAAAGAGAGTAAATGAATCTTAAATTAGTCAAGAGAGAGAAAGGAGGGAGAGAAGTGAAAGCAGAATTGGAGCAGTGCACTGAGGGAGTATGGAGGAATCAAAGGACTGGAGACCCCAATGATGAGGAAGACAGGTTTGGGGTAAGTGAGAATGCAGAAGAGGTGAGAGTAGACTGTACTGGAGAAGGAAATGGCAAACCACTCCAGTATCTTGTACATGACTGAAATAACTGAACAACAACAGTAGATGAAACAAACAAAAAAAAGCCACCTGAGTCCTCTAGAAACTTCTCAGGGCACAAATTGATGGCTAACATTTCTCTACACACTTTTGAAAGTGCAGGGCAGTAGTTCCAGGAGAAAATTTTAATATCTTAGCTTTTTGTCCATGGAAACAAGAAGGAAATGAGGAAAGGGAAAAGGCTTTTATTAAGTGCCTACTGTCTTCCCAGGCATGTGTAAAGTTGTGCTAAGTGCTTTACAAATACTATTTCATTTGACCCAAGCAAAAACCCTAAGATATAGGTACTATTATCATTCCTATCAGTTAAGGAAATTGAGACAAATGGAGGTTAAGTGACTGGCCCAGGGTCATTCAACTGAGGGAGAATTTGTAGGTCTTCTTGATTCTAGGCCCACAGCTGCATCACCAGCTGCCCCAAGGATCATAGGATAAAAGATCAGAGGCTTATGTTTGTGGGTCTTCCTAAAATCATGATATATAGGTGACTGCATACATCACCTACAAGTAAAACCAGCTTTTCTAATATTAATGACCCCAAAAAAAGAATAAAAAAACCCAACCTGTTAATGTTGGCAAAACACTTTACAATGGAATTCATAGCTGGTCCAGAGTAATTCCTCTTTAATGAGCCTAACTTTTAAAATTAGCCAATCAATCAACAAGCATTTTATAAGTTTTCCCTATGTGCTAACTACTGGATACAAAGAAAAAGAAAAAAAAATTTCTGCCTTCAAGGAATTGACCTTCCAATTAGGAAGATGACACACACATAAATTGGTACATTCCAAACAAATACAGAGTAGAGGAATGGATGGTAGCCTTAGAGAGAGAGGCATCACCATCTCAAAGGGCCCTTCCAGTTCAAAGCTGGGTAATTCTATCATTCTTTGTCTCCAAGAATATCATCCATTTTCTACCTCCACTCATCTTTTTTTTTTAATTGGAGCTTCAAACCATACTAATTTTCCTAATCCTTCCAATGAAGGGTAATCAGGGAAGACTGTGTGTAAAAAGTGGTATTAGAACTGAGCTCTGAAAGAAACTAGGGATTCTAGTAGGTAGAGGTAAGAAAGTAGTGTCTTCCAAGGTTGGCAGACAGCCTGTCCAAAGTTGACATGGAGTGATCTGTGTGAAGACCAGCAAAAAGGTCTATTTGGTGGGACTATAAAAAAGGAAAGGAGAATAATAAATAAAAAGGCACTTAGCTGGGCTAGTCCAGGGATGATAGACACAGTTCTACATTAATAGAACAACAGGAATGTATTAAGCACCTACTATAGACCTGGAGATACAAAGTAAAAAATGAAATCATCCAGGCCCTCACTTCTAAAAACTGCTAGCTCCAACAAAGCATGTAGAAAAAAAAAAAAGATCTAACCAAAGACTTCAGTATAGTTATTTTCGCCGTGTATTAGGAATGAATTAAAACAAAAACTGAATAACTTTTCAATGAAGTGTTGGGCTAAATTTTAATTATTTTCCCTTGATTCTTTAATCTATCATGTTTGATTTTAGAAAAATAAAATTAAAGAAGGTTATCATTGGAAGAGATCACCAAAGTTGTCTGATTCTGCTTGAAACTTGAAACCCACCCCAATCCTCCATACACATGGAAGATCTCAAATAAGAAGTTCCTAATATTGCAATTATCAGTTGACACCTATAGCTATTTAGAAGGGTTTTTTAAAAACTGCCACATACACACACATTTTTCTAACTCCAGTCAGAACCAGGAAAGAAACTGAAAAATAATTCAGCAATAGAGCAGGACTGGACTGAAGATATAGCTCTCTGTTATTAACAGGGCAGAACCTTCTCAATTCAAAACTGAGCTATCCTTTAAAAAGTTATGGCACTCCCAATGGCATAGAACTTGGAACGAAGGTACTCCAATTTTGCCTGAGACCCTCTTCAGGAACTGAGAACCGAACAATAGAGACTCCAGCAAGAAAAAAGGCAATTTTTGCTGGACCCTTATTTATGGTCAAATTATCTGAAAGTAAATAGGGAAAATATAGGAAAGACACACAAGACTCCTGCTCACTTTTCTGGTGTTCAAAGAAACTAATTCTCTTTATCTGGCTCCCTAATAGTACAGGATATATCTCAAACTCTCTGCCACTTTCATAATCTTGAATTAAGTAGGAAAAATAGGGTACAAATGGAGATGTTGATTTATAATCTAATTTGATTCACTTGGCAGGAAAGAATGTCAAAGGATCCTCAAATTTTCAAGTGGGAAGGGACATCAGAGGCCACCCAGTCTCACCCATACCTCTATAACCAAAAATTCCCTCTGTAACAGCCAATAAGCAATCATCCAGTCTTTGCTTGTGGCAAACCCTATCCTATTCTTGTGAAGCATATTTTTTTTTACTCAATCATAAGATACAACATTTATGCCTGTTATGTTTCATCTTATTACATCTGGTCCAGCATTCTAACTTGTCAAGATCTTTTGCAGCCTGACTTTACTATGCAATGTGTTAGCTATACCTACCAGTTTTTATATTATCAAATTTGATAAGCATGTCATCTATGCCTTTACCCAATTCACTTATTTAAAAAAAAGTTTAACTATGCATGATCAAGCACAGATCTCTGAATTTTTCTACTGCAGTCCTCCTTCCAACTTGGCATCACACCAAACTACTCTTGAGATCTGGCCATTTTCCTCAGAAGCCCAATGTCTACCTAAATGAATGCTCATGAAGCCCAATTTTCTACATTTTTGTGCCAAAAAAAGAATATGAAAAACTTTGCCAGATGCTTTGCCAAAGTTTACATAAACTTTGTCTGCAGTGTTCCCTTGATCTGCTAGTCTCATAACTCTGCTTTAAAAAAAAACACAAGGAAGAAAACTAGGTTAATCTAACTCGACCTGTTCTTCATGAAACTCTTTGCAATCACTTCCTTTTCAAGATATTCCCTAAGGATGCCTTATGATAAAACAAACCCCCTAGAAATTTGCCAGGAATCAAAGTCAACCTCACTGAACTGTAGTTGCAGGTTTTATTCTCTTCCCATTTGAGAAAATCATTAAATTTGCCCTTCTCTGATACCAATCCTGTTATCCAAGATCTTTCTTTATCTTTAATATATTTTTATACATTTTGTCTTTATTACAAGTCTTTTAAAGACCACTGTTAGTTGCTCAGAAGTCACATACAACAATGCTTTCAGTACTGAAGGAGGGGCATAGTTCATCATGGAAGGGTGAGTTGAAGTCATCAAGGAAATCTAGGTGTTCATTTATTACCTACCTACTACCCTAGATATCAATTTCTAGTAGCTATTTTTTTTGTTTCTAATCCAAAAATTAGTCTCCTTTGAAGAAAAATAGAAATAACATTTTTAAACTACTTCTCTCCATTAGCTCTTATCAATATTCCATCAAGACCAACTGGCAGTCCTACCCCTTCCTTTGATCTTCTCCTTTCCCTCAATAGAGCAAAAACAAGCAAGTAAAAAACAAAATACCTTTTTCACAAGCTTTCCTTGACAAACCTCAGCTCATTCTAAACATTAGCTCTTCTCATACTATTTTTTAAACCATGTCGTGTTTTGAAAATTTTACATTCATGAAAATTTATAGATTTTTGTATATTTTAAGGACACTTGAATATGAGGATTTTCCAGCCCTCTATTCACTAGATAGGGCTGTTTGCACAGAAACATTTCCAGAATTAAGCAAATTAAATGTGCATAGAAAATGTTATTCTCCCTAATCACTCTTTTCCTCTTACTATAGGTTAATTAATTAGATTTACAAAACTTGCCCCTGACAGTCGCCTTTGAGTGTGTTCACAAAAGAAAATACAAAACCAAAAAACAAAACAAAACCCCTAAGTCAAGATTGTAATTCCTCCCTGAACAGAAGAATTCTCCCTACCAACCAGGAAGGGCCCTACTAAAGAGACAAGTCTTGCATCATGCCCCAAAGGTCAATAAACTAAAACTTTGTCAGACTAGGAGAAGCAAGGAAATTCCAAAGTCAGGGTCTCTTTGGGAAAAGTGCCCCAAACTCTGTGCAAATGAAAACTTGCTACTATCAGCAAGTGCCCTGTGGCAGGTTTTCATTGTCATGAGTGTAGAAGGGAAGAGAAGCAATCTCTAAGGCAACTCCTTTACCTTCTAGAAAATGAAGTGTGCACTTCCCCCATGTTAAGCATGGTGAACTCTTCTTTTATTCGTGTTTCCTGTTAACTTGGTCCACATACATTGATCATCCTGTCTCCAGACAAACATTTTCACAGACCTCGGTTCTTCTCACTTTTACAATATTTAAATGCCACCCTCTTGATTACATTTTGTGGTTTTTAGTTTTTGGAATTTTTCTGTTGCTATTCTTTTAAAGAAACTTCGATATACTTTCTGTCAGTGAATGGTATCACCAACACTGAGAATTTATTAATTTCAAAAAATTAATTTGTAAACATAGGTGACATGTATAGTAAACATACTTGTAATTTTAAAAGAAAATTGAATGAATTTTTTATTTTTGTAAGTTACCTGAGAATATTGAAAAGAGCAATGAAAGTAGTCAAATAAAAGATACTTCTCTACCATAGATAGGGAGATAGAGATTGGACCTATGATTCCATTGCTACAGAGAACTCTCAGATGAGGAAACACTCAACCAGCAAGTCAGTACATTCTCTGAAGCTTATGGTCTTAAAAAGGTGTATTAGAGGCAGACTTTGAACCACAGGTCTTTGGGGTTCCAAGGCCAGCTCCCCATCCACCATACCACACTGACTTTATATTCCATGATAAATATGGGATTGTGTCATTTTGAAATTAACCATAAGATAGCTCCTTAACTGTAATTATTAACCCATGCCCCACCAAATCTAGTTTCAAGTCCTTCCTCACTGACTTAAGCCAATGGCTCCTAAAGACATATATCTTTATGAAATAGAATAGCATTGCTGAGGAATCCTAAATGTTTTCCTGGTGCTCCTATTGAAGCCAGTAGCTTATTTCTATAATGTATTTATCCAAATGGAAGTCCCTTTTGGGGGAATGAAAGAATGAACCAGACGTTAGCCTGGTCCCTTTTTCCTTCATTCTTTATTCTCAGAACTACAGGTACCCTTGACTATGCATTAGACTGAGCATTATTACTCATGTCCACAGGGATTATAGTATGAAACAGCAGTCATATATTATTAAATATAACTAATTACACTTACATTGGAATCTTAACAAAGAGTCATATCAAAAGACTTCAGGTATTATGTCTTAGTCCAGTGTTATTTCCACTCTGGTTGGACGTTATTTCAGGAAACACAGGCACAATGAAGCTAGAAGAGAGGTAAGAGGCATAGGGAGGGTGCTGAGAATAGGGCTCACCAGGGTTGTAGACTGGCTGCCCTTTTATGCTCTAACCCTGCATAGACTCACTTGATTAAAAAGTAGAAATCTGAAATTATTTTCTAGTGTGTTCTGAGACCACAGAAATGGTCACCTGGTTTCTTTATCACCTGCAGGGTTCAAGATAAAATTTCTACTTTAGGTTTAGCTAAATCCAAGTAACACTTGGGGCCATGAAGGGAAAAGGTACATGGGTCCAGCATTTCTAAACTGGTAGGCTAGAAGGGGATACATTTGTAAAATTTTACTTACAAACTTGAGAATAAGTTTATTCACAAGATTTAAGTTCCACCAGGTTAGACTACATATGTACAATAGAAATGTATTTTTTATTTTTCAAGATTTTGGCAGCTTCAATATATCACTATATCTAATATATATCAAAATATTACCCAAAAAGTTGATTCAAAAAAGTTAATATTTCATGTGAAAAAAGTCATTCAATCCAAAACAAACTTATTCCATTTGCCCCAATATATGAAGCAATATCACAACTGCCCAGTGTATTCATTCAGGCATAGAAAATTCAATGATATCTTTTACATCTGCATTTTAGTATTCAGCCTCATATGGTACAGAAGAAGCCCTTCCAATCTTGAATCTAACAGTTACTAACTGTGTGTTCTTACAGTTTTCATTTATAAAATGGGGATGATAACATTTGTACTACCTACATCTCAGGATTATCACCTGTGGAAAGTGCTTTGGAAACTTTGTTAAAATAGATATTTCTTCCTGGTATGGCTTAGACTAGAAGAGTCAATATCCCTTCTAACTCTCATATTCTGTGATTCCATGAAAATTGAAACCACTATCAAAATATTTGCTCTTAAGTTAAAGATAGTTTCTAAGCTGAAAAAAATTTTGGTGTATTTTTTAATGACAGTTCAGTTGTATTTATGTGCTTAAAAAAATAGATATGCAGTCAAGTCTCATACACCAAAGCCATGGATATAACACAATAGGTTCAATAAATTATATTTAATTTAGGAAACTTAGTTACCTACTAAAGGCAATTTTTAAACGCAAAAATATGTCTGCTTCAAATATCTGAGCTCTAATTCAGTTTTTCAGTTTAATTTGGGTGCAGGGGGAGGGAGGAAAACATTGAAAGGAAATTAATTACATTCTTTTCCTTGTTTCTCTGTCCTACCTCTACTGGCTTACCTATTAAACTTCATTTTTCCAAACCATTCTCATTTAAAAATGTGCTGAGCTAGAAGAGCAAAGAGTTCCTGACACTGACTTTTTGGTAAGCAACTGAACTTCAAACTTTATATTGCAAATTACCTCAGAGTGTACATATTAACTAAAACTGCATTGATATTTCTTAATAGGGATGGGAGGAAGATGAAGACTAGTGAGGAAAAAAAACTCTTACTTTTCAACAATAAAACAAATTGGGAAATAACCCATTAATCTGAAAAGTACATTTGAAGAATTGGGCCATTTATTTACCAAAATTTGGTGGGAACCATTAACAAATAGTTAATTGATCTGACAACTAATTACATGTTCAATTAGTTATACCAACTTAATCTTCTTTGAAAATACTATTCTAAAAAAAATACAAACTATTCATTTTCCTAGAGTCAAGGCAATAAAATCATTAAATAAAATGTAAACCCCTGCCTTCTTCAAAGAAAGTTTCTAGAATGTATTTTCTTCCAAGGTTCTAATCTATTAAGATTCCAACCTTCAGGAAGCATTGTGTATGTGTATATGCATATAAACACATCTATAGGAAAACATGTCTGTATGCACATTTTAACATATTGGGAAAGTTTCATTTTCCCAAAGGGTTGCCTGTCTAGCATAACAGTATAAAACTAGCTTTAGAACCAATCTATTCTTGTTATTATTTCAAAAATATGCCTGGGAAATTGTTCAATAAAAATAACCAAAAGATAGCAAAATTGTGTTTTTCTTCTAAGGAACTAAGCCTTTAAATTGAAGATCTGAAAAAATATATGATAAATGCTAACTCGTGGAAGTCCTCAAACACACCCTTGAGAAAATTTTATTAAAAGTTTTATTTTTCCTACTCTTTACAGATGAAAAAACTAAAAACCTCTTCTCCCCCCACAAAATTACATAGTTAGTTAGTGACAGCACCAGAAAGAACATTTTGCAGGTTTCCTTGTCTAGTCCAGGACTCTATCAAGTGGACCAGCTGCCTCTTTGAAAGAAAAACAAAGGCTAGTGGTCTTTGATCTGTCATTAAGCTAACAGTACAAAAACGCATATTTGGGGAAAAGCACAGGTCAGCCTGACAAGTCAATCCTTGGAAGACCAAAGGGAAAAGGATGGAAGGTCTTTAATGAAATTTCATTCAACTTCCCCTAAAATGAATCTTTCATTCATTTACTGCAGAACACATGAAAAATAAATCTGGATTAGAAAGGGATTTCGTTGCTCATATTTCTAGTCAGTACCAAATATGAAAGACCATTTGATTTTTTTTTCTTAGAGGGGACAAACGGAATATTAAACACATTGAACATCTTTCTTAACTGGCTCTCCAATGTGCTCTTTGTCTAGGCTACAACAGCTTAATCATTGACAATTCTAACAGACAGTGAAGAAAAATATAACTTTAACCAAGTATCATTCCATGAGTACTTTCAATTTTTAACTGTAAATTTTGTTTTTGTCTCAATTCTTAGTTTCAAGTGATTACTTAGCAAATTCTTGAAACACCTCATTGCCCTAGATATTGGTAAAGAGGTTAAAAAAGTAACATCACGAGGATTTTTTTACAAATGCTTAACCATTGTTCATATACATAAAAATTAACCATTTAATAATTAATTTAGATAAAATGTATACTTTGTTTAATTCATTTTTATTTTATTTTACTATTAAACAGTTTATATGGTACACAAAATGGAGTGCTAGACTTGGAATCAGTTACTTTATGTTCACATCTGACATTTGAAGCATACTAGCTATATAACCACAGAAAAGTCATTTAACTTCTCTGGGCCTCTGTTTCCTTATCTGTAAAATGGGGATAAAAATGTCAGTAGTACCTACTTCACAGGATTGTCATGAAATTCAAATGAGATAAGTGCTTTGCAAATCTTAACACCCCATTTAAATGTCAGTTATTACCATAATTATTTTCCTATTTCAAGCTGAGAAGAAAAGTAATAGATTTCCCAACAAACATTCACAGCTAGAGCCTAGGAAACATGCTACATTAGTAGAAACGAAAAGACTTTATTCCTATTTTGTCCTTTACATATCAGTTGAACTTTCTATCAATGGATATTTAAGTGAAGATTGATGAAAGAGGTGTAGACAGAGACAGAGAGGACATTATAGACAAAGGAATAGTGTGGGAACTAGAAGCCAAGACTCCAAAACGCAGATAAAGAGGAAAAGGGGAAAGCTAAGTAGAAAAAAAAAAAAGAAGGGAGCCAGAGAGGATGATTTGGAGTTATAATGATGGGGGATGGTTGGTGTGATACCAGGACCTGTGCTAAAAAAAAACTGATCCTTTTGTAACCCATTAATAGGGTTACAATTTGATGTCCCACAGATGAAGAATTCTTTATCTCCTTTCCACTTGCCAGAGATAACTTATCATCCTCTTATTACAATTTTGAAATGTCTTCAGCCATCTTGATGTGTTCAATCACCACTCCAAACACCCCATGTTATTATCCCCATTTTACTCAATGTACTTATGGCTCCCTGAGGAATCTGTGACAGAATGAAGCATGGTCAATATGAAGAATCAATCAATCAGCAAACATTTATTAGGTGCCTACTGTGTGTCAGGCACTGGGAATACAAAGATGAAAACTGGAAGCATTTGCTTTATAGACCTGAATGAAAGGAAAAGGGGAATTTTCAATAGTTCAGGTTTCCCTTTACCTTGACCCACTATTTTTCTTCAATCCCACATAGAACAAGATCTATGAATTTCTTGAGAAGCCCAGAAGTGGTTTTCTCACTATGGGTCACATTGTCTCTCCTATTGGGAAACCACGCCCCTCTTTAAAGACAGGCTTTTGTTGGATTAAGGCTGTGTTCCCAGCACCCTTAGCCTCAGACAGCTTGCCTTTGTGCTCTGTTTAAACACAGAATGACAGTTCCCTAACATAATGTCTAAAAACCTTGTCTTATCTCTTTGTGAAAGCTACTGTATCAAATTTGTCCTAAAAATAGCAGAATGACCCATTCTGTACATACCAAAAATTTTCACAGGGAACCAAGTGTTTGGGATGGAAGGAGGAAGGTTGACACTGAATCAGATCAAGTACTCTACCCTCCTGAAAGCGCTGGGCATCTACTGTAACACAAGAGACTGCCAGCAAATCAGCAGTCTACTTGTTGCATGTAAGCTCTGATGAAGGTTACAGTTTTTTTTGCTGTCTTTATTTCAATCTATCTCCCTCTTGGAGTGGCTAGGTGGCGCAGTGAATAGAGCACCAGCCCTGGAGTCAGAAGGACCTGAGTTCAAATCCGACCTCAGACACTTAACACAAAAACAAGCCGTGTCACCTTGGGCAAGTCACTTAACCCCAAATGCCCTCCCAAAAAAGGCAAAAAAATCTATCTCTCTCTCTACTTAGGGAACCACTAGAGCTTCGTGTCTCTCCAGCTAGAGTCTAGTTCAGTGCATAGAATTTGGTAGATGCTTAAGAAATGCTTGCTGATTGATTGATCTCCATATCAGGGAATTAAAAAATGGAGAGAGGAGAAATGTTGCAAAAGGCATTGTGGCTTGCTTTCTGATATCATTCGGTGATCATGATAGTAGCATCTGAAAGAAATGTCTTTAGTTCTTCCTCTTAGCAGAGACATGAAGGACTATAGTCAAAGAAATGTGACCTATGTTTTCAGACAGTTCTTCATGTAGTAGGCACTTATTAAATGCTTGTTAATTGATTGGTTAATCTTAATTGTTTTTCATTATTTTAAGAAAGGATTCAATGGTGTGTAGGGATAAGACAACTGTGGTGTAAAAAGCAAAAGGCACTATCACTATAACTTACAAAATTTATTTTAAAAATATAAGAATAATAGCCAACATTTATATAGTACTACTAAGGAGCAGGCACTGTGCTGAGTGGTTTACAATTAATTACTATCTCATTTGATCACAGCAACCCTGGGAGATAAGTGCTATTATTATCTCTGTTCTACAAATGAAGAAACTGAGGTTAAGTCACTTACCCAGGGCAAGCATCCAAGGCCAGATCTGAACTCAAGGCTTTCTGAATTCAGGCCCACCACTCTATCCAGTGTGCCACTTAAATATTCACCTAGAGAGTAAAGCCATGTCTAAGAACCCAATCATAAGTGTCCTTTTAGAATAGTTCAATCCAGGGGTGGCTAGGTGGCACAGTGAATAGAGTACCAGTCCTTGAGTCAGGAGAACCTGAGTTCAAATCCGGCCTAACGCAAAAACTATCCATGGGACCTGCCCTCCATAAAAAGCAAAAAAATAAAGTAGTTCACTCCAAAGTTATTAAGATGAAGGTACATGATTTGTAGCCAGATGTTTTTTTAAGCATGGTGCTTATATTAGTTTATCAAGGTGGAAACTCTATTTTGAATGAAGAGAGTCAACCCCAAAAAATAACCTCTTCCATCTCCTCCTCTGCTGAATGGCAATGTGGATCAAAAGTGGCTATATTCAAATGAAAAGTTTGATTTTCATTCCAGAATTTGGCCTCATTTTGGTACTTTCTCCTAAAATTCATAATGGGCCTGATTTTCCAACTCTCACCTAGGCAAGCTTTCTTATCTTCAATGAGACTTTACCACACCAGACAAAAAGAACTGAGCCCAAGATGATGTAGTCATCTCCCTTACACATCTTCTATACTAGATGCCAGGGCATTTTTTTAAGGAAAACTGAGGGTATTGATTGCAGCTCTGCTTTAACAGAGCCTTAGCCATTTTTTTAAATCTCCCCTTAGTTTATGTTCCCTCATTACTCTGGTATCATAAAAGACTAAATTCCACCTAAGAAGAGAGGAAGAAAATCTGCAAATGAAGAAGAGCTCCCAGAAAAGTTTTGTTTGTTTTCTATTTTCTATTAACTATTAAATGGCTCTTCATGAGGTTTTCTTGGCAAAGTATTGGAGTGGTCTGCCATTTCCTTCTCCAGTCCATTTTACAGATAAGGAAACTAAAGCAGACAGGGTTAAGTGACTTGTCCAGGGACACACACCTAGTAGAGTGTCTACAGCCAGATTTGAACTAAGGTCTTCCTGACTCTAGATCTGGCACTCTACTCTACATCTAGCTGCCCAGAACAGTTACCAGAGCACATCCAGGCCCATGCTCTGATGATAGACCTGGTCAAGGGAGGGGACAACTGAGGGGGAAAACATGTCCCTGTAAAGGCAATGGCAGAAAATTAATGCCCATGTAAAGCAGGCATTGCAAGAAAAAGGACGGAAGGGAGGATTCTTTGCAAAGGTTTCTCACATGAATCCAGAATTTTGACTTACATCATTCTCATAGAATTTAGAAATACTTTCCAGGGCATTCAAAGTCAAGAACAGGCAGAGGGCTCAGCAGTGAAGAGAGAGAGGGTTGGGACCCTTATGGCACAAAGCATACCCCAGAAAAGGAGTAGGACCTGGGGGCTGACAAAGTACTCAAGACATAGGAGTGGCAGACCAAAGAGAGGACATGGGGGAAAAGAATGTCCCTCCACAATGATGCCCTGGTGAAAAAGCTCCAGTCACTCTACCCTGCTTATAGCTTTGGCAACACTTTACCTATCTGACAACCTCAGCAATGCAGGACACAACTAAAAACCTAGAGGGAGGCCCCCAAAAAAAGCCTTTTGCGTACTCAAGCTATATGACACAAAGTCTGTCTCCTTTAGTCCTTCAATATACCCAGAAAGCATCCAGCACTTGCTCAGAACCTATTAACTCTTCCTTTATAAACAATTGTAAATATCTTGGTTACCTAGTTCCCCAACCCACAGCATACTAGAAATATGAAATTATAAGGATAGACAGACTGTTTGAGACAGGTACGCAGACGATAGCAAGTAATGATAGCTGACAATCTATCAAGAAAGAAGACAGACAGGGGCGGCCAAGTGGCTCAGCGAGTAAGAGCACCTGCTCCAGTGTCGGGATCACCTGGGGATCAAATCCGGGCTCAGATACTTAGCACCCACTCAGAAACACCTGGCCGTGTAACCTTGAGCAAGTTACTTTTAACCCCAATTGCTTAAAAAAAAAAAGAAAGAAGACAGAAATGCTAAAAAGCAAGAATGAAGAATTCAAAAAACAGATTCATCTATTATTATTTTGGGACAACTTGTCCTGTGTCCTTCAACAGTCACTAAGAATATCACTGTATTACAGCTCAGCACATACAGCAATTGATGTTTATAATGATGAACCTGAGTCATAGAAATAAATTATGTCCCAGATCCTCTGAAAAGGAAGACTGAAAAATGAGTAATGCATCTTAGAAAGATAAAAAAAGAGGGGCAGCTAGGTGAAGCAGTGACCAGAGCACCAGTCCTCGAGTGAGGAGGACCCGAGTTCAAATCTGGCCTTAGACACTTGACACAACTTGCTGTGTGACCATGGGCAAGTCGCTTAACCCCAATTGCCCTGCCTGTCCCCTTCAAGGAAAAAAAAAGATAAAAAAGAGAGGTGAGGTTAAAGAGTTTTGTTAATACCAATTCACGCATAGGGCACTTTAAAGTTTACAAAACTTTTCCCCACAAATATTGTGAGGTGGGTAATAAGTACAAGTATTGTTGTTCCCATATTACAGATGAGGAAGTTGAGGAGTAATAGACACTCCTTTAGTTTCAGAGATTAATTTAAACTTGAATCTTTATTACTCTGAGTCTAGCATAATAATAATAATCTATTATACCTCACTGCCTTTTTTGATATTTCAGAAGGTTGTTTTCACCACAAAGAAAATCACCTCGTGTAAAACATTTCATTTTCTAACCATACCAGATGAAAGTACTGATGAAATGCTTGTTAAGTGATTGATTAGTTTTGCTTAGATTGTCCATGGATGTCCCTGCCACCCCCTTCCCAAAAGTACACCAGTGACAAGATGGATGCAATCAGCATTCATAACAAACCTAAGATAGTACCTACAGCACAGAGGGCTGGGTGACAAAATGTATAGAGTTCTGGGTCTGGAATCAGGAAGAGTTTGAACCCTGCCTCAGATACTTACTAGCTGTGTGACCCTGGGCAAGTAGCTTAATCTGTCTGCCTCAGTTTCCACATCTATAAAATAGGGATAATCACAGCAACTAAACTGCCTTGGGCTGTTGTAAAGATCAAATGAGGTAACATATAGAAAGTGCTTTGCAGACCTTAAAGTGATATATGCTTAACTTTTGGGCATAGTAAGCACAACAAAAAATTTATTAGATTTAATGAATCAATATTTGTTTCTATTCATCCAATAGAAACTATAACTTGCTCTGAGTCAATGAACAGGTACTTTTTTTTTTCTTTGCTTCTTGGAGGGCAATTGGGGTTAAGGACTTGCTAAAGGTCACATGGCTAGTTTTTTTGTTAAGTGTCTGAGGCCACTTTTGAACTCAGATCCTCCTGACTCCAGGGCCAGTGCTCTATTCACTGCACCACCTAGCCGCTCCTAGCAGGTACTTATTTTCAAGGAACCTCTAAGTCTACTCAGACTTTTATAACATAACCTCAACTAGGCACTTACTGCTACAAGGCAATCTTTTTTTAAACTCCCCAATTAATTCACTATCCCACCCACCATGATAGTGGCCCACTCTTCAGCCGGTCGTCATTAGTTCAAGTCTAAACTATTGGAATACCCTGCGGCCTGGGCTCTCTGATGCAAGTCTCTCCCCACTCCAGTCCATCTTCCAGACAGTTGTCAAACCTATCTTCCTACCACGCACATCTGATCATGTCATTCAATAATCTCCAAAGGCTCTTTGTCATGTCTAGGATTAAATATTAATCTTCTGTTTGATAAAGTTCTTCATAATCTGAGTCCCTACACACTACATGCACATGCACACACATACACATGTGTACGCACTCACATGTGCACATGCACACATACATACATGTACATGGCACACACCCTCACATGTGCACACACACACGTACACCATTGCAGCCTTCTTACATCTTACACCACTACACATACTCTGAACCAGTGATACTGACCTTCTTGCTGTTCCTCACACAAAATACTCCATCTTGAAGCTCTGGGCAATTGCACTGCCCTTTGCCCATGCCAATAATGCCCTTCTTCATTTCCACCCCGAGCTTCTTTGGTTTTATGACCAAAGTCCCATCTTCTACAAGGAGACTTTCCCAATTCCCTTTATTTCAAATGCCTTCCCTCTGCTGATTATTTCCAATTTTTCCTCTTGGTACATAGCAAACTTCCATGTTATCCAGCCCATTAGACTATGAGCATCTTAATAGCAGGGCCAATCTTGTATCTTTCTTTCTATCCCCAATGCTTGGCACAGTGCCAGGTACACAGCAGGTGCTTAATAAATGCCATTGATGACTTAATGTACAAGTTTCTGAGTGGTATGCACAGTTAATGGAGCCCCTTCCAGTGTGGAATGTAATTTTAGTCATCAGTATCTAGGCAAGATCCAGGCAATAAACAGGACATTATGTACAGGGTATCAAGGGACTCAGCTCCTTCTATTATTATTTCCCTTTTTAAAACAGCAATAATAATAAAAAAAGAAAAACAAAAAAGTTTTAAATTTTAAAAACCCAGCAATAATAACCATGGTGTCAGGGGTATTTTGATGGTTAATGGCCAAAGGCATGGAAGACTTCAATGTAACCCTTCAAATTTTCTCATCTGTAATTTGAAATATGGTGTTGCTGTGTTGTTTTTCTCAATAATGGGGAAGGAGAGGGGGGAGAACTTCCCCAAGCTAAAAACTGACAATCTTGCTTCTGAAATGAAAGCACTAGCTTTTCAATCTTCCAGTCCCCACCAAGAGACATAAACCAGAAACAAAGCCCCAGTTAATTAACCTCAGGACAAGATCATGATGCAGGACATAGAGATCTGAGATTAACAATTGATATCAGTGTCTCTGAGTCAAATGTAGTTTGAAGGTCCCCTGCTTTCTCCCTGCTGAGCATGAAGTCCCTTACAATGCCAAGGGCATGCCATAAAAGTTACAGCTTTTAAGTTAAATTTTAGAGACTTTTGAAATGCACATAGGCATGGTTTCTGATTTGTCATTTGCTCAATAGAAAGCATTTTAATACATTTCTAAGTCCCTCTTCTTAATTTTTGTCCCCTGTACAACCTCAGAGGTAAAGACTTGGTGCCTGGAATAAGAACTAAGTACTGGGAATGACAGGAAAGGACTGGGGTGGATGGGAATGGGACATGCATTGAGAATTTAAAATTTTCCTGGGTCTTGCTTTCTCACTTCATTCTCCAGAAGTTGTTCCCAGGGACAAATCAAGTGAGAAGGAACTGTTGATTTAAACCAGATACTAAGGTGGAAAAACTCCAAGGATATACAAAGAATCCCCCCAAATTATTTTCTTCCCAACCCTCACTAACCTGAAAGAAATATCCCCAAGCATTGGAATAGAAATGTAAGATTTTTAGCATGCTTTTTAATATATTTCTCTCTTGTTGGTGTTGAGTGATTTGTTCTTCCTCAGTAACCCTGACGCAGTCCCTTAACTTTTCCATCCATATTTCTTTAGGTAAAAATGAAAATAACAATGCAAACCTCTCTCATAAAGCTGTTAAGAGTTGATAATTTTTTAAAAATTTTAGTACTTCAAAATGTTAAAAGTTAAATAGATGTGTTCAATGATCATCAATATGCATTCACCACGTCCACATAGGGTGTATGGCATGGTACCAGAAAGTAATGAGAATGGAAATCGAAGTAATGAAAGGAACTCCTTATGCACAGTAATAATTGGCAGCTGTGTCATTCATAGACAAGGCCATCTCAAGGGTATTTTGAATTTAGAAACATGACAAAATGGCACAATATGTGCATGCTCCCAAGTTTGGAGGAGGGGGAATAATAGGGACAAGAAGAATAGAAGAGTTTTTTAATTTAGTATATTAGACTAGAACCAGAAGGAACCTTAAAGATAATCTGTCCAAAACACTTCATTTTACATATTATTTCTCAAAAAGGGAAACTGACCTGAGGGTAAAAATTGGGATTTTCTA
The DNA here is from genome assembly GCF_028583685.1 of Petaurus breviceps papuanus. Taxonomy (NCBI): domain Eukaryota; kingdom Metazoa; phylum Chordata; class Mammalia; order Diprotodontia; family Petauridae; genus Petaurus; species Petaurus breviceps. The sequence goes on from NW_027187419.1 coordinate 97,718,419, forward strand.
GTCTCCTAACACCCATCTAGGGCTCTTTCCATAGCACCATACCACCTTTCACATTACACCTACGATTTTCAAGAAGGAAGGAAACTGATATAGAGATGGCATTTATTCACAAGGGCTAGTATGAAAACTAAACACATGAACTAGGACTATGAAAATGTGACAAAAAATCAGCATGTTCGATAGGTCTAACTTAGCAACGATAGACACCATCTGGTTCACTCAACTGTTGGCAATATCCTGGCCCAAACTCATTGAGACCTATTGCTGGTCTCAAAGAGAAGGCACACTTTGTTTTTGTTGGGGGGGGATGTTTTTTTGTTTTGTTTTTTGCTTTTTGGAGGGTAATTGGGGTTAAGTGACTTGCCCAAGGGCACATGGGTAGTTTTTGTGTTAAGTATCTAGGGCTGGATTTGAACTCAGGTACTCCTGACTCCAGGTCTGGTGCTCTATTCACGAGAAGGCACACTTTGAAACCTGGCTGATACATGAAAAACTTAGCCACTATCAAAACCTCTATTTTGGTAGACTTCAACAAATGGAGTTATTAAAACTTAAAACTGCACTAAGACTTTTGGAATACCTTGTATAATACACTCTTATCCCTGACCTCAAGAAGGGATTCTTACAAAATGGCAAGCATCAGCAGTAGCCCTGGACTTTGCAAGTTTTAAGTTTGAACGGTTAAAAAATTTCTCAAGATCCTAGGTGACTGTCCTAACTACATGATGGTTGGCCAACCAAATGCCCATGGGCACCAAATCAAAGCTGTTCTACAAGAAATGAAACAAGGATACTGGTATTATACTACTTACAATAAGTCTACTTTTCATAGTCTGGTTTATACCCTTAAGAACGTTCGATAAATCCTGAAGAAATGTGTTAGAACATGTTTCTGTTCCAACGGCTGGGTCTGGAGTCAGGAAGACTTGAGTTCAAACCTAGAATCAGACTCTTAGTTGTATGACCTTGGACAAGTCATTCAACCTCTGTCTCAGTACCCTCATTTGTAAAATAGGGATAATAATAGCAACTACCTCCCACAGTTGTAAAGATAAAATAAGATAAAAATAGAAAAGTGCTTAACATAGTACCTAGCATATAAAAGTTGCTATATAAATGGTAGCTATTGTTAGCTATAATTATAATAATGATTATTATTATTATTATTATTAATTACTTTCCTGGGAAACTCTTCTAGGTCAATAGCTTGTGGAAGTAACCAAGAAATTTGAATATTTCAGCAACAGTTCTACACTGCTAATGACACTACTTTCAAAGTGCACTAAAAATGTCTTGAAAGTATGCAAGAAATCATGGACTCCTATGAGGGGTTACTGAAAAACTATGACCTAACAATTAATTTGCAAGCTCGAAAATCTAGTTAAGTAGCAGCTTGCACTAGGGAAACCCTACTCACAGCCAAAGATCTTCAGGAATGTGCTCTGATAGCCCAAGAATTAGAAAAATGGATCAACAAGGCCAACACAATTTTGGGAGACTAAATTGATACCACTAGGTGTGGTATTTTAACGGTGTCAAATCTTAGACCAAGCTTAAGGTCTTCAGGGTACTGATTATATCACAAATTCATTACATGGCAAGACTTACATCTACTACATATAATATTTCCAATATCTTGAGTTAGTTCATCTTGGTCTTCTACATAAAATTTAGCCTCAGAATGTAAAACAGAGTGAATAATAACTGGTTTTGAGAATTCTGCCAGATCCATGTGTCTAGTCAAAGGTGTGTTCCTATTGCAGCAGAAAGACAAAGTCCTGATTTTTACCCTAACCAGCTGGGTGACATTAGGTAAGTTATTTCAATATTCTCGGTTCCCTCATCTTCAGAATGAAGTGGTTGGACTGGATGCCTATAAGGTCCCTTCCAGCCCCAATATTCTATGATTCTATAATAAAAACTACATATAAACAAAGGGGGAAAAAAAAACAAAGAAATCCTACTGTGATGACCTGTAGAAACTTAAAGAGTAAAACAAATATTATCTACTACAGAAAAGAAGCAAGATTTGGCCACCAGGAAAAGAGTACCTCATTTTAAGCAAGCTCAATGAACAAAACTTCACAAAGAAAGAACCTACAAACAGCAGCAGGTTCAGGGCAGGTTTGACTAACAGCAAGTAGATTTTTACCATGTATGGAGAGAACAGGTAACATAGGCTTTTCAGTCACACAGATCAATCAACAAATCAATCAACAAGTATTTATTAAGCACTTGGATAAGAGCACAAGAGACTTATTCACGTTTCCCAAGGAGCTTACATTCTAACAGGGGAGACAAAAAGTATACATAAGCATCTACAGAATAATTGTAAATAACAATAAATGCAAAGAAATTAAATACAAGGTAAGTTAAAGGAGTCACTAATAATAAACATTTACATAGGACTTGTAGTTTCCCAGAGCACTTTACAAATATCTTATTTTAGTTTTACAACCACAATGGGAGGTAAGTACTATTATTATCCCTGTCTTATAGATAAGAAAGCTGAAGCAGACAGAAGTTAAATGATTTGCCCAAGGTCATACAGCTAGCAGTTGTCTGCCACTGAATTTGAACTCAGGTCTTCCTAATTCTAAGCCCAGAACGCTAACCACTGCACCACCTAGTTACCACTAGCTGATGAAGGAACCAAGAAAGACTTCCTGCAAAAGGTGGTACATGGAGAATATTACCTTGAACTGCATCCTCATTCAAAAGATGACAGAGAGATGCTAGATAAACAGATAAATATAGCATAGTGTGTGGGCAAAATATTAAAACAGTAATCATTCAGTGTTCAATGATTACATACAGAGAAAACTCATTTATTACTTATCCAAATTATTACTTATTATTCACGTAACTACTAGACAACTGCTCCCAGAAGAGTGAAGTCAAGATTTTCCCTCATCCAGCTTTTGCAGGAACAGATATTTAATGATTTACAAAATAAGAACACTTCATCTCCCACCCTGAGACCGTTTGGAATAAAGTAGGTTTACACTTCTGTGCATTTTCAACGTGGAAGAAACACAAAAGAATTATTATCTATCTACCCCATCTGATTCCCTTCACATGGGTTTTCCATGACTAGTGAAGTTTGTTCACTGTCTCCAGATTTCTTCCCAGGTCTGAGATGGGTTCTGTTAGCAGGAGTTGCTGTATAAATACTTACTTTATTCCCTCTAAGGAGCTTACACTAAGAGTTGAGCAAAGAAAGCAGATTAACCATTTGAATTTGCACCCCCCCCCAGTTTACCCACCACCTCCTTTCTCCTATCAATGGGGGCCTTCCAGAATCAACACCCCTCCACCCCAATACGCAGCTCAGGGGAATCAATATATAACTTCTGCTAATCCTTCAACAATAAGGGTTTCATATTCATTGTAGGGCAATTAAGTTGTCGGAGAGGGAGGAAAGAGAGGGAGCTAAGAAGGGAGCCTCTTCCTCCCTCACAGCCAGATTAGTACCAGTGGCGAGCAGCAGCCTACACCGAGCAGAGCTCGGTCTGTTGGTCACATGCTGCTCTCAGCCGCTACCTAGCAACAGCAAAGCCCAGGGAAAAAAGTAAAAAAGTTCTCCCATTCTCCAGCTCTTCCCTTCTCCCTTACTTTCTTGTTCTCTCTCTCTCTCTCTCTCCCCCCCCCCCTCCCCCTCCCTCCCCCCCTCCCCCCCCCCCCCCCCCCCTCTCCCTCCCTCCCTCCCCCCCCCCCTCTTTCCCTCTCCCTCTCCCTCTCTCCCGACCTCTTTCTCCCGACCTCTCTCTGTTTCTCTCCCCCCCTTTCCCTCTCTCTCACTCTCTCTCCCTTCTATCTCTCCTATCTCCCTTTTCTTTTCCCCCCTCACTCTCTCTCCTCATCCATATTTATCCTTGCTCCCTTTCTCCCACTTTTTCACCTTTTCTCTTTCTTCTCTTCACCGCCCATTTTTGTGTGCCTTTTGCTTCCTTAACTTTCCTTCTTGCTCCCTTTCTTCCCTTTTCCTCTATCTCCCAATTCCCCGTTCTTTCTTTCTTTCTCCCCTTTCCATTCAATCCTACATCCCTTAACTCCTTATTCCCTCTCCCCGCTCCAAATTCCTGGGTCTGAATCTGCTTGAAAGAAGTTTAAAGAGCCTCAGACCAAACAATTGCGTCTGTATTATATTCTTCAGAATGGTGAGCGGACACGCACGCGCGCGCACACACACGCAAGAGAAGCCGTACAAGCCACATTTTAACAAGGAAAAAAGAAAAGTCATGCTCCAAACACCCTCACCTCCCCTTTGCACCAGCTAGTTCCCAGGCTTCCCCTCTGCCTAGGATTGGTCCCCAGGCGCTGTGAGCATTACGTGATTCTGTTTCTTTGGATCACAAGGGGCAAAGTTTTACAGGTGCTTCTTAGAGAATGGGGCGGGGGAACGGAAATCACACACTCACTGGAACTCTTGAAGGGGACTCCCTTCGCAATAAATAAAGCACAAATGGGAGGGAAAAAAAAGTCAGAGGGTTTCAGAATGAATGAACGGCCTCCGATAAGAAAGTCATTCAACCGCAACTCAGAAAATGAGTTGGAAAATCAATCTCAAGTTTCAGAAGTGTTTTCTCCGTCCTTGCAATGTTTCCTATGGTCCAGCCCAGGGAAAGACTGATAGGATGAGGAACAAGTGGGTAAGAGACTGTGGGTAGGAGACGGAATCTCTGGAGGAACAAAGCCCTGAGTTAATATGAGGTAAACTGTCAGTGAAACTTGCCCGGCTACTCTTTCAAGCGTCTGTCCGTCCGGCTTCACATCTTCCTTAGGGAAAAGGCCGGGAAAGGGGAGCTCCCAGCTTGTTCTCTAATGGTCTGCAACCTGAACAGCCCCAGGGACAGCGAGAGAACTTGAAAGCCCGCTCGTTCCCCCGGGACCGGGGAGCCTCCTCCCCCGACTTCGGACAGGTTCTCCAAAGGAGCCCTAGGGAGCTGGGTACTCGGTCTGCGGTAACTCACCCTGGCAGTTGACCTGCGTTGTGCAGACAATAAGGAGTATCAGCAGTTTGCAGGCAGCGGCTGTCCCTCCGTCCATCCTGGATCGACGGCAGCGAAGTCCCATTGGTGCCCTAGGATGCTAGTGTAGCAGCGTGGAGAGCTGGGGAACCCAGGACGGGCTCCAGCAGCAGAGCTTATTACCACGTGGTTTGGGGGGGGGGCGTCTTTTCTTGTTCCTTCTTCGACTTTTTCACCTTATTCCGCTAGTTGTGGCAGAAAAGCCCGTTCTACAGTAGATACATAGCTTTTCCTAACCAACTCTCCACCCTCCAGACATTGCATAAAGCCATTTATAGTCAGCCGCCCCGGAACTAGCATGAGGGAATCCAATGGGACAGGCCCCCGTCTCCCGCCCCTCCCTGTTGTACTTTGCAGCTTTGAAAGTAGCGGGGATGCTCATACTCTCTCTCTCTCTCTCTCTCTCTCTCTCTCTCTCTCTCTCTCTCTCTCTCTCTCTCTCTCTCTCTCTCTCTCTCTCTTATTGCCTGCACTCTCCATTCCCCCTGACTTTACACGACTCAGAGGCGAGTTAGCACCCTAGGCGACTGATCTGACCTGCAGTGATTTGCAATCTACAAATTGTCTTGGAAATGAAAAGAAAAAGTCTTGCTGGAGAGATACGCTTCATTCCCTTATCTGAAATCTCCAGGCTTCACACAAAAGCGTTCCCACTGACAGGGCCCATACTGATGAGCTTCCATTAAAAAGGTGAATTTAGAGAAAGGAACTTTTTAAAAGCTCATTGTCTTGTTTCTTTTAAGTAATTCATCTAGCATTTTGGCCAGCTCACTCCTGTTAAAATTCTTTCTTTGGCTATCATTTCATTTTCATTTTGACGCATAAAAGAGAACACTAATTTTTTGTCTCCAGCTCTCCTTGTTCCTCGAGAAGAAAAACTAAGGGCTTATAGAACCTCACTGGGAACATTACAAGAGATTCTCCCAATAATTTTAAGTATTATTGGTGGAGAAATGGAAAACCCAAGTGGGAAAGTTCCCCCCTCCTGCCCCCAGAAATACAAGAAGGTCTTCTCTGTAAACACTTTAGGGATCTTTTCCAACACAATGCATTCATACAAACATTAAAAACAAAGCGTTTTCCCTTGGTCTAACCATATGGTGGAGAGGAAGTACTGAAAGGAATTGGGAAAAGGAAAAAAGAAGAGAAGACAGGGATAAATAAATGCAGTCCTGGTTCTCAAGATTAAAGTGGCACCTAAGATTTCAATCATCTTCGTTTCTCTGCAAAATTGTGATTCCTCTCT
>NW_027187419.1:97724794-98021808 GCF_028583685.1 Petaurus breviceps papuanus
AGTTCTGGTACGTTCTCGGAATGAGTTAAGCGGATATAATGTATAGTTCACTCAACTTCTACAGTAAGACAAAAGAAAAGTTAGAAATTAGTGTGTTCAGAAATACAAACAACTACATTTTTTTAAAGTCAGTTTGGTATAGTAACTGAGGTGACTCCTCAACCTAGGCTGGACTGGGATATCTTCTATCCCCATAGATACGAATCTGACCTTAAACTTTGTCGAAAAGGAGCTTCCAGCCAAGGTTCACTTTCCCGGCAGGAATTCTGCGCTCTCTTTTTCTTCTTGGTGCCTATTGAATTGCATGTAATGTCTGGGTCTTTTGCTGATCCTTAATAGCCTGGGTTGAAATTTCCCTAGCGTTTTGATTGTTGGTAGTTTTTGGTATTGTTTTGATTCCAGTAGAGTAACAGCTTAGTTATGGAAATGGCACGGGATACTTAGTTGTTTAGTTTAACACACACACACACACACACACACACACACACACACACACACTTTTCTCCCAACAAAGCTAGAATGCTACAATCAGCCTAGTCTCTAGAATCTTTCACTCTTGCAGAGCCCAGAGTTGTTGCGCAAATTGAGTGAAATCTGGGACTGTGGAGAAGAGGGAAGTGGAATTTTTCAATTACAGAATCAAATGACCAGAAGAAAGAAAAGAAGACAAAAGTCTGAAAAAGGAGAGAGAGACAGAGAGAGAGAGAGAGATTTATGCTGGTTCGAGGGGGCTTGGTGTGGTGAGCACCGAGGTCAAGTCACAAGAAACACTGGGGCATATCAGAATAGTCAATGAGCGTCCCAGGCACCTCGGAATTACAAATAGGGGATAAGGCTCTTCTCACAAGATCCAGAGCTTCGGAGAGAGAGACGGAGGAGGGAAAAAGACAAACCTGATGCCTACAAATTTCTCCTCTTCCGAAGTGTTTGTGTCTGTGTGTGTCTGTGCGTGTGTGAGCGCGCACGTATGTGTCTCTGTGCATATGTGTGGGTGCGTGTGTGTGAGAGCGAGATCGTTCGCCTCTATGTCTGTCTCCTTTCACTGTAGGAGAACGGTGCTCCAAACATTCCTTTCTGCACGGAAGGGCTTTCCCTATTGTTGTTTTCTTTGTGTTGCAGTGTTGCCAACTTACTGGAATTCCTGTCGTAGTTTCACAGCAGGGCTCAGGCCGACCAAACGGAACCAGCTGCGCTTGTGTATGGGGCCGATGATGCCTTTAATCCCAAATAACTCGGGTGAGGGGAAGCAGCGAAGGAAAGAGTTGGGGTGAGGGAGGTAGAGGAGTATAGGGGCTAGTAACGGAGAGAAGCACATCTTTCTTCTAAAGGTGCATATTTTAAAATGCACTTTCTCTTACTCTCCTCCAATTCAGGTTCATTGTTAATTTCAGTAGTGTGTGTGTCTGTGTGTGTGCGCGCGCGCGCGCCCGCGCCAGTATTTTATAAAGGCAATCACAACCAGTGATCACTTGAAGAAATAAACTGTACTTGGCCTTTTCTACAAATCACACAATTAGTGTTGGGGATGAATAAACTAGGCTCCCCTATGTCCAGAGTCCCAACCCAGTTCAAATATATAGTGCTAAAAATGGAACATTTCTATTTTCCACAGTCTCATTGGTCCTTTGGATTGGCATAGTTGTCAGAAAAGGAAAAGCGGAGGGTGCCCCAAATTGCAAGGAGAATGGAAGAGTCATATTTAGTTGTTTTTTTGTTTTGTTTTTGTTTTTAGTAAATTGGCTTTCTTGCTGCATTATGGGTTTTGTTGTAATACTAATTCATCGTGACAAAATATTTCAAGAGGTTTTCTGCATGTCATCTGTTCCTTTTCTTCCTTGAAAAATTTAGTCAAAGTTAATGTGACACTAATGAAAATTGTGGAACACCATGGGAGGACTGTGATCTGAAAAGCTTCAGAGGGATAAGGTGTCTTGTCTCTTTCTACTTGGTTTGTGCTTCCCTCTCCAAAGATGGTTTCATCTTGTTGTCCAGATGGAGACAGATTACTAAAATGCTCTGCAAAACAGTAGGCAGAGAGCTCAGGCTCCAATCCTGGCTGCCACTTACTAGCTTTGCCACCTGGGTGGCAAACCTGAGTGCAAACACTCCAGGTTTGTTTCCTTATCTGTAAAGTAAGATGCTGAAAGGAAGACAGTGGGGTATAATGAGGGGGGGGGGAGGAATACTGGATTTGGAGTCAGAGGACATTCGTTCAAGCGCAGCTCAATTGACCATTTGGGCAAGTCAGTTAACCTCTCTGGGATTCAGTTTCCTCATCTATAATTCATTCAAGAAGCATTTATTGAGTACCTGCTGTGTCCCAAGTGCTATGGTGAGTACCTGGGATACAAATAAAAAAATGCGATAGCCCTTGCCCTCAAAGAGCTCATATTCTGCTAGAGGCAGGTACACAGATAGATAGTATTATCAACTGAAGAGGGAGGAGAAGATCAGGAAAGACTTCCTCATAAGAGGTGGCAGCTGAGCCATGTTTGGAAGGAAGTTAGGAGGTTGAGGTGAGGAAGAAGAACATTTGAGACATGGAGGATGGCCTAAGCAGAAGCCCTTGGGCAGGAAACGGAATGTGACAGTGAAAGGTAAGAAGGCCAGTTCAGTTGGAATTAATTTGTAAAGGAGAGAGGTGCATGATCAGTCTACAAAGATGGGTTGAAGGCAGGTGACTTCTAAGGTCCCTTCCCACTCTCCATGGAGGCTCTATGATTAGGTGAGACTAAGAGACTAAGATCTCTTCCAAATCTCAATTCTATAAATTGGTCTTTGTTGTCTCTACTTCTTCTGCTGATATAATTCCTTCCTACCCTGGATTTCCCAAAGAACATAGAGCAGAATCACCAGAGGAAAAACTTGTTCCCAGACACTCATTTTCTTTTAGAACACTTGTTACAAATGTTTATTTAGCATCAAGCAGGAAAGCTCTCTACAAGGAATTTAGCTTAGAGCAGTGGAACGGGTCATGCTTATCCATCAACTGAGTGCCTTGGACAAGAGTTAACAATTGAAGGAAAGGTAAAGGGACCAGGAAGTATAAAATCAGCTCTCTACTGAAGTTCAAAGTCCCAGTCAGGGAGAGGTTTCAAGTCCTGAGGATCTCCTTGGATGACCTGGCCAATCTCAGGCTCAAAGCCTTTTGAGAGAGTTTGAAAAAAACCAGAAAGCACCTAGCATTGGGGTTCTTATCCACTTGTATAAAGGAGGACAGAGTTTCCACATCAGGTAGTATGTTCAAGACAATGTAACTTAACTCCCACCACCCACTTCATTCCAGAACTATCCCAGGTCTAACCCATCCAATTACTTTATGACCCTAGAACCGAACTCCATAGGAAGCATGGCTGTTCTGCTTTGGGTTCTGCTCTTCTTCCTGATCTTGTTATACAAGCCATTTACCTTTAATGGTATACACATTGAAGGAAATAAGTAACTGAAATCCATAATTACAGTCCCTCAAGCTCCAATTTCACATTAACCTAAAAGTTTCACCATCAATCATTAATCATCCATCAAGCACCTACTCTGTGATGGTAGAGATACAAATATACTATCACCCCTTCCTTTATCACCAATCCTCTTAGAACTGTTAACAAATGCAAAATCAACCAAATCTAGTTGGAGAGGATATCAGAAACCATTTACTTCAAACTGTACTTAAAATAGAATCCATTTTATGAAATATCTATCAAACGGTTATCAAGCCTCTTACTACATCTAGTAAGAGGGAATCTACCAGTTCCCAAGACATGCCATTTCATTTGCATACAGCTTTGATTGTTAACAAGTTTTTCCTTACATAGAGCTAAAATGTGCCTCTCTAGAACCTTCCTCTGAAGCCAAGTAGAACAAGTCTAATTGTTCTTCCATATGATACCCTAAAATACAGCAATCATATCTTCAGGCTAGCTATCAACAGTTTCTTCACTTTGTCTTCATATGACATAATCTGAAGGCCTTTCACCAATCTGATCACCATTTCCTGAAAGTTCTCCAGTTTATCATGGACATTATAAAAACTTGACTCCCCAGACTGAAGAAAACATTTTGGTTGTGTTCTGATCAAGGCAGAGTACAATGGAATTATCACTACACTGTGCAGCTCAACACAACCTAAGATTTTGTTAGCTTTTTTGGCTGCCATGTCACACTGTTGCTTCATGATGAGTGTGCAGTGAACTAAATCTAACAACTGTTGTTGCTGTTTGTCTTTCTTCTCAAAGAGGACCAATGACATTAGGGGGTGGTCTTGACTTGCAGGTGAATTGGATTTAAGTGAGACAGGAGTGTGCTTCATCAGCTTCACTCTCCTCCAGAGTTGTTTGATGAAATCTTCCAACTGGTTTTCAGCTGAACTTCTATCTAGCAACTCTTCTATAACTTTTTATTTGTGATGCTGGAGTTTTTAACCCCAGTGTAAGGCCCTACATGTATCCCTACTATTTTGTCATATTAGATTTGGTGCAATATTTTAGCCTGTCAAGAAATTTTTTAATCTTTTTTTCTTAAAGCAATTGGAGTTAAGTAACTTGCTCAAGGTTACACAGCCAGGTGTTTCTGGGTGGGTGCTAAGTGTCTGAGCCCGGATTCAATCCTCAGGTCATCCTGACACTGGAACCAGTGCTCTTACTTGCTGTGCTACATGGCCGCCCTGAAATTTTTGAATCTTGATTCTGCCATTTCTCCTAACTTTGAGTCAACTACAAATCTGTAAGTTATGTTAATTGTGTTTTATCCACCTAATTATGCTTTATCCAAATTATTAATACAAAATGTTAAACAGTATCAGCAAATGTTAAACAAGGATCAGCGGAACATGCATCCTGGAAAGTAATATGGTTGTCCTGGGTGGTAGTTGTTGTTCAGTCATTTCTTCCTGTCTTCATTTGGGGTTTTCTTGGCAAAGATAGCGGAGTGATTTGCCATTTCCTTCTCCAGCTCATTTTACAGATAAGGAAACTGAGGCAAAGTGGCTTATGTGACTTGCTGAGCATCATACAACTAGTAAGTGATTGAGGATAGATTTAAGCTCAGGAAAATAAGTCTTCCTAACTCTCAGGTCCAGCACTCTATCCACTGCACCACCTAGCTCCATCTTTATCCTGGGTGCCCTTCTTAAACGGAGGTTTGGGGAGAAGCTATCTAATCAGAGGGAGAGATCACAAGTGTAGAGGGTACTTCCAGTGTCTGGATTCCAGAGCCAGAATGAACTTCCAGGATGAAGAAGCTTTTGGGGCCAGGATGCAGCCTGGAGAGAAATGGAGTCCTTCCTTTAAAGATGACATTGAAATATAAAGGTATATGTATGCATACATGCACATACCTACATACAGATATATAAATATATATATGCATGTATGTGTGCATGTGTGTGGGAAGAAACAAAATAAATACTAGGTGCCTCATGCCTTGGGCAGTTATTTTAATTCTTGTATCCTCAGTTTCTTTAATTATAAAAGGAAGGAATTGAAACAGAGGATCTCCAGGGTCCCTTCCAACTATAAATCTATAATTCCATTAAACTAAGGAATTTGGCACAGGGAAGCAAATTCCCTTCCAGGTATTAGGGACTGTATGAGAAAAAGTAGGGAGATAAGAATAGGTCAAGAACATGAACCAAGGAGTAATACAACAAGAACACAGAGTACATGAAGGGGAATGATGGAAAATAAGACTGGTCAGATAAGCTGGAGGCAGATTTTTCAGAGCCTTGAACTGAAGCAGCCTTGAATGCCTGGGAGATCAGTTAAGAGATTATTGTAGATAGTTCAGGCAAGAGGCAATGATGACCTGAACTAAGCTAGTGATTGTGTTGACTGAGAAAAGGGAATGGTTAGAGATTTTGTGGAGATATAATCAAAAAGACTTAGTAACATAAAAAATGGAGGAAGAGAAAAAGAGGAATATCAAGAATGACTCTAGGGTTTTAAACCTGGTAACTGAAAGAGTTATGGTGCTCTACATAGAACTAGGGAAATGTGGAGAAGGAGAGGATTGGGACAGGAGAGGGAAGAGATAGTGATTTCCATTTTAGACATATTTTATATATATATACATACCTATGGGACATCGACGTAGAGACAACTGCCGGTGATTCAGGACTCCAAGACTCAAAGCTCAAGAGAGAAACTAGTGAAAGATATGTAGATCTTAGAATCATCTGAATAGAGATACTAATTAAATTCATAGGGGCTGATCAAAAGTGAAAATAAAAGGACCCAGGCAAAAGCCTTGGGGGTGGGACATCAATCAATCAACAAGAACTTATTAATAGATTATTAATGCATGGATGATGATCCAGGAAAGGAGAGTGAAAAGGAAGAGTCAGATAGATAACCAAGAACCAGCAATATCATGGGAGTAAAGGTGGGAGAGACACAATCTACATCTTCCACCCATCCAAAATTCTAGTAGCTGTTGTCTATAAACCTTCAGGACACTCTCCTTCTTCCCTCAATAAGTTCATTACCTGACTGACCATCTTTCTCTCCTTCCCAACTCTTGCCCTCATACTAGGGGACTTAACCTAACCACCTAAGTCCTCAACCTGTTCACTTCCCATGACCAACTCTTGCACCCCACTTCAGCCACACACAAAGATGGTCATATCCTTGACTTTAACATCACCCACAAATACACCATCTCCATGTTCAAGAATTCTGAAATGTCTTTATCTGATCACAACCTACTGGCTTCCCACCTCTCCCTTTGCCTTCCCATGCCAAATTCTATGCTTCATCCACACTGTTAGCTCCCTTCCTCAGTCTCTGAGTTATCTCCCAGGCCTTCATACCTGCACTAGCCACTCTCTCCTACTCTCCCTATCTTGACGTCCTGGTGAATCAGTGCTACTCTACACTATCCTCTTCTCTTTAGTCCCTGGCCCCCTTATCATATTGCCTATTGTGCCTTGCCAAGCTTCAGCCTTGGATCATTCCCACTATCTGCTCCCTTTACTCCTACACACATGCTGCTAAATAAAGGAGAAATCACATGATTGTTCTGACTTAGTCCAGTAAAAAGTTGGTTACACAACCCCAACTGGGCCCTCAGTATTCTAGACAATCTTTCTACACCTCTATTATTAGCTTGCTATTGCACTCTCCACAAAGGCACTTCCTAGCTTTTTCATTCCTCCTCAAACCTTCCATAGATCCCACTCCCCCCACCCTACAAGCTGAGAAATTTGCCTCATACTTTACTAAAAAAAATTAAGGTCATTCACCAAGGTCTCTCTCTTCTCCCCTCTCCCTTGTATTACTCAGATGCCTTCTATTACTATCTATCGCCTCCTTTACCCCTGTCTCACATGAAAAAGTGGCCCTACTCCTTGCCAAGACAAACTCATCTACCTACACAAGCAATCCCATTCCATCCCATCTCCTCCAACAAATTGCCCCCTCTATCATCACTACTCTCTCACATATCTTCAATCTCTCTATCTACAGTCTCCTTCCCTACTGCCTATGAACATTCCCATGTCTCCTTCATCCTCAAAAAACCCTCACTTGATCCTTCCATCCCACTAAACTATAATCCTATATCTCTTCAGAATCCTTATCTTCCTTCAAGACTCAGTTCAAATAACAGCTCCATATACCTTTTCCTTATTTCCTCATCTAAAAACATTCTCTCCCTGCTCAAATATTCCTGGAGTACTTTGTCTAGACCTCCTTTTAGCCTCCATTAATCCCTAAATTGTATTATGTTTATCTGTCTCATCTCAATAAAATGTAGTGAGCTTCTCAAAAATTTTTTTATTTTTGTCTCTGTATCCCCAGTGCCTAGGACAGTCCCTTGTGGACAGTAGACACTTAATAAATGTTGAATTGGGGAGCAAAGTGTGCAAGCTTAAAAGCAGTATGTGTTTTCTAGGACAAAACTCCAAAACTGAATCAAAGAAATGAGGTCCAGCAAAACAGTGAGGTCATTTTCTTTTAAGGACAGAGTTAGGAGAACACAGTCTATTGTGTCCCCACAGCACTTCATCTCTCCTTTACATAGGACATGCAGCTACTCTACAATGATCTTTTGTTCACAGCTAGCTAACTTTCTGATATAGAAAAAGAAACAAATATTTGCAAGGACAGGCAGAGGAGAATGAGTTACAGAGGTAAACAACATAACAAAGGACGCTTTACTTAGACTTCATTTTCATGGGAAAGGAGGGATGTCAATAAAAATACATATAAAGAAAAAGAATATTAAACTGGAGAGTAAATATAGATCTGGCTGACTTGGGAGTTTCAAATTTCCATGAAAGCTGGTTTTATCCCTCTGATAGAGTGGATACTTAATAAATATTTGTTGATTGATTGATTGATAGTTTCTAAAAGATCAGATTCTCTCTCATTTCCACTAAAGCACCATGGGGCATGGACATATTTTATTCCAACCCAATATATATACACATATCTGTGTGTTTGTGACTTTCTATATATTCAGATTACCAGAGGATTTACTCTCTCTCACTCCACCTAACCGGGAGTTTCACCATACTAAGGATAGTAATATAGGATCCTGGGGAAAGTATGACTCCTATTCAGTACTATGATTTTTTTTTAATTTAAAAAAATATATTTTCTTTCCCTCCCATACCTCCCCCATTGAAAAAGAAAGAAAAACAAAATCATTATAACAAATATGTATAGTCAAACAAAACAAATTCCTACATTGGCTATGTCAGATATATAATATATATATACATATGTGTATGTCTATACACATACAAACACATATGCATATGTGTATATCAGTCTCATATATATACATAAGTATGTGTATACATATATATATATATATATGCACACACTCTCTACCTTGGGTGTAGCACATTTCTGACAAGACGTGTGTGGGTAGCACATTTCATCATAAGCCCTCTAGAAGAATGGTTGGTTTTTGCCTTGTTCAGAGTTCTTAAGTCTTTCATTGTCATAACAATGTTATTACTACATAAATCCTTCTGGTTCTGTTTAGTTCACTCCACATCAGTTCATCATCATTCTTCCTAGGTTTCTGTGAAGTAATCCCCTTCATCATTTCCTACAGCACACTAGTATGCCCTCACCTTTATATGTTATTACTTGTTCAGCCTTTGCTCAATTGATAGGCATACCCTCAGTTTCCAATTCTTTGTCACCAGAAAAAGCTCCTATAAATATTTTGTAACTATGCCTGTTCATCAGTTTTCAGCAGAAGAAATTCGAGCTATTGATAGACATATGGAAAAAAATCCTCCAAATTCCTAATAATTAGCTAAATGCAAATTAAAGCCATTCTGAAGTTCTGCCTCACATTCATCAGATTGGCCAAGTTGACCCAAGAAAAAGGAAAGAGCAACTACCAGAGGGGCTATGGTGGGAAAAGGTACATTAATGCACTCCTGGTGGAGCCATGAACTATCCAGCCATTCTAGAAAAGCAAATGGGAACTCTGCCCAAAATGCCATTTAACTCTATATGCCCTTTAACCCATCAATACTACTACTACTACTAGGTCGATACCCCCAAAAGATCAAAGAGGAAAAGAACACACATTTACAAAAATATATATCACAGCTCTTTTTGACATGGCAAAGAAATAGAAACTGAAGCAGTGCCAATCAAATAGGAAATGAATGAGCAAATTATGGCGTAGAAAATAATGGAGTCCTATTGTGATGTAAGAAATGATGAGGGCAATAAATTCAGAAAAACCTGGGAAGATTTGTATGGACTGATACAAAGTGAAGTGAGTAGAACCAGGAGAATAATTTGCACAATAACAACAATATTATAAAGACCAACAACTTTTAAAACGTTGAAAACTGATCAATGTAATGACCAATTGTGATTCCAGAGGACTTATAATGAAAAATGTTAACTACTTTCTGCCAGAGAGGTGACAAATTGAGTGCAGAATGAGAATTTTTTAAAAATGTGGTCAATGAGGGAATTTGTTTTCCTTGACTATACAATTTTGTAACAGAGGTTTTTTTCTCTCTTTCTTTCTCAATGGTGGGGGAGGGGAGTAGAAAGGAACTATATGTGAGAAAGAGAAGACATTTTTATCGAAAAAATTGATTTAATTTAAAAATAAACAAACAAAACAAAGGAGTAGAATAAAAGAAAAAAGAAAATAGCCTGTTCATATTCTTTGGCCATTTATTAATTGGTGAATGACTCTCATTCCTATAAATTTGAATCAGTTCCCTATATATCTCTGTTGGAGAAATACGATAAAGAGTTATTTCTCCCAGTTACCTGCTTTACTTCTAAGTTTAGTTGCTTTGGGTTTTTTGCTGCAAAAACTTCTTAATTTTATATAATTGAAATTTTCCATTTTAACTTCTGTGATTATCTTCTCTGATCCTCTCTGTCTTTTGTTTGGTTATAAATTCTTACCCTATCTATAAAACTGTAAAGTATTTTTCTCCTGTTCCTCTAGTTTGTTTATGTCTAAGTGATATACCCGTTTTGGAACTTAGCTTGGTTTGTAGGTATGAAATGTTGGTCTATATCTAGATTCTGCTAGATTGTTTCCTTAGCAATTTTAGTCAAATACTGAGTTTCTACCCCAATAGCTGGCATCTGTAAGTTTATCAAACCTTAAGTCAATGTTCTTGTTTTCTCCTGCAATATATTTAATCTATTCCACTGATCTTTCTGTGTTTCTTAAATAGCACCAAATCTCTTCAGCGATTGCTGCTTTGCAGTTGAGTTTCAGATCTGTATTGTTAGACAACCTTCCTTCCCACTGTTTTTCATTATTTCTCCTGATATTGTTGACCTTTAATTCCTCCAGCTGCATTTTATTGTAATTTTTCTAGCACTATAAAGTAATCCTTTGGTAGGTTGATTGGTGTGGCACTGAATAAGTAAGTTCATTTAGTCAGTATTGTAGTTTTATTATATTTGTTCAATCTACCTTTGAGCAATCAGTTTCTACAGTTATTTAGATCTGTCTTTATTTGTGTAAAAGAGCATTTTGTAGTTGTATTCAAATAGTTCCTTTATGTGTCTTGGAAAATATTTTATACTTTCTCCATTTTTTAAATAGAATTTCTCGATCTCTTCCTACAGAGCTTTGTTAGTAATATACAGATACGCTGACTATTTATGTGGGTTTATTATCTCACAAACTTGTTCCAATAAAAATTTTAGTTAGTTCTCTTTGCCTATTCTGAATCCCTAAATTTTTTTTTATCACCATAGCTAGCATTTCTAGCACTATATCAAATAGATAAATAATAGATATCCTTGATTTATCCCTATTCTTATTTAAAAGTCCTCTAGTTTATCCTCATTACATAAAACAGTGACTCTGAATTTTAGATAGACACTACTTATTATATTAAGGAATAATCTATTTATTCCTGTGTTTTCTAATGTTTTTAATAGGAATAGCTGCTGTATCTTCTCAAAAGCTTGTCTGCATCTATTGATATAATAATGTTTTTGTTTTTCTTATTATTCTTATGATCAAGTATGTCAATAGTTTTCCAGTCCTTCATTCCTGTTACAAATCCAGTCTGGTAATAACATATACTCTTTATAATATGTTGCTACAGTCTCCTTGATAATATTTTTAAATTACATTTATTTGAAAATTTTTTCACCCATTTTTATTAGGGATATTAATCTATACATGTATATATTAGGGATATTAATCTCTATATATAAAATCTATATTTTCTTTCTCTGTTTTGACTTACCTAGTATAGTTGTCAGGACCACATTTGTAACATATTCATAATTTTCCTATTATTGTGTATTATTGTAATTAATGGTTCTTTAAATGTTTGATAGAATTCACTTGCAAATCTGTCTGGTCTCTGGTTTTTTTTTTGTTTTATTTTCCTTTGGGAGTTCATTTATGATTTGTTAACTTTTGGGATGGTTATATTTAAGTCTTCTATTTCTTGATCTGTTAATCTGGGTATTTTATATTTATTTAAATGCATTTCATTTTTATTTTTGTTTATATGTTTTAATTCAATTCATTTAGATGTCACTTTATTGGCATTAATTGGGAAAAAACATTTCTGATTATTTCCCTTATTTCTTCATTTGTTGTGAATTTATGGTATTCATGTCTGATGCTGGTCATTTCCTTTTCTTCTTTCTTTTTTTATCTAATTACCTAATGGTTTGTTTATTTTGTATGTTTTTTAATAGGTTCTATTTTTATATATTAATTCATTGGGGGAGATTTGCTTTCAGTTTTATTCATCTCTTCTTTGATTTTTGATATTTCTATTTTGGTAATTGGAGGTTTTTCAATTTGTTAGTTTTCTAAGCTTTTATACTTGCAAGAAAATATATACTTATATATTTTCTCTATTTTGTTGATCAAAGTGTTTGTAAAATAAGTTTTCCTCTGAGAACTGCTTTGATCTTATTCCAAAATTTTTTATATGCTATTACATTATTAACATTATCCTTAGTGAAATTATTGTTTCTATTGCTTCTTCTCTGACCTACTCATGCTTTAGGATTAAGTCATTGACTTTCCAATTAATTAGTCTCACATTAATTTTTCATCTTTTCTTCAGTGGCTCTTTATTGAATATAATGTTATTGCACTGTTATCCATAAAAGATGTATTTAATATTTGATTTTTTGAATTTGTGAGGTTTTATGAACTAAATGGGGTCAATCTTTCTAAAGATGTCATGCACAGCTAGAAAATATGTGTACTCCTTTCTATTCATATTCAATAATTTCCAGAGATGTTTCATATCTAGCTTTTCTTAAAAATTCTATTCAGTTTCTTAATTTCTTTCTTTCTTTCTTTTGTTGTTGTTGGATTTGTCTTGACTTGAAGATTCCTACTTGAGATTCCTACTGTCTGGGAGGATCTGTTTATTTCTTCCTGTAATTTGTTTAACTTTTCCTTTAAATGTTTAGACACTATACCATTTGGTGCCTATGTTTCTTATTAATATTAATTCATTATCTATGGTACCTTTCAGCATAACGTAATTTTCTTATTTTTCCCTTTTAATCAATTTCATTTTTACTATTTTCTTATCTACAATCATGATTGTTATCCCTACATTTATTGAATTCAGTTGAAATGTAATATTTTTCTAGCCTCTTATTGTAACTCTGCAAATTTTTATGCTCCAGTTGTGTTTATTGTAAATAACACATGGTTCAATTCTGCTTTCTAATCCATTCTGCTATCATCTCCCATTTTATTGGTGAGTCCATCTCATTCATACTCCCAGTTAGAATTGCTAATTGTACATTTCCCTCTACCCTATTCTCTTATATTTTCTCCCTCTCTTTATTTCCCACCAACTATTTATAATGAAGAGTATAGGGAGCTAAAAGAAGTATTCTAGGACTAATTAATCTGATTCTGCTCCCCTTCTCCTCTTTTCTTTCCCTCAATCAAGAGTCCAATCACAGGTTCTTATCCTTTCTTTCATTTTTTTTGTCAAGGCAATCCAGGTTAAGTGACTTGCCCAGGGTCACACTGCTAGTGAGTGTCTGAGGTCACATTTGAACTCAGGTCCTCCTAAATCCAGGGCTTGTGCAATGCTGTGCCACCTAGCTGCCCCCTTACTTTCCTTTTAAACTACCCTTCCTCTTCTGCCTTCTGTGGTTAGTGTTGGTTTGTTTATAACTAATCCTACCCTAAATCTATGATCTTTATTCTTCATTATTTCTTTCTCCCCTTCCCCCCTGTTTTCCTGTTGAGTCAAATGTATTTCTGCATCCAGCTCTGTTTTGCATTCTTCCCTCTTTTGAGCAGTTGAGATGAAAGTAATGTTCAAATATAATTCTCTCCCTAACCTCTGTCTCCTTGTTTGCAGTCTCCTACTTTTTAATAATTTCCCTAACACTTCTGCCCCCATTGTATTTTTTAATCTCTCTTTCCTTTCTTCTTTTCAGAGCATCACTAAAAAGAAAAAGAATAAGAAAAATTTAATTTAAATTAAAAAAAATTAAAAGAGAATCAATGCTCCCAAGTCTCCTGTCTTGTTTGACTCACTGTCTTCTACCTCTAATAATATTAGGATTCTGAGGTAGTACTTATATAATCTCCTTCTATTAGAATGTAAACACTTCATTCTTCTTTAGTCCCTGATTATTGCTCATTTATACTTACC
This sequence comes from Petaurus breviceps papuanus, assembly GCF_028583685.1. NCBI lineage: Eukaryota > Metazoa > Chordata > Mammalia > Diprotodontia > Petauridae > Petaurus > Petaurus breviceps. Next base: position 97,738,902 of record NW_027187419.1, read on the forward strand.
TTTTTAATGTTTCTCTTTGTTCTTGTGTTTATATTTCAAAGTTTCTATTCATCTTTGATCCTTTCATCAGGAATGTTTGGAAGACCTCTATTTCATTAAGATATCACCTTTCCCTTCAAAGATTATACTCAGTCTCTCTGGGTAAGTTATTCCTGCTTGGAAACCCATATCTTTTACCTTACAAAATATAATATTCCAAGATTTCTACTCCATTATAGTTGTGAATGGATCTTGACTGTGACTCTTCAGCATTTGAATTGTTTCTTTCTGGTTGCTTGCAGTGTTTTTATTTGAATGAAATAAAGCCCTGGATTTTAGTTACAAGGTCCCTAGGAGTTTTTATTTGGGGCTTTCTTTCAGGAATTAAACAGGATTCTTTCTATTTTTTATTTTTCTCTGGGCAGTTTTCTTTTATAATTTCTTAAAATATGACATCTAGGCTCTTCTTTTTTGGTCATAGCTTTAAGATAATCCAATGATTCTTAAATTATATCTCCTTCATCTGTTTTCCAGGTTGGTTGGTTGTTGTTGTTTTTTAACATGAGATACCTTACATTTTCTTCTTTTTTTTTAGTCTTTTGACTTTGTTTTAACATTTCTTGTTGTCCAGTAGAGTAATTAACTTCTATTTGGTACATCCTAATTTTATTTTATTTTGGGGGGAGGGGGAGGGCAACTGGGGTTAAGTGACTTGCCCAAAGTCACACGGCTAGTGTGTCAAGTGTCTGGGGTCATGTGTCAAGTGTCTGGGGTCGGATTTGAACTCAGGTCCTCCTGACTCCAGGACCAGTGCTCTATTCACTGTGCCCGCTAGCTGCCCCCTACATTCTAATTTTCAAGTTTATTCCCTAGGGTAAAGTTTTGGTCTTTTTGTGCTAAGCTATTAATTCTCTTTCCAATTCTTTTCTCCACAATTCTCTCTTCTTTTCTAGTTCTTTCTTCTAACCTCTCATTTCATTTATAAAATAATTTTTAACTCTTTTTAAAACTGTTACTTCATTCTTTCTAGAAATTCTAATTGAACTTGTACCCAAGTTATGTTTTGCTTTAAAGTATTACTTGTAGGTGGTTTAGAGTCATTCTCTTTTCCTGAATTTGTGTTTTTGGCCTACCTGTCACTAAAATAACTCTTTATAGTGGGAATCTGTTTGTTCATTGCTCTAGCCTTAATTTCTGACATTATACATTGTGTTAGGGCCAGGCTCTGCACTCATGGAGGGAACATTTAAACTATGCCTGAACCTGTTTTGTGTTCTCTCTGATCCTGTTGCTTCTTTCTCTGGGTATTGTGTTTATTTTTTTCAAGGATCCCAGGTTCATTTCAGTCTGGGAACCTGGACGCTTTTAGTTAACCTAAAAAAGTCTAATCCAGGGTGAAGTCTTATCACTGCCCTACTTGCTTGAGCTTCCTAGGCTTCTGAACTGGATTTGCATCTAAGCAATACAGCTGTGGGCTTGACCCTGGTTGGAGTTTCAATAAACTCCTGCTGGTTAGCATGGTTAGGTACCTCAAAGGGTCTATAGGTTCAGGATGATAAAACTACAGAATCCCCTTATGTCTAAGTTCTTTGCCTCACGTATTTCATTGCAGGCTTTAATGAAATATGGACTGGGATCTACATCTGACATCCCTGTCTGTTCTGGAACAGGGCCACATAATCACTACTCCTGTTCCCTCTCCATACCCAGCATGTAGCCTTAGGCTTCTGTTCTGCCCTGGACCACCACCCCTATGCCCAAGTCCCCTCCTCAGTTTGCACTGAATCTGTTACTCATCTCTGGAGTATGAACAACAGAGCTGCCACCTGACATCTGTCCCTGCCCCTTGTACCATGTTCTTCTCCAGCACTGGAAGGTTATATGAAGCACCCTCCTGGCTAGACCCAGTCCCCAGCGTCTACAGACCTTTCTATCATCGTATCCCAATCTCGGCTAGTGAAATAACTCACTATAATTTTTAAAAATTTTCTTTCCCTATCAAGACTCAGTCAGGTATGTTTTCTAGGGCTTTGTGAAGTAGTTGTGAGAAGTTGTGATGTATTGTTTCCTCCTACTCTGCCATCTGGGCTGATCTCACTGTCCAATCATCTTAAAGGCACATTCCCTGAAAGTTGTATCTTCCCCTTCTTTTCCCACTTTTCTTTTAGAAATTATTTTATTTATTATAAAATAAGTTTATGGATGACTTTTGCTACTATATCATAGTCATTTCCAGACATACCCCAACACCTATATCATGAAATGAGACCTCCCCTATAACAGAGAAAGAATAGGGATTGGAATGCACCCATGTTTTTATTGGTTCAGAAAGATACTAGTGAGGGATCTTTCACAAAGTCAGCACTATTTCTACAGCTTATATTCTTAGGGAGTTAGCTACACACTGAGAGCTTAGTGATTTTCCCAACATCACACAGTGAGTATGTATCAAAGGTGGGACTTAAACCCAAATCTGAGGCTTGGGTATGAGGCTAGCTCTCTATCCACTATACCAATTGACTTGATGACTATATTTCACAGGCCTTCATTCTCGAAGAGGACCATGGCATCAGGGGGATGATGACATTACTTGCAGTTGATTTTGATTTGAGTGAAGGAGGGCTGTGCAAGGTCTCCAGCCTCACTTTCTTCTCCAGAGCCATCTGGGTCCAGTGGCCAGATATGCATCAGAAGGATTGGAGATGACCCAGGATGCAATGGGAGACCCTGTTTCTTTTAGGCTAAGGTTTTTTCAGTTTCTCACTTTGAGTGAGGGACCATCTATTCAATGAATAGGCCTCTTTAAGAAGTTACTCAAGAGATGTCCCTTTTATTTAAAAAAAAAAAAAACTGGGTGGGGAAGATCCTCAGGGTTAGTGGCCAAAAGAGAAACAGTTACTGTTTACTATTTAAATTCACTCTGTGGCTAGGAGTATAGGGACCTATTGTTGTCCAAACAATGAGCTCCAGAGTCCCTTTGGTTTAAGGCTCTTCCCTCTCCTCCACTCCCCTTACCTGAGGGTACCCAACCCAAGCAGAGGTACATTTTGATGACTGAAAGCTACCTTGTTAACTTGGGGTTTACTGGCTAGATTTCTTTCTCAAAGACAAAGCCTTAAACCCAATTCACTCTCAAGCTCATAGATTGGACAATAATAGATCCCTGCCCTCTTATCGAAAAATGAATGTAAATAGTAACTATTTCTCTTTTGGGCAGGAACTCTGAGGGTCTTCCCCACCCAGTTTGATTCTTCTTTTTTTTTTTTTTAATTAAAAAGAACCATCTCTGGAGTAATTTCTTAAGGAGGACTATTCCCCTGAAAAGACCTTAAAGCCTGGAAGAACCAGGGTCTCCCATTGTATCCTGGGCCATCTCCAATCCTTCTGATGAATATCTGGTCACTGGACCCATATGGCTCTAGAGAAGAAAGTGAGGCTGGTGACCTTGCACAGCCCTCCCTCACTCAAAGTCAACTGAAAGTTATGTCATCATCTTCCTGATGTCATGGTCCTCTTTGACAATGAAGGACAAACAATATTTTTTTTACAATCTATTCAATATTTTATACCTATAGTCAGCAGATAAAGGGAAGCTAGATGGCACAGTGAATAGAGTACTCAGTCTGCAGTTAGAAAGACTGAGTTCAAATCTAGCCTCAGATATTCACTAGCTGTGTGGCCATGAGCAAGTCACTTAACCCTTTTGCTTCAGTTTCTTCATCTGTAAAATGGAGATAATCATTATACCTACTTCCCAGGGTTGTTAGGATTAAATTAGATAATATTTGTAAAGCATTTAGCATAGTGTCTAGCATATAGTAGATGCTATATAAAATAGCTAGTAGCTGTCTTTCCCTATATCTCTTCCAAAAGACTTTATTCCCCATTCTCTTAAGTATGTCCATTCTCCTATCCCTTCCCCTGTCACTTTCTCATCTAAATACATGCTTTCTCTGCATAACTGAGCTGCACATTACTGGTGGATTTATTAAGTAATTTCCCATACAGAGTAATTATCTGTCTAAGCTAATTTCCCGTTTTCATAATTATTTGCACATTTATGTTTAGAATAAAATTTTCCCCAAAGAAATTAATAAATAATTCTCTACATAAAATCATAAGATCTTAGAAGTAGGTTAAAGAAATATCTAGCCCAACATTATACTCCAAGCTGGAACTTCCCCCAATAGGTGGTTATACTTAGAATCATATAATTTCATAATTTAAAGAGACTTCACAGTTCTTTCTTCCAACCCCTTACTCAAAGCATGAAGCATCATCCTTATTGTTGTTGCTTGTCTTTCATTCTTGAAGAGGGCCAATGACATTATGAGAGTAACTCAGGTCTCAGTTTGTCTGAGGCCAAGTTCATTCAGTGACTGAGGCCTGGTTAAGAGTTGACACAAAAGTTGGTTCAATGTACCATCACAAAGATATTAATCTGGGAGGGAGGGGAAGACCCTCAGAGTTTGCTTCAAGACTTCTAGTAAAGGAGAAACTACAGCCTCCTAAGACAGCTGATTTTACTTTGGACACTTCTAATTGTTAGGAAAATTTTCCTTTTGTGAAATTGAAATCTATCTCTGCAGCTTTCACCTAGTTTTGTCCCCTGGGTACAAGTAGAACAGGTATAATCTCTCTTCTATATGACAATTTTTCAAATAGAGTGTGTGTGTGTGTGTGTGTGTGTGTGTTCCTCTCTGTGTCCTAAATCTATTACTTCTCTTTGAAGAATTGGATAGTATGGATGAGAAACAGCCTTAATGGAGGAATAAACAATATTCATTGGAAAGCCAGGAAAGTTTTCATTACATTTATTCTTTCTGAATAAATGGGTAGCTCCCTTAATGGAACCCTGATTCAGACAAATGCAAATCCCTTTATGCTGCTTCCATTAGAATTTCCCATCTTGTTCTCCATTGGCTAGGTGCACCCTCCCGAATTGCCCAGTCATGCTCCCCTCAAATGGCTCATCAAGCATGCACACAAGCCTCTAACGCCCTCTGATCAGAAGCCTGGCTCTGCTAGATCACAGATCTGATTAGAACCAGTCACCTCTGACTTTCATTCTGCTATCACTCAAAGATAGGAGTCCTAAAATCTCGTGGAAACAAAATTCTTCCCACTGTTTCCCACATATGTTTGACCAAGGAATCATAGATGGTCATTATTTAATTTTTTACAGCTTTCAAAGTTGTTTGGTTTTTGTGTTTTTCTGCTTCTGCTCATTTCTTTCTTCATCAGTTTATTTAAAAGTCTTCAAAATTATTTCTTTTTATAATAACTGATGTTATAGCTTAATTTCTTCTTGTGATTCTGCTTGTTTCACTCTGCATCAGTAAATATAAACCTCTCCCTGTCTCTTTGAAATCATATATTTCCTCACAATAACTTTCCATCACATTCATATACCATAACTTGTTCAATTTGTTCTCATTCAGAGTGATGCTTCCCTACCTTTTTTAAATACTTACAAATCATTTCATTTAGAGTATATTCTGAAATTGTTTCAAGAATCACTATCATGGACAGTGGCCTATCAGGTACTTTCTTTCCCTTTTTGAAAATTGGGACAGATGTTGCCTGCTTTAGTCCAATGGCACTTCTCCCATTTCTTCATTATTTTCAAAGACTACTGACAATAGGTGCCAATTCATTCATTCTGTATCATGTGATGTAACTCTGCCAAACTTGGCAAGTATTGTATGGTTTAATAAATATACACTTCTGTTTTGAGGAAAGCATAATTTGTCAGGTACAGTATATGAAGATGCACTATCACCAAGGTCAAAAGAGCCTGAGCTCATAAGACTCTAGGACCATGTATAATAAGTAAACTACATATGAATGGAATGAGGTTTATAACACCTTGGTAGGCTATGATGGCTATCCCCTTAAGAGAACCCAACTCTAAAGGCTTTGTGATAAACAATGATTAATTGACTAATTATTTGAATTCAGCAAGCATTTATTAAGTTCTTTCTCTGTATAAGAACCCCAGTCAGGTGCTGAGTACATAAAGATGAAAAACAGCTTAGACTCTTGTAATTAATCATACTTTGAATGTTAATGTAATAGTCCTAGGCATTGACAAGGAGATCAGGTTGTTGGAAGTGATGCCTGCTGGTTAGGCAGATACTATATAGTACCATACAGTTTTTCTATCTTTAATCCAACCCCAAGGAACTCCTCTAACCTTAAGACTGGCCAGGACCAGACTGACAATGTGGCCCACTCCATCCTAAAAGATTTTTGGTAGGGAACTGCACAAGAGTAAACTTGCTAAGAATGAATGATTCAAGAGACTCATAACAAACACTACAGTGTTGTAACACTTGGCATTACTAAGAACAGATATGGTGAGCCTTCACCCACCTCTTCCCTTCTCACTCCCTCTCTCTTAAATGTTTGTTTCCAAGAATGTTTATCTGTTCCTTAAAGAAACTGATTTACCTTTCTGTTTACTCACATACCTCTTAAGCTGGTGTATTATGGTAAACATGGTTAACTTTTTCATTACTAGCCTATATGTCATTAAGCAAATGCAGCAGAGAAAGATCATAGGGAAATGTCCAGAAGGAAAAAAAAAAAAAAAAGAAACAGACTGCAATGTGATATATTTCGCCAGAGTAATCTGTCTGGCTGTAAATTCAAGGTGGAAAAAGAGAAGTAGTAATAATTTTACTTCTCAGAGTACAGAGAGAAAGAAGCCTTATTCCAGAAACTTTCACTAGACAATGAATAAGTCTTTTGACTGGGAAGATTGGCAGAAGCTGTGATTACTTGGCTAGTATTAGAAGGTAAAAACCATCAGTGTTTTGTTTTGTTTTCTATTGTTTTCCTTAGCCTGGTTTAAAAGAAAAAGTATCCCTCAAGAGGAGAGAAGCAGAGGGAATGACTGAAGAGAAAGTTATGCCTAAAGGGAAGGGCAAAGTGAATAATGAGGAAGGAACAGCCTACCAACAAAAATCAGACTGAGTTAGAGTAGCAACCCTGCTCACCAGCAGAGAAGAGCACCACCTCACACCACTGCCATTAACTGAAAGACCCATCATTTTAAGCTAGACTTTGGAGGGGGGAAGGCAAGGTAATTGAGGTTAAGTGACTTGGCCAAGGTCATACAACTAGTAACTGTATCAAGTTTCTGAGGCTAAATTTGAACTCAGGTCCTCCTGACTCCAGGGCCAGTGCTCTATTCACTGTGTCACCTACCTGCCCCTAGACTTTGATTCAACAAAGGAAGACGAATCTGGACTTTTATATCTAGAGGAGACATAGAGATCAACTAGTCTTAACTCCTCATTTCATAGTCAAGAAAACAGTCCCAGGCAGTTGAAAGGTCTTTCCCCAACGCAACATAGCTGGTTAATAGAAGGGCAGACAAGAATCCCAACTAGCATTTACCAAGCATTTAAAATGTGCCAGACACTATTCTAAACACTGAGGACAGGGGGAAAAGATGTACTTGAGATGAAGAATTGAGAACATTATAGGACAGAAGGTTTAAAGAAGAGAAACTGAGTTCCAGTTCTAGCTCTACTACTTACTAGTTGTCTTGCCTTGGACAAATCAATTAAGTTCCCTAGGCCTCATTTTACCAAATTGTAAAATGAGATAGTGGACTGGATGATCTCTAACATCTCTTTACACTCTAAATTGATGATTCTAAAATCTGGGTTAATTATTCAAATGGTTTTAGCCATCCTTTTTTCTCTCTCCAGAAGATATCTAGATAGACTCTTCTCAATAAGAGAGCTAGTAAAATCTCTGTTTGGCAGTTAACAAAAGTCAAGGGAACCCTTTTCTCTCTCTTTTTTTTAAACTTGGGGACCTAGAATTTCCATTTATTTCCCTAGCTCCATCATTCACTATTGGTTAAATGTTTTCAAACACTTAAATCGCATTTAAATGCACATACACACACTATACATATGTGTGTATGTATATGTATGTATGTCTTTAGTAAGAAAAGTTTGTTGGGATTTTTGCAAAATGTTATATAGATTATTTCACAGCAACACAAAAACCACTGAGTTCTCAACCTTCAAAATATTCTCTAGTGGGAAGAAAGGAATTAGGGTCTTCCAAGTCCTGCTAAAATAGTGATCATACTTCATCAATGATTGACATGTTACTCATTACTTTCTTTAAGTGGAAATTCCTTTTCACGAGTTATCTTTAATCCCTTGGAATCTCTCAATCACAAGCTACTTTTTTCCATTCCCCAATATTTCTTTTTCTAAATGGTTATTGATATTTTTTGCTTTTATATGACTTTCATTTTGATATATTTCTCCCCTCCTCTCCCACTCAATCATCTTATAACCAAAATAAAACAAGAAAAAAAAACAGTTCAGTAAAACTAACCAACATCAGCCAAGTGTGATGTTATATATGTAGTGTTCCATACTCATAGTCCCCTATGCCTACAAAGAAGAAAATTTGGTATATTCCCATATATTTTATTTGGAGCCCAGCTGGGTTATTATTTTCAATATTTCAATTATTGTTATTGTTGTTGTTGCTGTTTTCCATTTACATTTCTTCAAATGTTAAGGATATTGTTTTTTCTGAGTCTATGAATTTTGCATCAGTTCATAGAAGCCTTGTATTAATATACATGTCACATGTATATGTGTTAAGACTTTTTTTATAATCCAAGTCATCCTGGTTATTCTTCAGACGACATGAAAGGTTGGAGAAAATGACTCAGATGATCACAAATCCTAAGATTATATATTTTGAAGATTATATATATTTGAATATATTTCTCCCATCTAACAATATTAATTTAACAATTTTTTAGTACATATCTATGTATAAGGCACTATGGTAATAATGGCTGTGTAGGGTACAAAGTTATATGTGGTGAGGTCTCCGCCCTCAACAAGAAATTATTAGGAAAGATAAGCTATAAATGCAATGCAAGTCATCATTATATGATTTAGTGCTGAAATAATTGCTCTAAGACTACAAATGAGGGAGAATAGCTTCTGACTAGGATAATCAGGGAAATTGGGAAGGCATTCTAGAGGATGTGGTGATGACAGTATACATTAATAGAAACAGAACATCCAAAGCAAGAGACATGTTAGCCCCACTGTCCTCTACCCTGGCCAGACCACATTGGGAGGATAATATTACTGTTAACTGGAAACTGCTACTGGTGGCATATTATAAAAGGATCATTGACAAACTTGAGCATATCCTGACAAAGATATATAGATATATATAGATATATATGGGATGATGAAGGTTATTCTGCTTGGCCCCAGAGGATAGAACTAGGAACAACAGGAAGAAATTACAGGAAAGCAGATTTTGGCTTAATATAAGAACAAATTTCTTGACAATTAACTGAAATAGTTGAGTGGGCTGCCTTGGATTAGTAGCTAAATGATGCAGGGAATAGAGTATTGAACCTGGAATTAGGAAGGCCTAAATTCAAATCTGGCTGCAGATTTACTAGCTATGTGACTTGGGGCATGTCATTTAACCTCTGTCTATCTCAGTTTCCTCACTTGTAAAATGGGACTGGGGACCAAATGAGTTCATATTTGTAAAGTGCTTTGTAAAATTCAAAGTACTAGTTATTATGATAATTATTCTTAGTGAGATTCCCAATTTTTAAGGTTTTCAATCAGAGGCTAGATGACTCCCCATTGAGGGTGTTAAAGAATGGTTGAATTAGGTGACCTCTGAAACCCCTTCCAGATCTGAAATTTTCAGATTCTGTGATCTGGTCCTTGAAAGATGGGTGGATTTTTAATAGCTAACAGGAGAAATAATAAACTCAATCTATAGCCTTCATTTCTTTCTAGTCTTCCTTCTGATCTCTTCTATACATTTAAAATTTTAACAGGAGAAAGGATGTTAGGCAGAAGAGTAAGCAAAAACCAGAGGAAGAAGGCAGAAGAAAAGAGTCCAGAGTAACTTGAAGGGGGGAGGAAGGCATGTTGGAAAGTACTGTGGGATGACTGGCAGATTCTAATTCTGATTTGTGCAGCCAGAGAAAGTGGAGAGAATCAGAGCATACAAATACATGTACTCAGCTCCAAGGCTGTGAAATGTAAAATATGTGAATGGTTTAATTTTTCATCAGCACTTTGAGCTACATGTTCCAAAAGTTTCCCAAGCTGACTTAATTAAATTTTACCGAATGTAAGAGTAATGGGGCACCTTAGATTAGCCAGTATTGAAAGAAGCTAGAGGAGCTATAGAAAGAAGAAACCTCACTATACAGATGGCCTGGATAAAGCAGATATAAGCATAAATGTGTGATTTTATTCTCCCAATGGATTACTCTATCAGTAAAGGCTGCCAGAACTTCTCTTTTGCTACAGGGCTTCAAATTTTCACTGGGATTGCCTGTCAAGTATTTTGAAAGACATTTAATGAAAGTGCCCTGATTCCCCATAATCCTTTGTGACTGACTAGGTAGATGAACTATGTTAGTAATCCAAAGGTCATCTGCCCCAGGCTTGGTATTCACTAAGTAGTCAATTTTTTACTATTCTTCGAAGATTTTGGTTAAAAATCTTCACAGAAAATCACCTCTGAAGAAATAACAAATCTGTAGACCTTGGACCCTGAGATTATTAATAAAGTAACTATTCTATTCAGTCAACCACGAAGGAGATTAGAATAAGAAACCTTAAGTCGCTGCTGCCTTTGTACATCATTAAATGTGTGACCAACTTCACTGTTAACTATGTGATCCATATGAACATAAGATTTATGTGAACTTTATACAAATAATGAAAAAGAACAAAACAACAGAAGCTGAATGTCATAAAGTTAAAATGACAATTGAAGCATTTTTAAATGTATAGAAGAGAATAGAAGGAAGACTAGAAAGAAATGAAGGCTATAGATTGAGTTTGTTATTTTTAAAGCAAGTCATACATAAGAGAGATTCACAGATTCATACACAATATTTGTTCTATTCTACTATGTCTATGGAAATGCCTATTTTATTTGGTCTGGGTGCAGTAGATAACATACTGGACCTGGAGTTAGGAAGATTTATCTTCTGGAGTTCAAAAGACATTTACTAGCTGTGTGACCCAGACAAGTCATTTAACTCTGTTTGTCTCTGTTTCCTCATCTGTAAAATGAGATAGAGAAGGAAATGGCAAACCACTCCAGTACTTTTGCCAAGAAAACTCCAAATGGAGTCTTGAAGAGTCAGAAATGACTGATGAAGAACAAAAATTTTGTTTAATTTCAAAATATCTTTTAAATTTTTAAGAAATTAAAATAAAAACACCCAGGATCCCCCCCTCAAAAAAAGAGATATAAGAATGCCCTTCCTTCTCATTCTTTGTTTCCCACCATTTTAGGTCAATAGTGTTCAAGTGGAAAATAGAGAGGTATGCCCTAGGAATGTTTAGGATACTTAGGTGACATTAGGTACCCATTGTAACTGTCACAATCATTTGAAGAAGTATCTCAAACCTGTAAAGCTGCAGTTATTTTGAAAGTAAGAGTCCTGTTAACTTCTTTATGAGTTTAATTTGTGAAATACACTGCTGAGAAAAACTCTAGGGGTCCTTGAGTTCATTTTCCAGTCAGTTCAGGGCAAATGAATTGCTTTAACCCTCTCTGCTGTCTTCATGCAGAGAAAAGTGAAGCCTAATCCTTCCCTATGGCTTTCAACCTATTTCCCTGGTTACCAGCTCTAGCAATGACCCCTGAAATTACAGGGACTTGTGTGTTTCCTCTGACAGGCAAAAAAAAAATTTTTTTTTCACTAAAACAGGTCAGCAAACATTATGCAGATGGAAAGCTACAACTGTGATTCTCATGAAAGGATTATGTTGATGGTTGGTGTTTTAATAAGTCTAGCCCTACAAATTTGACATGTCAGACTTGAATTACTTAACATGTAACTGTATAGATCACAATCTTTCAGATAATAATTAAAGGAAATTTTAGAAGCAGGCATACCCATTTGCTGAACAGGGGTCCTACACCCTTTTGGCAGTTTGGTTTCCAGTTCTTAGAATAATGGTTTTAAAAGCACAAAATAAAATACATAAGATTAAAAAAGAAATAAATTATAATGAAATAGTTACTTTAGGTATTTTAAATAGAAAGTTTGTTTTTTTTAAGAAATCTGGCTAAATGACTTGCCTAGGGTCACAAATCTAGTAAGTATCTGAGACTGAAGTTGAACTCAGGTCCTCCTGACTCTAGCACCCGTATTCTATCCACTGTACCACCTAGCTGCCCATAAATAATAGGTATTTTAGAAAGAAGTTTACCAACCCAAGATTAAGAATCATGGTGCAAGGGAAAGTATACTATCTCTGGGGTTAAAGGACTGAAGTTCAAATCCTGTTCCTAATGCTTACCACCTGTGTGAACTTGGGTAAATCTCAACCTCCCTGGAACTCAGATTTCTCTTCTGTAAAAATGAGGACTCGATGACCTCTGAGGCCTCTTCCACCTTAAATCTATGATCCTATTATCTATATTATTCTCCAGACACATAGTCCTCCAAAAAACAGTGATGTAGGAGAAATTCAGTGCCCTAAGTTTCCCTCTTGAACATTTTTCCTCTTCAATGGGACCCTCAGATGCCCCGCATGCTCTTATTTTCTTATTTTTCCCTGTAAGTCTGCTCTTGGGGAAGGATAGGATCAATTTATTCATACTACAGTGAAAATGACTGAAAATGATATATAAAATGCTATCTCTCCTGAATATATTTTCATTTTAATGGAGAGCAAAGTTTTAAGCCAAAAAAAAAAACAAAGTTTATAACGATGAAATTTTAGACATCAGTAAGCTAGTCGAAGACTAACTGAATTCAAATCCTTACTCTGTACAAAGTGTAACACTAGGCACTAGGAATACAAAGACAAAAAATGAAAAAGTCTTGGGGCGGCTAGGTGGTGCAGTGAATAGAGCCCTAGCCCTGGAGTCAGGAGGACCTGAGTTCAAAATCGGCCTCAGACACTTAACACTTACTGGCTTTATGAACTTGGGCAAGTCACTTAACCCCAATTGCCCTGCCCTCCCCCCTCCAAAAAAAAAAAAATGAAAAAGCCTTCACCCTCAAGGCATAATAAGAACACATAGGTAAATATAAAGTAATTTGAGGAGGAAAGAAAAACTAACAGTTGAGGTGGTTCAGGGAAGGCCTCACAGAGTGGGTAGCACCTGAGCTGAGCCTAGAAGGAAGATAAGGATTATGGGAGTTAAAGATGAAACCAAGCGAATTCTAAGCATGAAGGACAGCTTGTACATTGTATTGAGGCAAGAGACAGAATGACAAGTTCAAGGAACAGCTAGTAGTCTAATTTGGCTGGAATATAATGTATGTAAAGGAAAATAATATGAAATAATAACATGATATAAGGATAGAAAGGTAGGTTGGGACAGATTGTTGAGGGTGTTAAATGCCAGGATAAGGTGTTTATATTTTACCCCAGAGACAATAGAGAGATAATGAGGGTTTTTAGAAGGCAGTGTGACATGGTCAGACCTGGGATTTAAGAAGATTTTGTCATCTGTAAACAGTTTTCACCAGAGAGAAGAGAAACTGGAAACAGGGAGACCAATTAGGAGAATATTATAATAGCCCAGATGAGAGACAATGAAGGCCTGAACCACTGTGGTGACTGTGAGGAAGGTGAGAAATGTGATGGAGAGAGAGCCTGCAAGACTTGACAATTGACTAGATGTGGAGTGACAGAAAGGTGAGAGTCAAAAATGACTTGGAAATTATGTAGGTTTGCATGACAGAAATGTCAGCAACAGCTAGGAAGAGGAACCACAAATAGCAGCTTTGGAGTCACAGAGAAGCCTCAATGGAGCCCAGCTGATGGCGGAGAGATGGAGCCAGGAGACTTGTTCTGATCAGGATTCAGTCAGCGCTAAGAATATGAGCTACCCAGAGACTGTTTCCTCTCCCATCAGCGGCTTGAGACTCCATGGGAGAAAATGCCCCTTTGTATATTGGAGAGATTTCCCCTTGTTATCTACTTTGATATTCTGTCCTCATTAAAAACTTTGCTATTTGATGCTGAATCCCTGATTGTTTGGGATATAATGCACTGGGTGGAAGATGAATCAACATTTATAACTATAATACCGTGTTTCCCCGATAATAAGACCTATCCCGAAAATAAGCCCTCCCCTTACTGTGTAAGATTCCTCTAAAATAAGCCCTCCCCCGAAAATAAGCCCTATTGAGATTGCTACTGTAGTGAAGGTGATCCCCTGCGCTACACACTACATTACGGTACCCTCTGTATGCACCATCCCCCCACCCCAAAACACACGCCGCGCTCCGAGCTGCATCCAATCAGAGCTGCAGCAGTGAGCGCATCATCCTGTTCTTCCCCAGTGATTTGCTTATTGAATAAAGGTACATTTTTTTGTTCACATTTACCTGTTTATTAAAATTGCTGTCAATGTTCATTAAAATAAGCCCTCCCCTGAAAATAAGCCCTCTGGTGTTTTTCTGTCCAAAAAAATAATAAGACAGTGTCTTATTATCGGGGAAACATGGTATCTCAAAGTACTCCACTTGGACTTGAAATAGTTAGCAGGTTCCAGATTCCTATTCAACTCTCACTAGGTTGAGTTTTGCATATTTATAATGGTGTTCTTCAAAAGACATCCAAACACCAAAAGCATTAGAAGCTTTTAAAATGTTATCTTTTGTGCTGGTGTGCTCTGCTTCAAGAAAACATAGATATGTGAACATTTGAATTTATAAATCATGTAAAATAGAGGGTAACACTTGCCATTACAAAAAAGATTTTGTGAAGATCCTTTTAATATTGAATTATCCTATAGCACTTAATATGGACACTGATTTATCAAAATTTGGTTTACGTATAAGTTTTAACAACATATCTCTTGTGTAAATGGGGGTAGACTTTTAAATATTCCTAACAACAAATAGTTGGAGGAAAATAAGGCTAACTTTTGCTCTATATTGCTAAATCATATTATTTATCACTTCCATATTTACTGTCTGCTACTCTTTTAGTATAATATGCACCATCAAAATATTCTTTATATAGTTAAATTTTAATTTTTTCTAATTACACATAAAAACAATTTTTAACAATTTTGAGTTCCAAATTATCTTGTACCCCCCTCACTAAAAAGGCAAGCAATTTGATAAAGAATATATATGTACAGTCAAGCAAAACATATTCACATATTAGTCATGTTGTAAAAGAAAACAGACAAAAAAAAGAAAAATTAAAATAATTTAAAATACAGTATGCTTTCATCTGCATTCAGATTCCATCATGTCTTTCCTGGCAGTGGATAGAATTTTTCATCATAGGTCCTTTAGAACTGTCTTGGATCTTTGTATTGCTGAAAAGTACTAAGTCAATCACAGCTGATTATGTGCAATATTTCTGTTGCTGTGTACAATGTTCTTCTGGTTCTACTCACTTCACTTTGCATTAGTTCATGTAAGTCTTTCAAAGTTTTTCTCAAAGGATCTGGCTTATCTTCTCTTTTTTGAAGTGAATGTGTTTAATTTTTACATAAAGAATTAAATCTTGACACAATATTTGATAACTGCAAACACAGAACATCTTCAATGTTTTTCAAAGTTGATTGATATTTTGATCTTATAATCATCAGTGCTGTGTTCAGAACCAAGGCTGCCATGAAGTCGCATGATACAACATGGGCAAGCACTGCCAGAAACATCTCAGATTCACTACACTTTGATTTTGAAGTAATTTTTGGTCATTGCACATTCAGAAACCTTTGACTGTTGCCAAATTTTTCTGACCCCTACGTTAAGTTATGTGACCCCATAAAGAGTTGCAACCCACAGTTCAAGAGGTGCTGCTCTAAATAACTTTTTGGTGGTGATGTTTGAAAAATGAAACATGACCCTTTTGTAATAGAGAATCATTTCAGAAAATCAAAGTATTCCCATATCTATTATGCCACTTGATCATTATTCCAAATCATTTATGGTGATGAGAATAGTAATACAATTTGGGGGTGTGATTTAATATAGTATTAAGTAAGCTGGTTATCTCTTACTTTTATTATGCAGTATATAATTTACTTGTCTCCAGTCCCTTTCTCCCTTCTAATCCATCTTGCATACTGCCACCAAGTTTGATCTTCCTCAGTCTTAATGATTCTCACATCTCCTACTCCTTTAAACCAAAATTGTCTGTAGACTAAAGTCCAAACTCTTTAGCCTGGCACTTAAGGCCGTTTATAGGAAAAGGCCAAACTTCCTTTCCTTTATAAACTGCTACGATTTCCCTTTCATGGCCCCTGTTTGAAATCAACAGGTCTTCTCACCATTCACTGCTTGGGCTTGGCTCTTAGTTATCTTTGGTGTTCATCCCTCTTCACGTAGGACCGTCATTCTTATAACACAATACTGTTCCATCACAATCATACACTCCAACTTGTTCAGTCCCCAATTGATGGACATTCCCTCAGTTTCCAATTTTTGCTACCATAAAACATCAAGATAATCTTAACAAATCAGGGCTAACTTTTAAATAAAAACAAAATAAAACTTTTTCCTGTCTTCAAAATCATTCCTGCCTTGAAAACTAACTACATATAACAAAGGGAGAAGAGAAAATGTTTCATTTTCTAATAACTGTCTTGCTTTTAGAGTTCTGGTATAAGACATTTAACTTAAATAAATGTAAATGAACTCTTGTATACAGATCATTAAAGGAAAGGGCAAATGTAAATAGGAAAAATGATTAATATAGCCTACTTATTAATTAGGATCTTAGATATTTAATATAAAGAATTAGCTTAAGTAATAATAACACATATATAGTGTTTTAAGATTTGCAAAGAGCTTTACAAATACCTAATTTTATATTTATACTTATTATAAAATATAACTATTACAAACAATACAAAATTATATAATTTTATATTTATATTTATCTAATTTAATACCTTGATTTGTGATTATATGCTTTTTGTGTTTTGGACCAAAACTACAATTTCACTGGTTTTCTCTCAGGGAGAAAATTCCTTTAATCAGTGTAGATCAGCAGTGGTTATATGACATATAGTAGTTTCCTGAGATACTGAAAGGGCCAGTGAAAGAGTCACACAACCAGTATATGTCTGAAGCAGAAGTGGAACCCAGGTCTTTCTGACTTCAAGGCTGGCTCTCTATCTGCCACAACCATGTTGCTGTGTTACCATGGGAAAATATTGATACAATAACTAGCTCTGTCTTGCAAATAACATAATATGTACAGTTTCTATACATTTGTGGCAGTTTAAACTCTTCTATCATTTGTTAGCAAGAATAGAACTAAAGCAAAGATAATTTATTTCAAACAGTGAGAACATTTCTAACAGCAAACTACAATCTCATTAGCTATGGTCAACCTAGTTAAGTGTGAAAAGACTTATTACCAGAAGGTTGACCATCAAGTTGTGAGAAAAAATTTATCTCCACAACCCACAAAGACCACCTATTAAGACTCTTGCATTGGTGGAATGAGGATATTTCAGGTTCTGACAATGGGTTAAAAAGACTCCAATTATTGAATGTGATCAATTTTCTTTCCTTCTAGTTATTTGTCCTTTCTCATTAGACAGGTATACACACATATGTCTCTGTAAGTTTCTGTTGAATATACATCTTCATTTGAGGATGATTTTCTGTATTAGGGTTATGACAGAATTTATATAGAGCTTTAAGGTTTACAAAGTACTTTATATATGTTAACCTATTTGATCTTCATAAGTCCTGTGAGGTATATACTATTCTTACTGCCATTTTACAGATAAGGAAGCTGGGGCTGATAAAGATTAAGTGATAGGGGGAAGGGAAGGGAAGAGGAGGCAAAAGAAGGAGAGGGGAGACGAGGGAAGTTGGAAAAATTTATAACTAAGCATTTATACAGCATCTAATACATACCAGGCACTGTGCTAAGCACTTTACAAATATTATCTCATTTGATCTTCACAACAACCCTGTGAAATAGGTACTCTAATTATCCCCATTTTAAAGTTGAGGAAACTAAGACAAACAGTGTTTCTGATTTGAATTCAGGTCTTCCTGAGGCAGCTAAGTGTAGCATAGTTGATAGTGCATCAGAGTTAGAAAGAGCCGAGTATGAATCCTGTCTCAGACACTTACTAGCTATGTGATCCTGACAAATTGAATATATATATATATATATATAGAGAGAGAGAGAGAGAGAGAGAGAGAGAGAGAGAGATGCTAGCTATTACTATTATCATTATTTATAACTCCAAGTCCATCTCTCTTACCTATATATCACTTGAGAGATTAACCAGTCTATTGGCCAAGAGACACCTAATGCTGCTGTATATGGTCTTCCATAATGTAGGAGCCAAACTCTTCCTGCTATAGCCTTTTAAGTAGTAACAAAAGAAATTGAATGGGAAAATAATCATAATTCAAATTAAGTACCCTAAAAATTACTTACTTGTTTTAAAAATCATGGTAGGAAGGATATGGTCCTAAAATATCACATTAGAGGAGGGAAACACTAGTTTACAATATGAAAAAACAAATGTTTTAACTCATTCTAGACAGCATGATTTGGGTTAGAACCAGAATAGTCCATCCTTAATTCACTCATTCAACAAATATTTACTTTACATTTATTTTGGCTTTGTAAAATCGGATGGGGAAACAATCATTATCTCCTAAGGCAAGTTATAATCATTCCTTAGTCAAAAAAGTAAAAAAATTCCAAGACTCTGCAACCCAAGAAATACTAACAACCTATAATTCATTCACAGTGTTTAACCTCCTTCACTCTATCAGTCTAACTTCATTCATCTAAGTTGAGTTTAAAGCAATAAAAGCACTATCTTGTTTTTTTAAATAAAAAAAGACTGAAAATATTCTCATTTGCATATGGACTTCTTTCAAGGTTTTCTTACAAGGTTTAAAATAAATTTATGAAAATCAGATTTAACAAACATGTCCCTAGAGCAATTCCAACTTAAGAAAGCCATATCAACTCACTCCTTCCTGCTAAAAGCTTTCTTGGAGGCAGTTAGTAGAGTAGAATAATCAGTTTTTTGAAGGATGTCACTTTGGGGTGGAATTCTAGTCCCTCCCCCCCACCCAAGAATGGTAACTTTAAAAGAAAACCCCTCAAGTTGAATTACTGCAAAGAGTAGAAATTCCTACTTATGAAGTCTACCTCCATTTCAGCTCTCAGATCTCTACACTGGAGATAGGACTGGAATGTGCATGAAGATTGTGGTGGACTGTTAGCAAAGAATCTGTTCAATGGACAGTTCAGAGGCCACAAATTTTTTCAAGCAAATTCCCCAACATCAGTCAATGAAAAGTACATATGTGCATCTGTTCTCTGGGCCTCATATTTCAATACTTAAGTGAAACTCATTGCTACGTTCCATTTGGATCAAACATTCACATTATTTTTTTCTTTCAGCTAAACATAACTTATAACACTGAGACTGTGCAATATAATATGATGTTGAAGCACATTTTCTAAGAATGGTTATATCTAGTATGACTACTGTATTCAAAAGCTGAGGATATTTCATATACATTTTTGAAGAGACAACTATTTTTTTACTTGAACAGAATTGGGCACACAGTCAAAGGTTCAGAGGTTCATTGAATTTAGTATTAGAAGAGATCTTAGAGATCATTTATTCTAACTCCCTCATGTTAAAGATGTGAAAAGAGTGGGTCAGAAAGGTTGGATGACTTCACCAAAATTAGACAGTAAGTTAGTGTCAAATCAAGGACTAGAACCCAGGCTAATGCTTATATATTTGCTGACCTGAATAAAATTTTTTAAATCAGTCTGAATGTCAAAAGAAAAAAATGAAACCAAAATGTAGGTTTCATCTTCTGATAAACCTTACTTTGGGCAAAATGTAACCCTTCTGCACCCCTTCTCTCTTTGCTGATCTGCCCTCCTTGATTATCCCCCCTGAAGCCTCTTTGAATTTCTGTCTGGTTTCATTTACTCATAGGTGCCTTTGATCTGGACCCTGGCTCTGTGATCCATGCAGCCAGAATCCAAGAGCCTCCACATACCTTAAATGGGGAGCAAAGAGGGGTGGTGAATAATTACATGAACTAAAAAGAAATGCTGACAAGGGACATTTCGGTTTCTGGGAGCTTAAAGCAAGTCGGGAGACTCATCCATTCCTTAAACTAATCTATGTATTCCAAACATGAACACATTGAATCTTATACAAGAAATGAGGAGCTAACAGATATTAACTTCTCTTCCCTCAAAAAGAAAATCAGAGATTGAAATTGATAGGATTTCCACTATGGAGGAGAAGAAATTCTGAATAATCTGGGATATTAGAAATAGTTTCCTAATAGGTGCTGTTGATTTTTTTAAAATAGGAAATGTAGTCTCCTGATACAAATACAATTGTACTACTGAAAAACTGTTGTTTTTGTGCAACTATATTTGCATGTGATTAATTCAGATTTTTAAAATGTGTACAACTCTTAATTCCTAAAGGGTGGATGCTATGTGCTATGACTGATCATGCTAGAAAAGTTTCATTTCAGGTGCTGTATTTGTTCTGATGGACCCATACTGATGCCATATTTTCTTAAGGGAAGCTCTTAATTAAAACTTGCAAAGGTGAAAATCATGGCAGAAGATCAAACAAATGAAAAATGGGTGGCAGGCTTTGGTCAGTTCCACATCAATAGCATTCAACCTCCTCCTCCTCCTTTTCCTTGATAAAAACCCATTAATTCCTACTCCCTTCTGCTCTAACATTCATTGCAGGAAAAGTATGCTTGGACCCGCCTTTTGCATGCCTTTCAGACTAGCAGGAGCAAGACCATATAATCTTGCTAAAAGTCAATCAGTAAAGAAACAGCCCTGCTTTGCCTTGCACACATATCTGGCATCCATGTGTCTCAACAAGGGTTTTCAACTTTCTATCAATCTATGACATCCCTCCAAGGCACAGAATAAGTACAATTAGCTCCACCGAACAATAGGGGAAAACTAACAGAGTAAAAGTTTATAAAACAATCAAACAAGAAACACAGCTGCTAAGCCAGATTTATATTTGCTTGTACCCCTGCATCTCCAAGCATGTTTTGCAAATGATTGCCAAGGGGTATATTTTTATTAACTACATTTTTTTAAAGTAAGTAACTTTTGAAAGAATGAGACTTGAAAGCAAAATGGAAGATTTAAAGTGCAACCTTTATTATTCATAATGAGTATCTATGATCTCATCGATTCAAGAGTTGTCTGCAGTAGTGCATACATATCACAACATACAGATACAGCCTTAGTCTTCTTGTTCAAGCCTTGTTCATGTCCTTCCATAAAATCACCACAGCAGGTACACCCAGTGTACGTGAAGTCTTCCTTGCTTTCTCCTGACTAGATCAATACTCTGGTCATCCACCTTCCCTCTTTCTCTTCCTATCACACAATTCTTCAATGACATCTTTTACTCCTATTAATCTTTAGAGCTCATCAGTTATATATCACAACTTGTTCATATTCACCATTTGTCTTTTGATTGCCCTCAGAGTGATATTCATGTATTCCATATCTTGCTGCCATATAAAAATGCGTGTAGAATGTTAGTATCAAAAAGATGGACATTTGCTTTCATGAGAATCTTGGGGTGAGTAAAGGGGCTTTGAAATTTCCTGAAGGCAATCTAGCCCACTCATTACCTCCAGTTCAACTCTGGGCCCAAATCATGGTGTCCATCCACATGCATGTTAAAGCCAATACAAAATTATGACAAAATGCAGAAAATGTTTGGGCATAAATCTTCCAAAAACCAGAAAATACTTACATAAATCCATTTAAATAGAGGAATATTCAGTGTTCATGATTAGGCAATGCTAATAAAATTAAAATTACAATATTTCCAAAATTAATTTACAGTTATGATGTCATACCAATCAATTCACTTGGCTTTTCCTGTGTGTACAGACCAGCCAAACTCCTTTGAGTGATTACAGATCTCTTCCAGGAAGCCATGTAATGATCTGAGCTTTGACTCAATCACTACAATGTCATGTTCAAACAGGAGTGTCTGGAGGATTTCTTCCTCAGGGAATTCTTCATCTGCCTGAACTCTTCCTTGAATCTCCTCCAACACAGTGTGAATATGTTTGATAAGCACACATATCTTTTGTTTTATCCCTTTCCGGATCCTTCTCTGGTCTATTATCAATGGGCTATTGAACAGTATTATTTCTGTTGTTCCATATTCCAGGGAATCTTGAATGATTTTGATGTATGGATGGAAGATATTTTGTTGTAGAAGAGTCTGTGAGTCAGAATTCTATTTTATAAAATCATGCCTTTTTTATTAATCAACAAACAATAAGCACAATAGGATCTTATATTGTTCATATTTTTCAGCTTATGGAAAAATATGATCTATTGTTGCTATTGTTGAATGATGATTATGAAAGCCTGCTTGTTCTCTGCTAAATTCTTATCAAGAATGAATGCCTTAAATTCATGTACAGATGACTCTCATTAAGATTTTTTATATACAGCAGTAAAACAATGATGCCTACTCTTTGGACTATCATTTGTTATAGTACTAACAATGCTAGAAATAGCAGTAAGACAAGAAAAAGAAATTAAAACCATAAAGACAGACAAGGCAAAGATGAAACTATCTCTATTTACTGATGACATATGATTTACTGAGAAAATTCTAGGGAATCAGCAAAGATAGAACAAAAATTAAGACAATTAATAGATTTAGCAAAGTTGAAATAAGCCCCAAAAGTCAAGAGAATCTACATATCATGATAATAATGAAATCTAAAGGGCAACAATAGAAAGGGAAATCTCATTCAAAATAACTATAAAAATGCATAAAATATTTGGGGATCAGTCTATCAAAACGTGGAAATACTTATATAGATTCAGTTGTAGAAAATTCCTTGAAGAAATAAAGAACAACTTAAATAGTGGGAGGAATATTCAATGTTCATGGCTGGATCAATTATGATAAAAATTACAATGTTCCCAAAGTTAATTTATAGTTTTAATGCTATACCAATCAAACAATGAAAGGGATATTTTACAGAACCTGAAGATGAAGAAAAAACAATTCATTTGGAGAAACAAAAAGGGAATGAAGGAAGAATAGCATTTCTAGACATCAAATTATTTTATAATGCATCAGCCCTTGAACTATTTTGTATTGATTAAAAAATAGAGAAGTATATTAATGGAACAGACTAGACAAGAGAGAACCAGATTGAATCAGTGGATCAAAATAAATACATGATACACAGTAGTAAATAATAATAATAACCTCGTCTTTGACAAATAGAAAGATTTAAGTTTTTCAGATAAAAATTCATGATTTGGTCAAAATTGTTGGGAAAACTGGAAAACAGCCTGGCAGAAATTAGGTATAGACACCATTTACAAAGATAAGGTCAAAATGGATATGTGACCTAAATATAAAAAGAAATACAAGAAAATTAGAACATGAAACATATGACCTATCAGATTCATGGATAAGAGAAGAATTTACAAATAAACAAATGACAGAGAGCATTTGTGACATGTAAAATGGAAAATCTTACTTACATTAAATTGAAAAGGTTTGTACAAATAAAACCAATGTAGCCAAAATAAGAAGGAAAGCAGAAAATTGAGGGGGGTGGGAATCTTTATAGACAGTTTCTCACATAAAGATCTCACATCTCAAATACATGGAGAACTTTGTCAAATTTGTAAGAATATGAGTCATTTGAGAGGGAGCCAAGATGGTGGCATAGAAGCAGGAAAACTCTGTGAGCTACCCCCTATAACCACCTCAAATGCCTATAAAATGTGACTCTAAACAAATTTTAGAGCTACAGAACCCACAAAGTGACAGAGAGAAACAAATCTCCCACTGAAAGCAGCCCAGCAGGTGGTCAGGAAGGGTCCATTGCAGGGCACTGGGAGCCAAACCCAGCCCGGCCTGAGCCCACGGTTTTAAGCCCAGGGCATCCCCAACCAGCAGCTGCAGGGGACTTAGGGAGAGTGGATCAACAGCAGCTGTGGTGGTTTCCAGAAATATCAATCTATAAATGCCAAAGAAAAAGTGAAAGGTCAGTGCAGAATTGTGTTGGAACTTGGGGAGACAGAGGCACGGCTGGGCCTCTGCCCCCAGAGCAAGAAGCAGAGGAGGAGCAGCATGCATGCAGCTGCCTCCATGTGGATGCTTCAGAGCTCCCAGACTACAAATCGTAGCGGAGCCAAGCCACCATTCAGAGGGTAATTCTCTTGCTTTAACCTTCCTAGAGCTGGATAGCTGTCTTGGGTTGTGAGGTGTGTGACCAGTGAGCCAGAGTTTGTGGGGGCTGTGGAAATAGCACCTTCCTAATAGCTCCAGCAACCACAAAAACCCCAGTGATTTGGGACAAAGCTCTCCCCTCTGGAAGCAGGTTCTACTGTGGCAAAGAGCTCAAAAGTCAAATAACTGAATGGCAACAAGAGCAAGCAAAGGAAGCAAAGCAAGCACAGCAATCCAACTTTGGATTCCTTTTTTGGGAGCAAAAAGGATCAAAGCATGGAATAGGAGGAAGACAATGAAGTCAGAACTCCTGCACCAAAAAGCTTCTAAGAAAAATATGAAATGGTTACAGGCCATGGAGGAGCTCAATAAATATTTTGAAAATCAAGTAAGACAAGTGGAGGAAAAATTGGGAAGAGAAATGAGAATGATGCAAGAAAATCATGAAAGGAGAGCCAACAACCTGACTGAAGAAAATAACACCTTAAAAATAGATTAACTCAAATGGCAAAAGAGGCCCAAAAAAACAATGAGGAGAAGAATGCCTTAAAAAGCCAAATTTGCCAGATGGAAAAAGAATTTCAAAAGTTCACTGAAGAGAATAATTCCTTCAGAATTAGATTGGAGCAAATGACTTTATGGGATATCAAGATACTATTAAACAGATCCAAACAAATGAAAAAATACAAGGCAATGTGAAATATCTCATTGAGAAAACCACTGACCTGGAAAATAGATCCAGGAGAGAGAATTTAAAATTTATTGGACTACCTGAAAGCCATGATCAAAAAAAGAACCTACAAATCATCCTTCAAGAAATTCTCAAGGAAAATTGCCCTGACATTTTAGAACCAGAGGGCAAAATAGAAATTGAAAGAATTCACCGATCACCTATTGAAAAAGATCGCCAAAAGAAAACTCCTAGGAATATTATAGCCATGTTCTAGAGTTCCCAGATCAAGGAGAAAATATTACAAGCAGCCAAGAAGAAACAATTCAAATACTGTTGAAACACAATCAGAATAAACAGGATCTAGGAGCTTCTACATTAAGATACTGAAAGGCTTGAAATATGATATTCTGGAGGTCAGAGGATCTAGGATTAAAACCAAGAATCACCTACCCAGAAAAACTGAGTATAATGTTTCAGGGGAAAATATGGTCATTCAATGAAATAGAGGACTTTCAAGCATTCTTGATGAAAAAAACAGAGTTGAATAGAAAATTCGGCATTCAAATACAAGAAGCAAGAGAAGCATGAGAAGGTAAACAGGGAAAAGAAATCATAAGGAATTTATCAAAGTTGAACTATTTACATGCTTACATGGAAAAACCATAATTGTAACTTATGAGATTTTTCTCTGTATGAGGATAGTTGAAGGGAATTGAAATGTATGTGTGTGTGTGTATATGTGTCTATATATATATGTCTATATAGGAGGGTATATGTGCGTATGAATACATATGTGAGTATGTGTATATATGTGTACACATATACATAGACAGAGGACACAGGATCAATTGAATAGGAAGGGATGATATTTAAAAGGTGAAATTGAGAGGTGAGAGAGGAATATAATGAGAGAATATGGGGAGAGACAGAATGGGGTAAGCTATCTCATATAGAAGAGGCAAGGGATAACTGTTACAATGAAGGGGAAGAACAGGAAGGCAAAAGGGAATGGGTCAATCTTACTCTCATTGAATTTGGCTTAGGGAGGGAATGACATATACACTAAATTGGATATCTTGCCCTACAGGAGAGTAGGGGAGAAGAGGATGAGAGGGGGGATGATGGAGGGGAGGGCAGGTTGAGGATGAAGGTAGTTAGAAGCACACACTTTTGGAAAGAGACAGGGTCAAAGTAGAGAACAGAAAAAGTGGGGGGACAGGATAGGATGGAGGGAAATATAGTCAGTCTTTCACAATATATCCACTATGGAAATGTTTTACATAACTACACATGTACAACCTGTATTGAATTGCTTATCTTCCCAGTAAGGGTGGGTGATGAGGGAGAAAGGGAAAGAATCTGGAATTCAAAGTTGTAAAATTAAGTGTTTAAAACATACATTTATTATCATTATTATTATTATTATTTACATGCAATTGGGAAATAAGATGTACAGGCACTGGGGTATGGAGATCCATCTTGCCCTACAGGAAAGTTGGAGGGGGGTGGGGAAGCATATAGGACAGAGTAGATTGGGGGAAGGGGTATACAGTGGAATTGCTGTTTTGGGGTGGTGGGTAGGAGAAAGACAGGGAGAAAATTTGTAACTCAAAATCTTGTGGAAATGAATGATGTAAACTAAAAATAGACATAAAATTTAATTAAAATTTTTTAAAAAAGAATGAGTCATTCCCCAACTGATAGATGGTCAAAATATATGAACAGTCAGTTTTTCAGTGAGGGAATCAAAACTATTTATAGTCACATAAAAAAATGCTCTAAACCATTATTGATTAGAGAAATGCAAATTGAAACAACTTCTAGATATCATCTCACACCTCTCAGATTGGCCAAAATTAGAGAAGGGGAAAATGACAAATGTGGGAGGAGATATGGAAAAACTGGGACACTAAGACACTGCTGATGGCACTGCAAACTGACCCAACCATTTTGGAAAGCGATCTGGAATTATGCCCAAAGAGTTATAAAACTGTGTATATCCTTTGATCCAGTAATACCACTATTAGGTCTCTTTCTCAAGGTGATCAAGGAAAAAGGAAAAGAACCTATATGTTCAAAAATATTTATAGCAGCTTGCTGTGGTGGCAAGGAACTGGAAATTGAGGGGATGCTCATCATTTGGGGAATGGCTGAATAAGTTGTGGTATATGATTGTGATGAGAGATAGATAGATAGATAGATAGATAGATAGATAGATAGATAGATAGATAGATAGATAGATATACATATAGCCAAAAACCATTTCCAACAGATATGGAGTCAAAGAATATAAAAAAAAGAATTCTCAAAAGAAGAATTACAAACTATAAACATCCATAAGAACGAATGCTCCAAATTACTAAGATAAATGTCAAACAAAACAACACTGAGGTTTGACTTGATACCCCAAAAACTGGCAAAGATGACAAAATACAGGAAATGTCAGTGTTGGAAGGATTATAGGAAGGTAGAGATGTGAATCAATATAACCATTTTGGAAAACAATTAATGGTTTTACAATAAAGTGAAAGTCATCTCTATGACCCAGAGATTCCACTACTAGGAAATTGATAAGAAGAATGATAAGAAAAAAATCCCTATAAATATCAAAATATTTATAGCAGTACTTTTTGTAGTAGTACAGAACTGGAAACATAGTAGTTGCCCATCAATTGGGGAAATGGTTAAACAAATAGCATCACAATAGTATTACTATACTGTAAGAAATGACAAAAATGATTAATTCAAAGACTCTGGGAAAGACATAAATTTATTCTGATTGAAACAAACAGAGCCCAAAAAACAATATCCATGATGACTACAACAATGCAAATGGAAAGAATAACCACCACGAAACAATCAAAAATGAATGTTGTGGGGGCAGCTAGGTGGCGCAGTGAGCAGAGTGCCGGCCTCCCGAGTCAGGAGGACCTGAGTTCAGATGGACCTCAGACACTTAACACACACACAAAAAAAAAACCTAGCCGTGTGACCTTGGGCAAGTTACTTAACCACAATTGCCCTCCAAAAAGCAAAAACAAACAAACAAACAAAAAAAGAATGTTGTGAAATTACAAAGAACAAGCACGGCCCCAGAGAAGAGGAATGAGAGGATACCCTATCCCTCTCTTTTGCAGAGATGGGATGACCACAGGTGTGAAACATTACATATATTTTCAGGTTTTTTCCCCTGTGTTTGTTGATTTTTCTGGGGTTTCTCCTCTTCTTTCTCTCTTTTTTTTTTAACTTAAAAAATATTTATTGCTATCTGGGATGGCTCTCCAAGAGGGGAGCAGGAAAGAGGCAGTGGGAGAAATGTTAGTCATACGTAAACAAAATATCCAATTAATTTTTTTAACTTTTGTATAGATGAAAAACTGGGTATATAGGATGGTAGTTATTGCTGTTCTCGGGGTCACCTTTTCTCAGTGTCAGCAAGATTCTTTCCATGCTTCTAGCCTTTCTGACCCTCACCACTCTTTTGTCTCCAGCACAGATCTCTATATTCACTTAGTCTAATCTGGCTGGGTCTTTTTCGTATCTGTTTTCTTTAGTGTTATTTCTACCTTCTTCACATGCACCCCTGGGGCTGTGACATTATGATTCAGTTTTATTGATTCCTCTGACCTTGGTAGAGAAAACCATTTGTTATCATGACTTTTGAGAATTTCTTCTTCTGTGTATAGTCCTTCCATTTTCATCCTTGAATGCTCTTGAGACAACTTTGGTTAGTGAGATGCTTTATCAAAATTTCTTTAAATTGATTTTGCCACCCACTGTTTCCATATGGAAGATTTAAAGTTTGGTCTTAATTATGTACTTCATAATGACCAAATCAGAGCAGCTAGGTGGCACAGTGAATAGAGTCCTGGGTCCAGAGTCAGGAAGACTCATCTTCCTAAGTTCAAAGCTGGCCTCAGACACTTACTAGTTGTGTGACCCTGGGCAAGTCACTTAATCCTGTTTGCCTCAGTTTCCTCATATGTAAAATGATCTGAAGAAGGAAATGGCAAACCACTCCAGTATCTTTGCCAAGAAAATTACAAATGGGGTTACAAAGAGTCAGACACAACAGAAATGAATGAACAGATTACCAAAGCAAATTCACAAACATTTCTTGGGTACTAAAGGAGCACTTTACTAAGTATTAGTGAGAATATCAAATTTAGATGACAATGGGCTAAACAGCAAAACCTGAAGACCTGTCTCATTGTTCTATTTCCATCTATAAGAACTTCTCTAACTGAATTGGGCTACAAACAAAAAGCCAGCGGATACATACATACACATATATAATATAATATATACACACACACACACATATATATATATATATATATATATATATATATACATATATATATATAGGTTCATCAACAATTTCTCTAAAGTCCTTTTTAGACATTATCTAAGTAAGTGTCTGGGGCAAGATTTGAACTTAGCTCTTCCTGACTCCAGGCCCAGTGCTCTACCACAAACACATAACATACTTTACTTTTAGTGAAAGCAAAGGAATAAGTGCATCAATGGCTTAGGAAGTAGAGAGAATGTGTTTGCAAAACTCTAAGCAAGATTTTAATTACAGCCACAGAATAATATGTGTTGGCTGGAAAGGAGAGCTGAATCCTAAAAGGAAAAGATTCTTGGGGAAAGTAGTCCTTAGTTGGATCACTCTAGCAATTATAAGCAAAATTCACTCTTCCTCTCCTCTTCACTCCATTCCCCATCCCATACCACTCCTGCCTCAGCTGCCCACTACTGTCACTACTTCTTCCCAGGTATGAAAAATTATTCACTGAGGAACTATTTGTTTCATTCCATTCACACTGAGCTTTTACCAATAATGTTTCTTTCACCTTTTGGGGGTTGTGGATCCCTCTGGGAGTCTGGTGACACTTATAGACTCCTCAAAATTACATTTTTAAGTGCATAAAATAAAATACACAGGATTACAAAAGAAACACAGTTAATTGAAATAAGTCATAAAAATAGGCATTAAATTTTTTTTAAAGAAAAACTTAATAGACACCTGACTTAGAATGTGCCTGTCTGGCACCTTGCATTTCTTTCTACAAAAGGTATTAAAGAATTCGCTGAAGAAGAATTTAAGACTAAATCTGTACTAAAGTAATTTCAGGTAACAACTGGGTAAAAAAGGAGGCATGGTATGTTGAAAGAGTTATAGAACAACAGAACAGAGTAGGAAGCTTATATCTATTTATAAAATTGACCAAAAAACCATCCAAGACAAAACCACTCAGTTGTTCAGTCATGTCTGACTCTTCATGACCCCATTTGGGGTTTTTTTGGCAAATATTTGCTATTTCCTTCTCTAGTTCATTTTACAGATGAGGAAACTGAGGCAAACAGGGTTAAGAGACTTGCCCAGGGTCACACAGCTTGTGTCTAAGGCTTGATTTGAACTCAGGAAGATGAGTCTTCCTGACTCTACCACTCAGTGAGGGAGACAAAAGGGGCAATACCTCACCTCAGTTCCCTCAGTAAAAAGAAGGGAATTGGACTAACTGGTTCCTAACGTTCCTTCCAGTTCTAATACTCCATAACACTATGTCTTCTACTTGCCTTATTTGACTTGAAGGAATCAAAGTAGCTTCAAAAAGGAGCTCCCCTGCAATAATATGGTGGCGGATCTCCCCACCTCAAATCTTTCCCTGTTCCTGCCCACATTCCACCTAGCTGTCAAAGCACAGGTCTCACCTCCCTATTCAACAAACTCTGTTGGCTCCCTCTTACTTCCAGGATTAAATATAAAATTCTCTGTTTGGTGCTCAAACCCCTGCAAAACATGGCTCCTGTCTACCCTTCCAGTCTTTTTACACCTTCTTCCTCTCTATGTATCCGTAATCCAGTGACCTTGACTGTCCTCCTATCTTCCAAGTCTATGAAATGCAAATAGCTACAAAGTTGCTGAATTGGTTTTGTAGATATTTAAAATTCGGGGCAGATTCTTTGAAAAAAAGGGTTTTTGGCGGAGCCAAGATGGCGGAGTAGAAGCAAGACCTTCCCGCGGCTCCGGCTTCCACCCTCCCCAATCCATGTAAAAAGGGGACTCTAAACAAACTTTGGAGCTGCAGAACCCACATAATGACACAGAGCAGCTAACCTCCCGCTGAGGACAGCCCGGCAGGCCGGCAGGAATCGGCCAGCGCAGCGCTCTGGGAGCCAAGCCCAGCACCATGCCGAGGCTTTAGCCCCAGGGCGGGCCTGACCAGCCTCTGCCAGAGGGACTCCAGATCAGCAGCAGCTGTAGCCGTTTCCAGATTTATCAATACATAGATGCGAAGGACGAGGTCAGAGGCCAGTGCAATCTGGACTTTGGGACCAGTAAGTGGGAGTGCGTGGCTTTTACCCCCCCGAGCGAGAAACTGCTGAGACGCCAGCACAGCCTGCCAGCACCACGTGGCGGCTTCAGCTCCTAGCCTGCAGAGTGTAGGGGGACCAAGCACCAGTCTGAGGGGTAATCGCTCTTGCTTTAACCTGCTTGGATCTGGATTGCAGTCTAGGGTGGAGGTCCTGGGGTGTGTGTCCAGCTTGCCAGAGCATGTGGAGACCTCAGAGAGGGCACCCATCTAATACCTCCGGCAGCTAAGAAAACCCCAGTGTTTGGGACGAAAACTCCCCTGTCTGGTGGCAGAGTCCTACTGTGGCAAAAAGCCCAAAAGTCAAATAATTGAGTGGCAAAATGAGCAGGCAGAGGAAACAAAGCAGACAGAAGATTCCAACATTACACTCCTATTTTGGGGATAAGAAGGAGCAAGGCATGGAACAGGAGGAAAACAGTGAAGTCAGTACTCCTGCACCAAAAGCTTCAAAGGAAAATACAAGCTGGTTACAGGCCATAGAGGACCTTAAGAAGCAGATAAGAGAAGTGGAGGAAAAATTGGGAAGAGAAATGAGAACAATGCAAGAAAATTATGAAATGAAAGTCAACAGCCTGACTGAAGAAAATAATACCTTAAAAAACAGACTGACTCAAATGGCAAAGGAGGCTCAAAAAGGCAATGAGGAGAAGAATGCCTTAAAAAGTCAAATTTGCCAGATGGAAAAAGAATCTCAAAAGCTCACTGAGGAGAATCATTGCTTCAGAATTAGATTAGAGCAAATGGAAGCTAATGACTTTATGATAAATCAAGATGCTGTCAAACAGATCCAAACAAATGAAAGAATAGAAGGCAATGTGAAATATCTCATGGGAAAAACCACTGACCTGGAAAATAGGTCCAGGAGAGATAATTTAAAAATTATTGGACTACCTGAAAGCCATGACCAAAGTAAGAACCTAGGAAGCATCCTCCAGGAAGTTCTCAAAGAAAACTGCCCTGATGTTTTAGAACGAGAGGGCAAAATAGAGGTTGAAAGAATCCACCTCCTGAAAAAGATCCCAAAAAGAAAACTCCTAGGAATATTATAGCCAGGTTCCGGAATTCCCAGATTAAGGAGAGAATATTACAAACATCCAGGAAGAAACAATTTGAATATTGTGGAAACACAATCAGGATAACCCAGGATCTGGCAGCTTCTACACTGAGGGATCGAAGGGCCTGGAATGTGATATTCCGGAGGGCACAGGAGCTTGGATTAAAACCAAGAGTCACCTACCCAGCAAAACTGAGTATCATGTTTCAGGGGAAAATATGGTCATTCAGTGGAATAGGGGACTTTCAAGCATTCTTGCTGAAAAAACCAGAGTTGAATAGAAAATTTGACATTTAGATACAAGAAGCAAGAGAAGCATGAGAAGGTAAACAGGGAAGAGAAATCATAAGGAACCTATCAAAGTTGAACTATTTTTTTTTTGAAGCACTCGGGGTTGGGTGACTTGCTCGGGGTTGCATGGCCAGTTGTTGTTTCTGGGTGTGGTGCTGAGTGTCTGGGCCTGGATTTGATCTGGGTTGTCCCGGCACTGGAGCCGGTGCTCTTGCTCGCTGAGCCACCTGGCCAAAGTTGAACTATTAACATTCCTACATGGAAAAACAATAATTGTAACTTATGAAACTTTTCTCAGTAGTTGAAGGGATTAGAAATATGTATGTATATATATATATATATATATATATATATATATATATGTGTGTGTGTGTGTGTGTATGTATTTATATATATATATGTATGTGTATGTGTATATATATGTCTTTATATGAGGGTATGCAGGCACATGAATACATATGTGAATGTGTGTATATACTTTTACAGATATACATAGATAGAGGGCATGGGACCAATTTAACAGGGAGGGATGATACTTAAAAGGTGAAATTAAGAGGTTAGAGGAATATAATGAGAGGAGATGGGGAGAGATAGAGTGGGGCAAACTATCTCATACAGAAGAGGCAAGGGGAAATGGTTACAATGGAGGGGAAGAATAGGAAGGCAAAAGGGAATAGGTCAACCTTATTCCTATTGAATCTGGCTTGAGGAGAGAGGGAAATACACACTAAATAGGGGATCTCACCCTCCAGGAGAATAGGGGGGAAGGGGATGTGAGGGAGGATGATGGAAGGGAGGACAGGCTGGGGGGGAGGAAAGTTGGAAGCACCCACTTTTGAAAAGGGACAAGATCAAAGTAGAGAATAGAACAAGTGGGAGGTGGGATAGGAGGGAGGGAAATATAGTCAGTCTTATACAATACATCTACTACGTTATTGTTCTGCATTAGCCGCACATGTACAACCTATACTGAACTGCTTGTCTCCCCAGTGGGGGTGGGTGGCAGGGGGGGAAAGGGAATGAATCTGGAATTGGAAAGTTTTAAAATAAAATATTCAAATATATATATATGTGTGTGTATATAAAAAAAAGATTAAAAAAATCTACAGAAAGAAGTTCAGAAGGATACAATGATTAACAGGACAGTTTTAAAGGTAACACATAGAACTTAAAAAACAATTGAATGCAAAAATTTGCATTTTTATATATAATCTTTTTGTGTTTTAATTTGAATATGGAAATGTTTTTTTCTGTTTGTTAAACAGAATAAAAAATACAATTTAATAAAAAATGAAAACTAAAAATAAATAAATTTATTTTAAAAAAATAAAATAAAATTCAGGGCATAATAATTCATTTTAAAAAGAATATCACTGAGATTTCTATAGATCCTGGGGTAGAAAGTAGAATGGAGGGAGTAAGCATGAAAGAGAATGCTGGAAAATCCAACAGCAGTCCCCCAAAAAGTCTGAGCATCATTGGGTTAAACACAGAAACTATATACCAACAGGTAACAATTACATCCATTTTGGACAGATTACTGACATTAGTTGTCTAAACTAGTTTCCAGTTAGGTTGAACATAATGGAAGGATGAATTTGAGGAGGTAACTGTATGAGTAATTGGTGAGACTTATTTGAGCAGCCTAGCTTTGGGGTGACAGATATAAGCCTTGAAATCCTAATCTGGAATTTTGGAAACATGCAACATTTGCGCAGCTCAGAGATAGATAAATAGATTCAAATGATATTAATTTAATAGAACAATTTAATTCCATTAGGAAATAGCTGGCTCAGTCTAATTCATTTAGGGGAGAATCTGCAGCTTATTTGGAACCATATCTAGAACCCCCACCATAAGTTTTCTTGCCATGCTGTTCTTGCAATTGTGTTCTTAAGGAGATTTATTCCAGGTCTTATAAAATAAACAAAAGTTAGATGTATGCTTGAGGTTGATGAGTGTTTGGACATGGGGTTGGGAGGAAACAAAGAGGCAGGGACAGATCAAAGACTTGCAGACCACTAGAGGTGAGTCCTTTCATACATATCTGCTTTCCATTTCTTCTAATCTGGATTGGCAGGTCTGGCCAAATTCTTGCCTTTTGGTGCTGCTTCCTTTTTTGAAATCCTAAGAGATAAGAACCTCAGGACATTTGTTGCTATCATTTTTTTTAAAAATACACTGAATCTTAAAGGCACTTCAGCCCCCACAAGGAAAGCTATGTTTCAGATCCAATTAATCACCTAGATGTGACTTGCAAAGGGGGATCTGAAAAATCAATCAGCATAAATAATTAGGGCATTATTCAGAAAGGAAATCGAACTAGTCATCTCTGACAAAGATTGCAGCTTAGCAGAAGAAGGTTAATAAATAAAGTCCAAATGATACTCAACTTTTTTTTAACTAAATAAAGCCTCGCTCCATGGGCTCCATATTCATTTTTCTCCTTGCACTTTCCGAAGGGAAGATGAAGTTCTGCAGTGGTGAGAGAGTAATCACAGAGACTTCAAAGAAGAAGATGTGTCATTATGTTGATTATTAAATGAGATTGCTCCCCAAACTCTCTGCAGAGATAATTATCGAGAAGCTAAGTCACTGCTTTTGTTTTCTAAAATTGTCTATGTTCGCTAATTTTAAACGTGGGTCAAGATTGACACCCAGTGGCCAAATATATTCTACCAAGTTTCCTTTCTCAGTGTGACTAGCCATTTTCTGATCCTTTCCTTATCTTCAATTCAATTCTACAAACAATTATTAATTGCCAACTATATGCAAGACATTAAATATTCTAAATATTAAGCATACAAAGAGGGAAAATGACAGGTCCTGATCTCAAGAAACTTCTATTCTCCTAGGGTAGAAGGGGAGATGGTAGGGATCAAGAAAAAGAATACAGATAAGTATAATGCAAGTTAAATAATGATAAGGACAACGAAGATATCCAAAGTATTTAGGAATATTTGAGGAGGAAAGAGAAAATTTTCATCTGGGTTGGATTAGGGAATCCAGAGAGACTGCAGGGATGAGGTGCTGTCTGAGATAAACCTCAAAAATATGTTCCGGGCTTAGTCTGTGAAAATTCATGGAGATTTAATAATGAATATGGGGAACAGCCAGTGGTCCTATTTGGTCATAATGTAGTCTGTGGAGGAGAGTAATATGAAATAAGGCTGAAAAAAGTAGATTAAAAATATCCTTATGTAAATATACATAGGAGTTCTTCTTTGAATCTATATTTTTTTTTAAAAAAGGCTAAATAAACAGAGGTGCCACAGTGAATAGAACACCAGGTCTGAAGGCAGGAAGACCTGAGTTCAAATATGACCTCAGACACTTATTAACCATGTGACTCTTAACCTTGTTTGCCACAGTTTCCTCATCTGTAAAATGAGCTGGAAGAGGAAATGGCAAATCACTCCAGTGTCTTGCCAAGAAAAGCACAAAAAAGGGTCATGAAGAGTCAGATGTGACTGAAATGACTGAACAACAATAACAAAACAAAGAGAGTGTTCCACAGACTTTAATAGGTATTTACCTATCTTTCTAAGGTATTTATCGAACCTTAGAATGCAACTAGGCTCATAATATCATAGATTTAAAGTTGGAAGAAACCCAAGGGGTCACCAAGTCTCACCCCCTCATTTTAGGATGAGACAACTAAAAACAAAAGAAATTAACTGATTTGCCCAAGATTACCCAGAAGAAGTCACAGAGACTGGATCTGAACCCAGCACCTCTTGGTTCCAAATTCAGTGTTCTTTTCAACTACACAAAGCTGTTTAAATTATGATAGAATTTATCTATTAGTAGCAAACTTTGAATAAAATTGCAGTAAGATTTTAAATCCAATTAGATGTGACAGGGGGACCAGCCAATGAGGCCCAGTCCCTGAAGCATATGCAATGTTCTCTGCCTGATATATAGAGAAAGAGAGATAAAGATAGATGTGTGTATGTATGTTTGTATATATGTATGTATATCCACCTGAAAACTTAGAGAGCCGGGGAGACTAGGTGGCATAGTGAATAGAGCACTGGCCCTGGAGTCAGGAGGACCTAATTTCAAATATAGCCTCAGACACTTGACACATTTACTAGCCATGTGACTTTGGGCAAGTCACTTAACCCCAATTGCCCTCCAAAAAGAAGAAAAAAGAAAAGAAAATGTAGAGAGACTGCTTCCATAAATATGTGACGATGTGTAATAGAAGGGTCTTACTCCCAATTAAGAGCATGTTCAGTCATTCTATGATTTTCCAGTTGGTTTACAGGGTGATAATGAAAAGTCTTCTAACTGGATGCTGAGGCAGGACTGTGTGGTTTTCTTTTTCCCTTTTTTTCCTTTTTTTTCTGAAAAACTGATTCTCCCTATCTCAGTCAGACTAGAAGTACTCCATCCCACTACAGACGGACATAGAAGCTTTGACCTGCTCCATTTCCAACAAGGATCAGTTCTCCCCTCCTTAGTCAACCTAGCAGCTCCCTGATACTGGGAGTTCCCCGTGTGGGAAGCAGACTTAGAGTAAACACGGCAATCATTTTAGCCCTACTACACTTAAGAACTCCTGAACTCAAGTGATTCACCAGCCTCGTAGCTGGGATTAGAGCCATGAGCCACCATGCCTGGCTTCTCTCTGGCTTTCAAGAGAGGAGGAAGAACTGCTGGGGTCTTCCGGTCAGAAAGGGGCCTCAGACACTCTCTCTCTCTCTCTGAATTTAGAGGCTCTTTACTTGGGAACATACTGCTCCACTCTGTCTTTTCCTGTTTGTGTTTATTCTTTCCTAATCTTAGATGAATGTGGTAGTTGTTGTTTGTCTTTCATTCTTGAAGAGGACATGACATCAGGAAGGAGATATTCACTTTCAAGTGAATTGGATTTAGGCAAGGCTGGGCTTTGCAAAGTCACTCTCCTCACTCTCTCCTCTGGAGCCATCAGGGTCCAGTGGAAAAACAAAAATCAGGATGACTAGAGATGGCCCCAGATGTAGTGGGAGGCTGTGACCTTTGTGAGCTAAAGTCCTTCCCAAATTTCAGTTTGTCTGAGGCAAGGCCCTTTCTGTGATTAAGGCTAGGTAAAAATGAGGCAAAGAATGGCCTCTTTTACCTAGTCAAAAATAAAATAAAGTAAAATCAGCCTGGGAGAGAAAGACTCAGGGTTTCTGGCCAAAACAGAAACAATTGCTAGTTACACTTACTCTGAGCCATCAGAATCCAAACAATAACTAAATGAGGCTTGGTCTGGGATCCATTGTTGGCCAATCAATGAGAGCCAGAGTGATTAGGGTTTTAAGCATGGTCTTAAAGAAATCTAGTGGGGCAGAGCCAAGATGGCAGAGTAAAAGCAAGAACTTGTCAGAGCCCCTACTCCAACAACCTCCAATACCTGTAAAAAAAAACAAATTACTCTAAACAAATTTTAGAGCTACAGAACCCACAAAGTGACAGAAAGAAACAAATCTCCCACTGAAGGCAGCCTGGAAGGCCAACTGGAATGGCCTATCACACTGGGCTGGAGGCAGAGCACAATCCCACATGAGCCACGCAGGCCCAGACTCGTGGCCCAGAACAGCCAGAGCAGACTTCAGGAGAGTGAATCATTGGCAACTGTGGAGGTTTCCAGACTTCTCAACCCATAAAAGCCAAAGAGAAAGTGAAAGGTCAGTGGAGATCTCTGTTGGAACTGGGTGATGGAAGAGCGTGATTCAGCCCCTGTCCCCAGGACAAGAGATGGTGGAGGTGCAGCGGCTGCAGCTGCTACCTCATGGCTGCATCTGGAGCTCCTGGCCTGTAGAGCGTAGGGGGACCAAGTGACCATTCAGAGAGTAATCACTCTTGTTTTGACCTGCTTTGATCTGGGTCACCGTCTGTAAGGGGGTGGTCCTGGGGTGAGAAACGCCAGTGTGCTAGAGCTTGTGGTAGCTGTAGAGAAGGCACCCTCCTCAGACCTCTGACAACATTTGCGAAAACTCCAGCAATTTGGGACAAAGCTCTCTCCATTCTGTGGCAAAGAGCTCAAAAGCCAAGTAATTGGCTGGCAAGATGACCAAGCAGAGGAAGCATAATCAGACCATAGAATCCTTTTCTGGGGACAAAAAGTATCAAAACATGGAACCAGAAGAAGTCAATGAAGTCAAAACTCCCGCATCAAAAGCTTCCAAGAAAAATATGAATTGGTTACAGGTCATGGAGGAGCTCAAGAAGGATTTTTAAAATTAAGTAAGAGAAGTAGAGGAAAAATTGGGAAGAGAAATGAGAATGATACAAGAAAATCATGAAAAGTAAGTCAACAGCCTGCTAAAGGAGACCCCCAAAAAAAATACTGAAGAAAATAACAGCTTAAAAAGAGACTAAATCAAATGGCAAAAGAGACCCAAAAAGCCAATGAGGAGAAGAATGCCTTAAAAAGCCAATTTGCCTAGATGGAAAAGGAATTTCAAAACTCACTGCAGAGAATAATTCCTTCAAAATTAGATTGGAGCAAATGGAAGCTAATGACTTTATGAGAAATCAAGATACCATAAAACAGATCCAAACAAATGAAAAATAGAAGGCAATGTGAAAATATCTCATTGGAAAAACCACTGACCTGGAAAATAGATCCAGGAGAAAAAATTTAAAAATTATTGGACTGCCTGAAAACCATATTGACAAAAAGAACCTAGAAATCATCCTTCAAGAAATTCTTAAGGAAAATTGTCCTGATATTCTAGAATCAGAAGGAAAGATAGAAATTGAAAGAATTCACTGATCGCCCCTTGAAAAAGGTCCCAAAAAGAAA
This sequence comes from Petaurus breviceps papuanus, assembly GCF_028583685.1. Classification (NCBI taxonomy): domain Eukaryota; kingdom Metazoa; phylum Chordata; class Mammalia; order Diprotodontia; family Petauridae; genus Petaurus; species Petaurus breviceps. The sequence goes on from NW_027187419.1 coordinate 97,778,324, forward strand.
ACTCCCAGGAATATCATAGCCAAATTCCAGAGTTCCCAGGTCAAAGAGAAAATATTACAAGCAGCCAGGAAGAAACAATTTGAATACTGTGGAAAAACAATCAGGATAACACAGGATCTGGCACCTTCTACACTGAGGGATCAAAGGGTTTGGAATATGATATTCTGGAGATTAAAGGAGCTGGGATTAAAACCAAGAATCACCTACCCAGCAAAACTGAGTATCATGTTTCAGGGGAAAATATGGTCATTCAATGGAATAGAGAACTTTCAAGCATTCTTGAAAAAAAAAACAGAGTTGAATAGAAAATTTGACATTCAGATACAAGAAGCAAGAGAAGCATGAGAAGGTAAACAGGGAAAAGAAATCATAAGGGACTTATCAAAGTTGAACTATTTACATTCCTACATGGAAAAACAATAATTGTAACTGATGAAACTTTTCTCATTATGAGAATAGTTGAAGGGAATAGAAATGTGTATGTATGTATGTATGTATGTATGTATATATACACACATAATTTTGTATACATACATATGTCTATATAGGAGGGTATATGGGCATATAAATACATATATGAGTATGTGTATATGTGTACAGGTATACACAGGGACAGGACCAATTTAATAGCAAAGGATGATACTTAAAAGGTGAAATTAAGAGTTGAGAGAGGAATATAATGAGAGGAAATGGGGAGAGACAGAATGGGGTAAACTATCTCACATAGAAGAGGAAAGGGAAAATGGTTACAATGGAGGGGAAGAACAGGAAGGCAAAAGGGAATGAGTCAACCTTATTCTCATTGAATTTGGCTTAGGGAGGGAATAACATACATACTAAATAGGGCATCTCACCTGTAATGGGAATGTAAATTTTAAAGATATTCCCTGCCCCTAGGCTAAAGTGCACCTGGAGCCTGGGGTGGGAGGCTTGTTTTTCAGTAGATACTTCTTGATTGGCCAGTGGGTCCAGAAGGTTGTTACATTCTCTGAGCCAGGAGAAGGCTATATAAGCCCTGATGTGTAGCTTTGTTTTGGGGGCTCACTTTGAGAATTGTTCTGTGATTTGATCTGGATTCTGGGAAGCCGTTGTCCGGAGCCCCCCCAGCTTTGAAAAAACCCAGATGTTGAAACCCAGATGTTGACTGGGTATGGATGTAATGGTTGGACAGTTTGAAATCTGTCTACTAGATCTGTTTCTGTCTTGATAATTCTGTCTGTGTACTTTGAAGTTCAGGCTGCTGACCTTTTCCCCTGAACAAGGTAAACGATATATGTCTGACTGATTAAAGTAAGCTTGTTAACCCATTTTGAGTTGCTTTCCTTTATCAAAGCAGATCCAAGAACCTGTATTGGCAGCAAACCCTGAGGAAGCTTGGGGTGCTTGCTGCTACATCACCCTACAGGAGAGTAAGGGGGGAAGGAGATGTTAGGGGGGATAATGCAAGGGAAGGCAAGCTTGGGGGAAGGGAAGTTGGAAGCACCCACTTTTGAAAAGGGATAGGATCAAAGTAGAGAATAGAACAAGTAGGGGGGTGGGATAGGATGGAGGGAAATATAGTCAGTCTTTCACAATATATCCACTATGGAAATGTTTTTCATAGCTACACATGTACAACATATATTGAATTGCTTATCTTCCCAGTAAGGTTGGGTGATGAGGTAGGAAGGGAAAGAATCTGGAATTCAAAGTTTTAAAATCAAATGTTTAAATATATATATATATATATATATATATATATATATATATATATATATATATATATATACATATATAATTATTATCTTACATGTAACTGGGAAATAAGATAGACAGGCACTGGGGCATAGAGATCCACCAAGCCCTACTGGAAAGTCGGAGTGGGGATGGGGCAAGATATGGGAGAGAGCAGATTGGAGGAGGGGATATTCAGCGGGATTGCTCTTTCGGGGTGGTGGGTAGGGGAGAATGGGGAGAAAATTTGTAACTCAAAATCTTGTGGGAATGAATGATGTAAAACTAAAAAATAAAAAAGAGGGAAAAATTAAAAAATAAAAAATAAAATAAAAAAATTTTTAAAAAGGTAATTGATGACAACTGGTCATCAAGGTTATCAAAGATACCAACTTGGTAAAATAATAGTAGAATCAGCCAGGTAGTTACACCCTAATAGTTAGTAATACTAGTTAAATACATTGAAAATGTATACCAGGGGTGGCTAAGAGGCACAGTGAGTAAGAGCACCGGCCCCAGAGTCGGGAGGACCCTGGATCAGTTCCAGCCTCAGATATTTAACACCCACACAAAAAAAAACTGGCCATGTAACCTTGGGCAAGTTACCTAACCCAAATTGCTTTAAAAAAAAAAAAAAAGAAAATGTATCCCATCCCAAGGATCAAGTGCACCATATTTGGTTCAAGGGCACCATTTTGAATAGCTACCTGATTACTAGAGACTTCAGGAACTACAATATAGATAATATATTGTTATAATAATGCTCTATCTCTGTTGACACTATTTCATATACTCACAATTTTTTTCACTTTGTAAAAATATAATAAGTCAAATAATTATACAGTCACTAAACATGGATGTATAAGATGGTAGCATAGTAAATAATAATAGAAATAATAGCAAGATATGAGCTGGTAGCTAAAATTATACAAAAGAAGCTTGCTATTTTTCATGGACTTACTGACAGATGACAAGTCTTCATACTACAAATACAGTCTTCAAAATATACTTTGAAAACTCAACTGATAAATTGAATTGAACTGGAATACATTGCCTCAGATGAACTGTTGCCCACAGTCACCAAGATATAATATTGATTCATAAAAACTTAAGAAAAATTATTTTAATAGATGTCACTATTTAATAGATAAGACTATACGACAAATTCTTATGTAACATTCTGCCCCTTTTGTATGTGAACACTTTAGTTGCTGAAAGGGGCAGAAAAGAACTTTTGCATACAAAAAATTATTTTGAAAATCCACTTGCAAAGAAACAGTTTCTCTGATAAGATGTAAGGAGAGACATAGACTGAAATTCACATGCATGTGCATACAAACATACATATACACACATGCATACACACTCTAGATGAATTACTGAGAGGACCTTTCTGAGGATAAAGAAATGATTGAAACTGTGGAAACCTTATGCTCATTTCCAAGTGACTGTTTATTTGTTTAATTTGAGAGATTATAACTGACAAGTTAGTAAATCATAAAAATAGTTTTGAAATTATGGGAAGATTAAATAAAAACTGTTGAGTTTATAGCTGATCGAAAAGTAGATTTTTACTTAATAAAAGATAAACAAGTCAATGACCACCAGTAAGCTCTGATGTGAGGCACTGGAAGTGATTAAGACAAAAGAAACAGAGTTAATAAACCAGCTAAAAACAGTTGGAAAAGCCAACTGGAGAGTCAACTGACAGGAAGACTTTAGCTGCTGTGCTGGGAGCTTGATGATTGGAAGAGAGGCAATGTTTTGCAAATCAGCTGCAGAAAAGGTCCTGACACTTGCCAGGAAGCTCATTAGAAGAGAGATCAACTTTAATACAGTTTGAGCTATTGCCCTCCAGCACCAGCTTTAGTTTGAGATGGGTAAAATCTCCCAGAGGTGGCTCCTCTCCACTTTCTGACTCAAGAGGAAAAAATAAAAGGGATAAGAAAGGATTTGCAGCAGCTTTTCTGTGAGAAGATGCTAAGAGATTGTTGAAAAAAAAGCACAATCCTGTTAAGAGTTGGCTGGGTTTGTCTGCCTTAATCAAAAATTCAACCTGAGAGACTTTGCAGTTATATGGTTTAAGGAAGTTGCTTGCTGAATTTCTCAGTGCCCTATTAAGGGTGATTGTGAATTAAAAGAGCTTGTTACTGCTTTATCTGTTCAAGGGCAGAAGAATGAGTTTGCCCATCAAGAGAACAGTAAGAATCAGAAGAAAGGCAATTTCAAGCAATTTCAATAAATTGCTTCTAAGTGATAAAGGACATCAAAGTCTACAGCCCAGAGTTGTTGAGTTGCCACAAGCATGTGGATTTCCCCACACATGTACCTCCCTACTAGATTTCTCTAAGTGTGTGCACACTGTCCCCAAGGGACACAGCATGTATTGGTGTAAGAGCATGAATTAAGTTTGTGAGTGGATTGTGATATGTTGTTGACTGTTACTGCATTTGCTTTATATTGAATAATTATAAAGTTATCATAATTCTTGCTTTTGTCTTATTGTTCAATAAATGTTTTATGTTTAAGACATAATGGTGTCATGGTGACTGACTGTATAATAATAATAATAATAACAATAATAATAATGTGGAAATATGTTTACCTGATTGCACATGTTTATAATCTATGTCAGATTCCCTGCTGTCTTAGGTAGGGAGTTTGGGAGGCAGGGAGGTTGGGAGGGAGGGAGGGAGAAAAAAATTGAAACTCAAAATCTTATTTAAAAACGAATGTGGGGGGTGGCTAGGTGGTGCAGTGAGTGAATAGAGCACTGGCCCTGGAGTCAGAAGTACTTGAGTTCAAATTTGACCTCAGACACTTAACACAAAATTAGCTGTGTGACTTGGGCAAATCACCTAACCCCAATTGCCCTACCTTCCCCCCCCAAAAAAAACCCTCCCAAAAAGATGAATGTTGAAAGCTATCTTTACATCTAATTGGAAAAAATAAAATAACTACCAAATAATTATAGATAGCATGTATATAATGCTCTAAGGTTTACAAAGCACTTTACAAAAGATCTCATTTAATATAATACACAGTAACAGCAATATTGTAACAATGATCAACTGTGAGAGGTTTAGCTACTCTGATCAATACAGTGATCCACAACATTTTCAAAGAACTCATGATGAAAAATGCCTTCTACCTCCAGAGAGAGAAATGATGAATTCTGAACGCAGATTAAGCATATTTTTTTCATTTTCTTCATTTTTCATGCTTTTTTGGCAATATGGATAATATGGACATTTATTTTGCATGACTTCACATGTATAATGGGTATCACATTGCTTGCCTTCTCAGTGGATGGGAGAGGGGCTAAAGTGAGGAAAAGAATTTGGAACTCAGAATTTAAAAAATGAATATTATTTTTAAATAAATCTCATTTTATCTTTTTTTTTCATTTTATCTTTACAACAACCCTGGGAAGTAGGTTATTTTCTCCATTTTATTGGCAGACATGTTAACTGACTTGCTCAGTCACACAGCTAGTGAGTGCCTGAAACCATACTTGAACACAGATCTTCCTAATTCCACATCAGTATTCTGTACTAGCTGGAAGGATTTCATAGGTTTCAGTTGAGTAGTAGGAGTATATACCTTGAACTATAGGACCCTTAGACCCTATGAGAGCTTGAGTTGTAGCTGTATGGTGGCAGTTTCTGTTTGGGAACCTCAGATCTTCCAATATGAGAGCAGGGTAGGGTGAGCCAACCCAAAGAGGAGGGGTAGTCATTGGTGCCCTATTAAGGGTGGTTGTACATTAAAAAAGCATGGCCTACAATCAAAATCTCAAAGCTACAGATAATTAGAAGCTTTCAAATTACAGAGACATAGCCAAAAAATCAAAAGCATGTGAAAACAGGATGAAATATTTATTGGTTCCATCATCTGCCTATGCAATAGTTTGCATAACATTTAATGTAAAATAAAATTAACAGGATAGTGAACCAAGATCATTTCTATTTAAATCTCATCAAATAAGATGAGAAGAATGATTTTTGATAATAACTCAATTAGTTCATCCTGACCAATCTTCAAGGTCACTGTGGTTCACTGAGAGGCAACATTGCATAATGTGTAGAGCATTGGACTTAGAATAAGGAACCTGACTTCACATCATGCCTTAGATTCAAACAAGATGTGTGATCATCGTTAAGTAATTTAACCTCTCAGAGTTTCCGTTTCCTGACCTAGAAAATGGGGATAAGCATATACCACCTACCTAATGGGGATGTTCTGAGAAAAGTGAGTCCATAACAATAGTTAAAACACAAAGCAGTAAGTCATCCTCCCTATTCCAGGTGCAGCCCAGTCCTCTAATCTGGTGTTGACAGGGATGCTCTCAGTGATCAGACCATAACAAGGTTACATGAATCTCCATCCATCATTCTTTCCCTATCTATATTTGCTTCTTGCTAACCAGATGTACTTCACCTTTTAGTTTTTTTAGAATACTGACATGAAATGTTAATATCAAAATTTCAAGAGCTAGGTATGGTGGGTGTCCTGTCAAAGAAGCAGGCTCTAACATGAGGGGAAAAAATGCCTTTAGCAAAGTATCATATCTTTTCCAACTGTCAAGTAATGTTCTTCTCAGTCTTGAAAAGGTCAAATAAAGGCTCTACATTTTACTGTATTAAGGAGACCAAAATACAAATTTCAAATTCCTTATTCTGATGAAAGTTTACATTGTCTACTGAGGGAATGATCAGGTTCCTGGTTGGAAGTAGAGTAAAGGTCTCCCCTGTCACCAACTTCACCTGCTTCTTTTAATGGCAACCAAAGGAGCAGTTTGAAAGAATTCTCTTCACCTGGGTCTAACCAGATTCTTTGCAGTTTTCCTAAGTGAAATTCCCAGGATGATCTGAAGGTGACTCAGACTAGTGAACCAGAAATATTAAAAAGAATCTCTGAGAGTAACTCAGATAGGAATTTAGACTAAGCCTGGGATCCCAGGTGACAAAAAGACAAAAGAAATTCCAAGGACAGACTTTGAAATCCCACTAAAATTCTAGAGATATTCATCAAGGTGCAATTAAATGACATTTATATCATAAAAGAGCTATATGTATATAGTTCCTGAAGCTATCAAACTAATCCCACCACCACTGGGGGTGTAGGGGAGGGCAACGTAGAGAGTCACATCACAACAGAAGATCTGCAGATGGCGGCAAATAGCAACTGGATAAAGAAGCTGTCCTACAGGTAATAAACAGCAGAAGGTGACATTAATTTGGTATAATAAGGGCTTTAATAAATGCTCGTTGACTGATTTGAAGGACAGAGACACTATAATGATATCAGCAGAAAAAAATGGGTGATTCTTTAGCCTTAGAAATATGAATTCCCTTGTCAAGAATGTTGCTGACATGTAAGATGCTTTGTATATATACTTCTGGTTACAGATGTTCCTAATGTCTGTTCTTCCCACTGGTGGAATGTGCACCCCCTTGTTTATGAAAGATATTTTTATTATTACTGGTTTTGTTATGCTATTTTATTAAATTTTGTGTTGTTTTTTAATGTGTTCTATATCATTTGGTCAGTCTAGTAAAAATGAATGAATACATAAGTGAGGGCCTGTGAGCTATGGTTTTGAGTGGATGCTAACCCATAAAATTACTTGAACTTTGAGTAGCTTTCTGGGACTTCATATTTGAGAGAAGATCTGGGTGCTTTATCTATGATAACAATTCACCCAAGTCTCAATGATCCATATTTACAGTGGCATACTATTTCCCTAACAAAAACTTGGTACAATGGACTGATTAAGGATATTCCTTTGGAAAAGTCTCATTAAAACTATATTATCGGGGCAGCCAGGTAGCACAGCGAGTAAGAGCACCGGCTCCAGTGTCAGACTGACCTGGAGATCAAATCCAGGGCTCAGACACTCAGCACCACACCCAGAAATAATAACTGGCCGTGTAACCTTGAGCAAGTTACTTAACCCCGATTGCTTAAAAAAAAAAAAAACTATATTATCTTCTCTTCTGAATTCAGAATAGACTCAGAAAATCCAAATAATGTGGTTGTCATATCTCTTCTTGGAAATAGAAATGGCAAGGATAAAAAAATCCCAGATAATTAAAAAACTATCTTTGGTCACTCATTTTGACCTCTTATCTCTAAACCTTTTACCAGTCACAAAAATTACTGATTTCAGTGTTTTCTCTTTCTATCCCATATATACCTTATTTCACTGAGATTTTAACATCTGGGTTTTATATGAGTTTAGTTGGAAAATAACCCTCTCCTTGATAGTTATAGCATTTAATGTAGAGGGGTAGAACTGGACTCTAGATTATAATATCCTTGAGGATGGAGAACATAACACATGGCTTTTTCATGACACCCACAGACTACACTTAATACAATGCCTCAGATAGGTACTGAGTAAATGTCTCATCTATCAATTCCAGTCACGCCCTTGTGGTGCCTCATGCTTCCTACTTCTTGAGATGCAGTGTTGTATAGTCTTAAGTCAAAGGATTTAGGTTCAAATCTTCCCTTATACAGTCACTTATGTCTTCATGACCATGATTATCCTCTCAGAGCTTCAGTTTCCTCAGTTGTTAAAATGAAAATAAATCACTACCTACTTCACAAGAGTACAGAAAGTGCTCTGGAAACTTTAAAGTGCAGACAAATGTGAATAATTATATGGATACAACTATTCCTACATACTAAAAACAAAAACCCCAAATTAACACTTCATTTTTTAATGTATTTTATGAGTATATTTTAACCGAAGATGACAGAGTAGTTGTCCAGGTGTTCATGTTACTAAATGTTAATTCTAAGATGTGAAAACAGATTTTAAACAATTCTCTTTCAAAATACTCTTTTCCCAGCAGACAACTAGATCAGTCAAACCCTTCATTTTGACTTTAGAAAACTAACTACATGGTGCCTCAAGGTTAATAATTACTGCTATTGTTAAATATACCATTGGCAGATGGTGGGAGGAGGAGTCAAGATCATCAAAGCCCAAGTTTTTTTCAGTTTTATCTTTTGAACAATAGACTGAAAGAGTGATTTTTATGTTAGGAAATTTGCCTTTGAGTACATTCACTAAACAAACGGGAAAGTGACTTGAAGAAAGTTAGGCAGAGAATTATAGCTTTTGAGAACACTCACTTTTTAAAATATTGTACCTGTTCTTAAAATAATTACTATAATTGCTTTTGCATATACTCTACAGTTAAAATTCACACTGAATTTTTTTTAATCCATACTGAGGCACATTTTTTCCAATGAGATGAATGTTCTAAAGTTCAGAAGAGCCTACAGTCTGATTGGCTGCATTCATTCTACAAGTCACTGTGAAGCCTCCCATGCCCCCTTCCACTGCCCAAAAATCTCAACAATAGGCAACCATCTTCCCAACATTCTCTGCTGGCACTTGCCCAAATCTAGAACTTTCAAAACCATCTTCTAGCAGGGATGGGGAGGGCTTAGAAGGGTCAGCTGGGTATAGTGGAAGAAACACTGAATTCAAGAGACCTGGATTTGAATCCTGGCTCCAACATTTACTTGACGTGTGACCTTGGACATTAGTTAACATCTCAGCACCTGAATTCCTCATATATATATATATATATGTAACAGGGCTTTAACACATGCCCAGATGACTTAATATGGAGGCATCTACATAGTAGATGCCAGGGACCTGCCTCCAGGGGAAAACATTCTGTATTCCCTTCAACATGGATAGAAATAGCCTCTTTCTATGTAGCTGGACCGATCAGGGTCTTTAAAACTACCAGACTGAGACATAAAGCCAGGGGAGCTTTGGACTTGCTATGTAAGAACTGAGTTAAACTGTGGGTAGTGTGGAAATTTGTTTTGTTTATACATATTTGCTACAAGGGTTTTGTTTTTCTTTCTATTTCAACAGCTGGATGAGCAAGGGGAGGGAGACATTTTGATCATTGAAAAATTCATTTTTAAAAAGGGACAATATTTAAAAATCATTGAACTACCTAAAAACCATTACAAAAAAGAGCTTAGATATAGTATTTCAAGAAATCTTGAGATGAAATTGCCCATATTTCTTACAACCAGAGAGCAAAATGAAAATAATTATATCCACTGGTCACCTCTTGAAAGACACTCTAAAAGGAAAACTCTCAGGAATGTCACAGCAAAACTCCAGTCCTTCAAGGTTAAAACTACAAAGAAGCCAGAAAGAAAGAGCTTAAATATTGAGGAACCACAGTCAGGATCACACAAGATTAGAAGTTACAACAATAAAAAAGCAGATAGCATCGAATACAACATTCCAAAAGAAAAAGATAGAGATTTACAACAAGGTTTTCTTATAATTCTAGTTGCTTCTAGGCTTGTTCCTAATAATCTAGCTTGACTAAACTCACATCCATGCCAAATATGTGTAAAATTATTCTCAGCAAATCTGATTGTAATCCTATAGGAGAAAAAAAATGAAACAGAGGACTTCTAAGTATTTCTTTTTTTTATTTTTTTATCAAATATTTTATTAACTTCTAGTTTACATCATTCATTTCCGCAAGATTTTGAGTTACAAATTTTGTCCCCATTTTTCCGCTTCCCACCACCCCAAAATAGAGATCTCACTGGATATCCCCTCCTCCAATCTACTCTCACCAATATCTTCTCCCATACCCCCTTGTAATGTAATGTAAAGCAAAGGCAACTTCCCAAGGTTCAAAATACCAGCATAGGTGCTCTCCATTTTATTCAGTGACAAACCAAGAACAGAGAAGATCAAAATATGACATCATTCAAAATACAGCATTTAGTAAGTGTGATTAAATAATCTCCAAGGACTACCCCACCCCAGGACCTTCCAATCATTCAATCAATTACAAAGTCCCTGGTCTAAATACTTCTCCACCCCTAGGCTATACCTTCATTTAGTCCACCACAAAGCCCCTCTTCTCAAATGGAGATTAGTTTCCAAACATAAGTAAAGTACCTTCATTTGTCAATCACAGAGCACAAAAAGGTCAAAAGCTCCCCACCCCTGGATCACAATTGAATCTACCCCAGAGTTACATCAAGTCCAAGCACAGCACTTAATACCCAAATGGAGGTCTTTTCTTCATCTTGACACGAGGCAAGTTCTCAGCAATCTTAGTTCCTGGGGAGACAAGGCTTAGCAAGACCACAAGATACATTGCCAGTCCCTTCATTAATTCATCCTCTGTCTGTAGAACAGTCCTAGAACCCCTGAAAACATTAGCAAAGCCCTCTCCCAGGATTTCTGTAAACATACAACAAGAAAATCCTTCTTCAGGGCTTCTGAACCAACAGAAAGGTTCCCAGACCCCTGCAACAACAGCACTGTCCTTCACCAGTGGACAGTATTCACTCTGTCTACAGGACAGTCTCCAGATCCCTGCAACAACAGCACTGTCCTTCACCAGTGGACAGTATTCACTCTCTGTCTGCAGGACAGTCTCAGGGCTTCTTAGGCAACAGCCAGGTTCCAGGACTTCTTCAACAAAAGGACTGTCTTTCACCAGTGCACAAATCTGGCAAAACAACATTAAAACAGACAGACAAAGTACCAGCAAAACAGCCATGTCTCCTCAGTCCTTGGCAGCTCAGGGGGCAGGTCTCAAAAGTCCAGGGCGATTCAAAGTGGCCCCCAGCAATCCTTTCAGTCTCTCTCTCTGCCTCCACGAGGTGCTGCTTCCAAAAAGTTCTTCTGCCTCTCTCTTGTCTCTCCAAATCTACGTCACCAGCTCCTCCCAGTTTGTGTTTCTCTTTTCAACTCAACAACTCCATCCCACAGGTGGGATTAACAAGCTCTGGGTTTTAACACAATCAATTTGAAAAACCAAGCCAATACAGGGGAATCTTTAAATGCCATTACTATCACCACCCCAAAATAGAGATCTCACTGGATATCCCCTCCTCCAATCTACTCTCACCAATATCTTCTCCCATACCCCCTCTGACTTTCCAATAGGGCACAGTGGATCTCTATGCCCCAGTGCCTGTATATCTTATTTCCCAGTTACATGTAAAATAATATTAATACTAGCATATATATATTATTTTTTTAATATTTGATTTTAAAACTTTGAATTCCAGATTCATTCTCTTCCTCCTTTGTCACCCACCCTTACTGGGAAGATAAGCAGTTCAATATAGGTTGTACATGTGTAGCTTTGCAAAACGTTTCCATAGTGGATACATTGTAAAAGACTGACTATATTTCCCTCCTTCCTATCCCACCTCCCACTTGTTCTATTCTCTACTTTGATCCTGTCCCTTTTCAAAAGTGGGTGTTTCCAACTTCCCTGCCCCCCAGCCTGCCCTCCCTTCCATCATCCTCCCTCTCATCCCCTTCCCCCCTACTCTCCTGTAGGGTGAGATTACCTATTTAGTGTGTATGTCATTCCCTCCCTAAGCCCAATTCAACGAGAATAAGGTTGACCCATTCCCTTTTGCCTTCCTATTCTTCCCCTCCATTGTAACCATTTTCCCTTGCCTCTTCTATATGAGATAGTTTACCCCATTCTGTCTCTCCCCATCTCCTCTCATTATATTCCTCTCTCAACTCTTAATTTCACCTTTTAAGTATCATCCCTTCCTATTAAATTGGTCCTGTCCCTGTGTATACGTGTACACATATACACACACTCATATATGTGTTCATATGCCCATATACCCTCCTATATAGACATATGTATGTATACATATATATATACATACACATTTCTATTCCCTTCAACTATTCTCATAATGAGAAAAGTTTCATCAGTTACAATTATTGTTTTTCTATGTAGGAACGTAAATAGTTCAACTTTGATAAGTCCCTTATGATTTCTTTTCCCTGTTTACCTTCTCATGCTTCTCTTGCTTCTTGTATCTGAATGTCAAATTTTCTATTCAATTCTGGTTTTTTCATCAAGAATGCTTGAAAGGGGGGGCAGCCACGTAGCACAGTGAGTAAGAGCACCAGTTCCAGTGTCAGGATGACCTGGAGATCGAATCCCGGGCTCAGACACTTAGCACCCACCCAGAAACACCTGGCCGTGTAACCTTGAGCAAGTTACTTAACCCCAATTTCTTAGGGGCAGCCAGGTGGCTCAGCGAGTAAGAGCACCAACTCCAGTGTTGGGATGACCTGGAGATCAAATCCTGGGTTCAGACACTCAGCACCACACCCAGAAATAACTGGCCGTGTAACCTGAGCAAGTTACTTAACCCCAATTGCTTAAAAAAAAAAAAAAAAGAATGCTTGAAAGTCCTCTATTCCACTGAATAACTGTATTTTCCCCTGAAACATGATACTCAGTTTTGCTGGGTAGGTGATTCTTGCTTTTAATCCCAGCTCCTTTGACCTCCAGAATATCATATTCCAAGCCCTTTGATCCTTCAGTGTAGAAGGTGCCAGATCCCACATTATCCTGATTGTGTTTCCACAATATCCAAATTGTTTCTTCCTGGCTGCTTGTAATATTTTCTCCTTGATCTGGGAATTCCAGAATCATCTGGCTACATATATATATATATATATATATATATATATTGCTAGGAGTTTTCTTTTTGGGAACTTTTTCAGGAGGTGATCAGTGGATTCTTTCAACCTCTATTTTGCCCTCTGGTTCTAAAACATCAGGGCAATCTTTCAGGTAGTCCAATAATTTTTTAATTATCTCTCCTGGATATATTTTCCAGATCAGTGGTTTTCCAATGAAATATTTCACATTGCCTTCTATTTTTTCATTTGTTTGGATCTGTTTAATAATATCTTGATTTCTCATAAAGTCACTAGCTTCCATTTGCTCCAATCTAATTCTGAAGGAATGATTCTCTTCAGTGAGCTTTTGAAATTCTTTTTCCATCTGGCAAATTTGGCTTTTTAGGGCATTCTTCTCCTCATTGTATTTTTGACCCTCTTTTTCCATTTGAGTTAGTCTATTTTTTAAGGTAATATTTTCTTCAGTCAGGCTGTTGACTTGCTTTTCATGATTTTCTTGCATCATTCTCATTTCTCTTCCCAATTTTTCCTCCAATTCTCTTATTTGGTTTTCAAAATCCTTCTTAAGCTCCTCTATGGCCTTTAACCAGTTCATATTTTTCTTGTAAGCTTTTGGTGCAGGAGTTCTGACTTCATTGTCTTCCTCCTGTACTATGCTTTGATCCTTTTTGTCCCCAAAATAGGAGTGTAAAGTTGGGTTGCTCTGCTTGCTTTGATTCCCTCATTTGCTCATGTTGCCACTCAATTACTTGATTTTTGCGCTTTTTGCCACAATAGGATTCTGCTACCAGACAGGGGAGCTTTGTCCCAAATTGCTGGGGTTTTCTCAGCTGCCAAAGGTATTAGTTGGGTGCCCTTTCTGAAGCCTCCACATACTCTGGCAAGCTTGTTCCACACCCCAGGACCTCCACCCTAGATAGTGATCCAGATCCAAGCAGGTTAAAGCAAGAGCAATTACCCCTCAGACTGGTTGCTTAGTCCCCCTACAATCTGTAGGCCAGGAGCTGAGGTGCCTCAGCAACTTCTCCCTCGAGGGGATAAAGGCCGGACTGCACTACCAAACTACTGGATCCCAAAGTCCACACTACACTAACCTCTCACTTTGTCCTTAGTATCTATGGGTTGATAATTCTGGAAACCGCCACAGCTGCTGGTGATCTGAAGTCCCTCCAGCCATTGGCTGGTCAGGTCACCCTGAGGCTAAAACCTCTGGCTCATGCAGGACTGGGCTTGGCTCCCAGAGCACTGTACTGGCCACTTCCTACTGGCCTCCTGGGCTATCCTCAGCAGGAGGTTAGCTTCTCTGTGTAATTTTGTGGGTCCTTTAGCTCCAAAGTTTGTTCAGAGTCACCTTTTACATGAATTGGAGGAGGTGGAAGCCAGAGCCCCACGGGAAGTCCTGTTTCTACTGCACCATCTTGACTCCACCCCTAGACTTCTAATGAAAAAACCAGAGCTTAAAAAAAAGAGACCAGAGCTAATTAGAAACTTGAAATACAAACACCAGAGTAAAGAGAAACAAAAAAGAAAACATAAACTAGTAATCAGAAAATTTAGGGTGAATGGGGAGGGTATATGACATAAGCATCTTCCGAAAATCATGTCAAAAGGACTATAGAAGGGATCAAATAAAATGGGAGTGATTTTTGTTACATTGTGATGATCTTTTAAAAAGAAGGGGAAATGATACTCTAGGAAAGAAAAGGGGGGGGGATGAGAAGGGGAACTTATTATCTCATATAGGAGGGTGGCCCTCAAGTAGAAGTCCATTCAAATAAAGGAAGAGCTGGAGAAATCAGGTATTATTTGAACCTCACTTTTTTTTTAAAGCAATCAGGGTTAAGTAACTTGCTCAAGGTTACATGGCCAGTTATTTCTGGGTGGGTGCTAAGTGTCTGAGCCTGGATTCAATCCCCAGGTCATTCCAACACTGGAGCCGGTGCTCTTACTCGCTGTGCTACCTGGCTGCCCCTGAACCTCACTTTACCTTGCTGTAGAGTGAAGTGAGCAGAATCATTTATTCTGTAAAAAACATATTTTTAAATGAACAATTTTTAAAGACTGAAGTACTCTGATCAATGTAATGGCCAACAACAATTCCAGGAAACTGATGATTTAGAATGCTGCCCACTTCCTGACAGATAGTAAGATGATGGACTAGATATGCAGAGTAAGACATATTTTTTAGACATGGTCAATGTGGAGATTTAGTATGCCTGACTAAGCATATTTGTTGTAGGGGTTTGTTTTTTGTTTTCTTTTTCTCACAGTGGGAGTGTCAACTGAAAAAGAAATTTAATTTAAAAAATAATAAATACTCAGTATTCAAGGAATCTGTCTTCAGTATAATAAGAGAAAATATATCAATAGCAAATTCCACTGTTCTTTTAGAATTTGGTCTTACCTATCTTTTAGATAATGGAAATTTTTTTAAGTATTTCATTTTCTAGTCTTTGGAACCAAAAGGGAAAAAATGCATCCTACACGAGTCATTCAGTTCTTTTATTCTGATGCTTTGAAAGATCTGTGATTTCATCAGGTGGTAAACCCTCCCACCAAAGCAGATCACAATTCTTCTACATTTTATAAGTATAGTGGCCAAAAATCAATTGGCATTCAAATTTCTGATGGCAAGTCTCTCTACCCATGGACTGGTTCTTAAATGGCAGACAACAAAATACGTTATCAAGTTCATGCTAAAAAATCTTTCTAGTTTTGTAGGATTTGCTGAAGCTCATATCTCTAACAGATTATAAATCCTATGAAAACAGGGCATAAGAATTATCTAAACTATGTATTTCGACTAGTGCCTCAATAGTAGCCTGTATATAGAAAACACTTATACATATTTTTGAATTTAACTGAATGGAATCATTTGACATAAGCCAGGTGGTTAGAAGGAACTAACCCTCTGTGAAAATAGACCTCTAATTAATAAAGAAGATAAACCAAAATAGTTTCACCCTTTATAGTAATTTTAAAATTACAGTTTAAAACATTAAGGTTTGTTAAATGCAAAATCTTTACATATCTTGCTTTCTAACATATTTTTCCTAAATCTTAGCTAAAAAGCAATAGATCCCTTTTCTAGATTACTCAAGATATATAGAATTGTCAGTTTTTACATACATCTCAGATGTTAAGGGTAAACAGTCAAAATCAGGAAATGTCTTCTGGTTGTATTTCTAATTGGTGATTGAAATAAAAAGACAAAATTTTTCCAGTAGGACTGATTATTTCAGTTTGTCATAAAAAACATAAAGTACATGAGAAAAAAGCAAGTAAACAGACATATCACCTGATGAACTGCTAATGTAAAAGGTTTACAGATGCCACTGTGACAAACAGATCATACTAACAGATGAAATATAAACAAATGATTCCTACCTTGTGTTAGCAAAATTACAATGCATGAAATGCAATGTGCAAAATGAATACTGGTTCAATTACAGGATGATTCATTCCAAGAAAAAGGTTAGATTTTTACTTTGGTTGGTTTCAGTAAACAAGATGGAGGGAAGGAAAAATGTAACTTTCTTATCTACTTGTTTGAAAAATAGTATCAAAAAAGTGTAATTAGAAAAGATTAAAATTAATTCTACCAAAGAAATGTATTCAAGGACTGTTGAAAAAATCATTACTCTGAAATAATCTAATGTTACTGCTCAAAGTATAAAAAATTCAGTTGTTCAAGATTTGGCTTTGAGCTCCTCCACTTTAGGAGAACAACAATATACATTTTATTTAGAGTATGGGAATAAAAATGATAACCTTTCAAATACTTGGACAGTGATTAAGTTTTATGTTCTTTAAGCTAAAAATATCTCATTTTTAAGCCAATCCTTCTACAGCATTATCTCAAAGCATCTTCTCTAACTATACCCCAACTTGTCATTGGCCTTCCAAAAATAAAGTGTACACAGAGGCAGCTAGGTGGTGCAGTGGACAGAGAACTGGGCCTGGAATCAGGAAGACCCCAAGTTCAAATCCAGTCGCAGACACTTACTAACTGTGTGACCCTGGGCAAGTCACTTAACCTCTATTTGCCAAAGTTTCCTCACCTGCAAAATAAAGGTAGTAATAGCACCTATCTACTTTCACCTATTGTGAAGATCAAATGAGATAATATTTACAAAGCACTTGACACAAGGACTGGCACAAAGTACTTAACAAATGCTTATTCCTCCTTCCCACAGACCTAAACACAGTAAGTCTGATCTGGGAGAGTACAAAGAGATTATTACTTCTTTCATCCTCAATACTTTCTTGAAGCATAAGATTGCAGCAATTTTTTTCTTACTGCCATGTTGCACTACTGACTTATTGAGCTTTGGAAAATATTCTAAAATTCCCAGATCATCACATTAACTATATTCTAGCCACATCTTCCCACTTTTGAACTAAAGAATTTTATTTTTTTTTTTAACTGAAGCATAGGATTTTATTTTCATCTCTATTAAATTTTATCTTATTAAATTCAGCCTATCATTCTAGCTGATTGAGATCTTTCTGGATTCTGATTCTATAATCCAAAATGTCCCTTACCACTTAGTGTTATTTGCAAATTTGATAACTATTTCAGCTATGTCTTCAACCCAGCTGCTGATAAAAACATTAAACAGCACAGGACCAAGCACGGATCCCTGGGCCAACTTCACTGGAGACCTCTCCCCAGAATGACATCAACTTCTTTTTTTTTTTTAATTTTTTAATTTAATTTGTTTGTTTCCTTTTAGTTTACAGGATTCAATTCCACAATTCCTTGAGTTTCAGATTTTGTCCCCCTCCCTCTTCTTCTCCCCATGACAGCATATAGTCAAGTATAGGATCTGTAAATGCTTTCACATTATACCTTAGTCAGGTTATAAAGACAGATTGTATCAGATGTAATGAAAAATGGTAAAGAGGACATAAAACCAAACAAGAGAAGAAAAAAGATCAGGTATTTTGCTTCCATCTGGATATAAACTCAGTTCTTTCTGGTTCTTTCTCTGGATGCACATATTTCTCTCCATCATGCGTCTTTTGGGATTGACTTATATCACTACATTGCTGATAAGAGTCCAGTCTATCAAAGTTGGTCATCACACATACGTTGTGTCTGTAATTGTGTACAAATTTCTCCTGGTTCTACTCTTCTCACTCAGCATTAGTTTGTATAAGCCTCTCCAGGTAAATATGAAGACCATCTGCTCCTCGTTTCTTATGGCACAATAGTATTCCATAACATGCATATACCACAACTTGTTCAGCCATTCCCCAATCGATGGGCACCCCCTTAATTTCCAGTTCTTTGCCACCACAAAAAGAGCTGCTATAAACATTTTTATACATATGGGTCTTCCTCCCACTTCTACGATCTCTTTGGGATATAACCCTAGGAGTGGTGTTGCTGGGTCAAAGGATACGAAAGTATTTACAGCCCTTTGGGCATAATTCCAGATTGCTCTCCAGAAAGGCTGGATCAGTTCACAACTCAACCAGCAATGTATTAGTGTTCCAATTTGCCCACATCCTCTCCAGCATTTGTCATTTTCCTATTTTGTCATCTTAGCCAATCTGACTGGTGAGATGTGGTACTTCAGAGTTGTTTTGATTTGCATTTCTCTAATCAGTAGTGATTTAGAGCATTTCTTCATGTGCTTATAGATATCTTTAATTTCTTTCTCTGAAAATTGCCTGTTCATATCCTTTGAACATTTATCAATTGGGGAATGATTTGTATTCTTATAAATTTGACTCAATTCTCTGTATATTTTAGAAATGAGTCCTTTGTCAGAGACATAGGTTGTAAAGATTCTTTCCCGATTTCCCACCTCCCTCTTAATCTTGGTTACATTGGCTTTGTTTGTACAGAAGCTTTTCAATTTCATGTAGTCAAAATTATCCATTTTACATTTTATAATGTTCTCTAATTCTTGTTTAGTCATAAAGTCTTTCCCTCTCCACAAGTCTGACAGATAAACTATTCCTTGTTTTACAAGACTGCTTACAGTATCAACCTTTATACCTAGATCATACACCCATTTAGACTTGATGACATCAACTTCTTAATGACAACCCTTTGGGTCCAGCCACTCAAACAATTCCACTTATACCTGATTGTACTGGAATCCATCACATGTCTCCATATTGTCTCTAGGGAGATTATAAGGACTGTCAAATGCTTTGCTGAAATCTAGGTATGTTATGCTGACAAAATTCTCTCAAATGTCTATTGATCCTGTTAACAAAAGAAATTAGATTAATCTTGGATCATAATGATGATGGTGGTAGTGGTTGGTGATTAATTCAATATCACTATTTTTAATAATCAATGTCATTTATTATTTTAATCTGCTGTGTTCTTTTATTCCATCCTCTTTGTGAAAGGAGTCATAAATACTTATTGTTTTCAGATTTTAAAAAATAAAGCCTTTATTGAGGTTTAATGTTGTTTCTGTCATAGGTTTTATTTATCCTACCAAAACACTCTAAAAGGGTGTAATGGGAATGTAAATTTTAAAGATCTTCCCTGCCCCTAGGCTAAAGTGCACCTGGAGCCTGGGGTGGGAGGCTTGTTTTTCAGTAGATACTTCTTGATTGGCCAGTGAGTCAATAAGGTTGTTACATTCTCTGAGCCAGGAGAAGGCTATATAAGCCCTGATGTGTAGCTTTGTTTTGGGGGCTCACTTTGAGAAGTGTTCTGTGATTTGATCACACGAAACTCTGGAAAGCCATTGTCCAGAGCCCCCCCGGCTTTGAAACCCAGATGTTGTTTGGTATGGATGTAATGGTTGCACAGTTTGGAAAACTGTGTACTTGATCTGTTTTTCTGTCTTGATAATTCTGTCTGTATATTCTGAAGTTCGGGGTGCTGACCTTTTCCCCCTGAACTAGGTAAACGATATATGTTTGGCTGATAAACGTAAGCGTGTTAACCCATTTTGAGTTGCTTTCCTTTATCAAAGCAGATCCAAGAACCTGTGTTGGCAGACACCCTGGAGATGCTGGGGTGCTTGCTGCTACAAAGGGAATATTTAAATTGTAACATATGGAAAAGCAAGAATATCCAGTAAAAAATTTAAATATGACCAGTCCAAATGGTCCACACCTTTCACATAGATTTTTCTTTCTTTTATTCCTCTCTCCTTTCTAAAACATAAAAAATCCATTATAGGCATTTTCTTTATTCTACCATGCCCCTTCCCCTTTTCTGGCTGGTGAATAAAGTCATGCAAAAAACATACTCCTCACCACTTGACCCCTTTGATTTTCATCTTTAAATGAGTGACTACAAAATATTTGTCTCTTGCCCTAACCTCTCTCCCAAGGTCCATTCAATATCTTAGAAGGCATACATTCTTCCTATAGCTTTTTCCCCTCCAATGAATTAACTGGCAGAGAGACACATCTAGAATCTGTTAGGTCTACATATTCACTGTTAGATTCTTACCTATTTAGAAGGTAACATGGCTGTTCATTATTAGATGAAAAAGCATCTGGAACAACTATTATTTGACCAAAATCCATTCCATTTCCATCTGTGATCTAAGCATCCAAGTGGTATATTCACGATCAATTAACTGTTTAGATAGGATATCACTCTAGGAAATAACACTATATTTTAAAGAGTATTATACAAAGTGTCCCAGAAGTTTTAGTCTAAGCTTTCATAGCTTAGAACTGTATTAAGACCTTTGAAATCCCCTGTATATGTTATAAAACTGATGCTAACAAATCTCCTAGGGAAATTGTCCTTGAACATTACTGTTACTATTAAAAAGTTAATAAGAAATCCAAAGGATAACCATGTAATAGAACAACTTCTGTTAATTCTCTGAAACCCCATCATAATTGCAAATTATGTAGACATTTTTATAACTACACATCTAGAAATGTATAGTAAGTTTTGCATTAAACTTGTCACATACCTAGAATTCTGGGGAGAAGACTGTCACAAGTCATAAGCACTCAGCTATAAAACTGCCAAATTAAAGACATCTTCCAAAGCATTGGTACACTTGAGCCATGATCTGTCCTGAAGGTGATATACATTCATAACTGAAAGAAAACAACATGGAGTCAAGAATTTCCTCCTGGGTAAGGAAAGGTCATGTCATAAAGATTATTATCTTCACATCAGGCTGAAAAATGCATATTGTTAGTGAAAGATTGACAGTGTATTTAAAGATGAATTCCTAATGTAAGAACTTACCTTTTGCCAGGTGACTATCTGTGTGACCATGGGCAAAGAACTTAACCTCTCTGGAATTTAGTCTCCTTTTCTGCAAAATAGGGATGATAATGCCTTCAGTATCTGCTATATGAGCATGAGACTCAAATGAGATAATAATCACTAGCATTTCTATAGTACTTTTAAGGTTTGCAAAATATTTTATAAATATTAGTCTCATTCTCACAATCCTGGGAGGTAGGTGCTATTATTATTCACAAGGAAACTGAGGCAAAGAGATATTAATTGAATTGCTCAGAGTCACAGAATTAGTTTCTGAGACTAGATTTGAACGCTGGTCTTCCTAACTCCCTAATTCAGATCCAACAATTTACCAACCCTGCCATCTAGCCAAGATAATGAATGCAAAGTGCTTTGCAAGACGTAGTACTATGTAAAATGTCAGTTCTCAATCAAAAAAAAGTAGTTTCTAAAATATATAGTATTTCTTGAATTTTAGTTGACAACTTGTAATGGGAATGGGAATTTGAAGATCTTCTCTGCCCCTTAATAGACCTGGGGGGGAGTTTGAAGACCTCCCCTGCTTTGAAAGTAAACTCTGCCCCCTAATAGGCTTAATGTAGGTACATGGAGCCTGTGGTGGGAGGAGTTTGCTGAAAGGAAGCAGAGCCCACAAGAAGCTGGTGTTGAGCCAGCCAGATGGTGGGGGAGAAAGGACACTCAGGCATAGAGAGGTTTGTGAGTAAATATTGATCTTGTATTGGTTTGTGGGAAGGCTGAAGGATGCTATGGCTCTCAGTATAATTATGGCTTCTGAATATCTTTGGTGCTATGATGGATTCGGCTTACTGGTTTTGGGATTTGGTTTTCTGGTGTCTAAATAAATCCTTCAGTTCTATCCTCTATCTGGAGAATCTGGTATATTTTGTGGTCAAACGTCATGTGATACTTATAGTCACAGTCTTTATCATAATCATGGGCACTGTAAATATTGCATTGGCATTACACAACTATCCTGACATCTATTTATAAAATAGTGGGTTTGATTTCTTAGAGATTAGTGACATAATAATTAGACTTTTACAACAGAGATATGATTCTCCCTTCAACTTAGTTAAAGTAGTCATAGAGTATGGCCACAGATAAGGAAGTATTGATGTGATAAGGGTGCAAAAACCCTGGTGATTCCTTCCCAAAGTTAAAACATCTTTCTCAGATGGAAGTAAATGCAGGCTGCCAATTGGATGATCAAATAAACCAGTGACATTTATGAAGACTTCCAGTTAAGCCCTGGAAAAACTGATAGTTCAGGTAAGTTAAAGAGAGTCATAAGCTAGGGGAAAACATAGGTCTTCACATCTTGGAAGAGAAGACAAAATTTTCTCTCCTTCACATTCTTTATTTATCATGGTATATAGCAATGGTGCTATTCTCCCAGTAGGAGAAAACCCCATCCAGCAGTCAGAGAGTCAGTTCAAGAGACTTTGAGGCAGAGCTGAAGAAATAGATACACACTCCAAATGGGCACAGATACAAAGAAGCAGGCAGTCACTTGAGGCTGAAAGTAGCTTCAAAAAGCAGAATCTCTAGCAGAACAAAAGAAAAATTTGCTATGAATTCAAGAAAGAGGTAAACCTAGCCATCAGAGATCTAGCTGTGGAGAGGAGCAGACCTTGGGAGCCCAGCTGAGCAACATATCAAGCAGAAATTACATGCTCTGTGAGGAGTGAACCCAGCTTAGCAATAATCCAAATTGCCCAGAACAGATGCCATGTCTGCTGGGGAGCAACTCAAGGGCACATCAGAAGTCAAAAGACCTACTCCTTTCTAAAGCATTCCACACCGCTTTTGATAGTTCTAATTGTTAAGAAGGTTTTCCTTATATCAACCTAAAGTTGCCTATTTACAACTTTCACCCACTGTTGTACCTTCTGTGGTCAGTAGGACAAAATGAATCCCTCAAATATATGATAACCCTTCAAGGACTTGGGGACAGCTATCACATCTCTCTCTAAATCTCCTCTTCTTCAGGCTAAACATTGCCACTTTCTTCACCTAATTTTCATATTACATGAACTCTAGACTCCACCACCCCAGGAGTCCTCCTATGGACATGCTATAACTTATCAATGACTTTGCTAGAATGAGATTTTCAGAATTGAACACATACTCCTGTTGTAGTCAGAAGAAGAGAGACTAGAATAGTACTATTACCTCCCTAATCCTGGATACAGAACCTCTCAACATAGTGCATTAAGTCAAATCAATCTGCCTAAAGTGTAACAAACCATGTCACTCCCCTGTTTGATAAACCTCAGTGACCCCCTATCACCTCTAGGACCACTTATAAAAATCCTCTGTTTGACATTCAAAGCCCTTGACAATTTGACCCTCTCCTACCTTTCCAAACTTCTTACACCTTTTCAACCTATGTACTCTGTGATCCAGTATCAAACCTCCTTGAACAAGACTATAAGCATTTTCCTTGGCTGTCCTCATGCCTGGAACACTCTTCCTCCTTGTGTCTACTTCCTGACTTCTCTGGCTGCCTTCAAGTCCCAACTAAAATTCTACCTTCTATAAGCCTTAATGCTAGTGCCTTTCCTTTGCCGATTATTTCTACTTTATCTTGTATATATATTGTATGTGCATAGTTGTTTACATGTTTTCTCTTCTATACACTGTAAGCTCCTCAAGGGCAGAGACTGTCTTTCACCTGTCTTTGTAACCTCAACATTAAGCGCAGTGCCTGACATATTTGTTTGTCGTTCATCCTTCATCTTCAAAGAGAATCAATGATGTCACAGGGTGTTGTCTTGACTCTTGCATGAATTAGATTTAAGTGAGGCAGAGTTGCACAAAGTCATCAGCCTCACTCTCTCTTTCCAGTCATCAAACTGAAGTCCAGTAGCAAGACAAAAGTGAGAATGACTGGCAGTGGCCCGTGATGCCGTGTCTGATGTTTGACCAAGCTCTAAGTGCTACACAACTTTTGTTTCAGTCTCCTTTATGGCTATTAGAACAAATTGTTCTCATCTACCCATTCTGCCAGGTAAAGTCTTCATATACTTAGGGTAGACATCCCCCTAATTGTCCCACAAAAGTCTTTATTGACTGACTGCAATCTAATAATACAATCACTTTCCTTGCCTCCATTCCACATTTAATTCATTTGGAGCTGTCAGTCTAACAAAGCCCCATAGATCCTTTCCAGATAAACTATTTCCTCTCAAGTGTCACCTCACCCATCTTATTCTTATGACATTGACTGCTTTTAACCCAAGTGTAAAAGCATTACACTTAGCCCTTCGAAATTCCATTTTATTAGTTTTAACAGAATGTCCTTTTTAAATCCTGATTCCATCATATCACGTGTTAACTGTGCCTTCCAGCTCTGTGCCATCTACAAATTTAATAATCATGTCAGCTATGCCTTTATCATGTCATTGATAAAAATATTAGCCAGAATAAGTCAAGGACAGATCTCTGGAGCATTCCACTAGAGAGCTCTTGCCAAGCTGACATCAAGTAATTATTTAACAACTGCTTTGAAAGGTTGACTATTCAAAGAGTTCTAGAGCTAACTAATTGTACTATCATCTAGTTCCAACTTTTCCACAGGAACCACAGTACCCTTTGTCAAATGCTATTTTAAAATCTGAGTAAACTACATGTACAGCATTTTCATGCTATACCAGCGTAGTAACTCTATCACAAAAGCAAACAGGTTAGTGTGGCATGACCATCCATCCAACCAACCATCTTCACGCTCTTTTTTTTTTTTAAGTACAACCTAATTGCTAGAGAACTAGACTTGGAGTTAAGAAGAATTAGGTTCAGATCCTATTTCTTATACTTTCTAATTATTTGACCATGGACAACTAAATTAACTTCTGTGAGGTTCAGTTTCTCTATCTGTAAAAAGGAGAATGAAACTACCTAGAGCACCTACCTCACAGGGTTGTTGAGTTAATGGATGTAAAGTGCTCTGCCATCTTAAAAGTGCTCTAAATGTTGGTTATTATTATGAAGCCACAATGGCTCTTTGTGATGTGTTGTTGTTGTTCAATTATTTTCAGTCGTATCTAACTCTTCATGACTCCACTTGGGGTTTTCTTGGCAAGAATACTGGGATAGTTTGCCATTTACTTCTCCAGTTCATCTTACAGATGAGGAAACTGAGGCAAACAAGTTTAAGTGAAAAGTGTCTGAAACTGGATTTGAACTCATGAAGATTAGTCTTCCTGATTCCAAGTGTTCTATCCACTGTGCCACCTAGCTGCCCCTTCTTTGTGATTAATGCTCTCTTTCTCATGTGTTCACTATCCCTTTAATTTATTAATCTGTATATAATATCTGTAATAATAATAATAGTAATAGCTAACATTTATACCATGCTTACTATGTTCCAAATGCTTTGCAAAGGACTTTACAAATATTATCTCATTTGATCCTCACAATAGCCCTGGGAGTTGGTTGCTATTATTATCCCCATTTTATAGATTAGACAAAATAGAAGGCAAATAGGCAAATAGAAGTTAAGTGACTTGCTCAGGGTAACATAGCTAGTAACATCTGAGGCTATATTTGAATTCATATCCCAGGCTCCTGGTCCAGTATTCTAACCACTGCTCCAACTAGCTGCCCCTAAAGTATTTTTATATCAAAGTCAAGTGTGTTGGCCTAAAATCAAAGGATGGTAGCTAGATGGATAGACAGACCAACAGATAGATACATAGATAGGCAGTCAGATAAAACATTTATTAAGCATTAATTATATACCAAACACCGATCTAAGAATTAGATATACAAACACAAACCAGAAAGATAGTGTCTTCCCTCAGGGAGCTTATATTCTAATGGGAGTAGACAACAACATATAAAGGGTTGGCCAGACACAGGGACTGTCTTGATTGATTGTATCTGTATCCCCAACACTTAGCACAGTTCCTGGAACATAATAAGCACTTAATAAATGCTTTCTCAATCTATCTGAATAAATGAATGAACAATTTTGATCCCAAAAAACTGATGGTGAAACACAATTCTGTCCTTTCAGTAGAGGGATTGGGTACTACAGATGTGGAATATAGAAATCAGTTACAATCACTATTTATAATTTATATTCATAATATAATCACTATATTTATAATCAGGTAGTTTTGCTTAAATGTTTTTCTTTATTATCAGGAAGAGTTCATTGTGGGAACAGGTTAAGAGGAAATTAATGAGATTGAAAACAAAAGGCAAAAATAAAACTTTTTCAAATTAATTTTAGTGCTCCAAATTAGGTACAAATTAAAACAATAAGTTTCACCTTATACTCAGAAAGGTGGCAGCAATGATAAGATGCAAACAGTATTAGAAGGGCTATAGGAAGACAAGCCTGCTAATACACTCTTGGTAAAACTGTGTTAGTACTAACATTCTGGAACAATTTGGAATAGTGAGAGAAAACTCATGCAATTGTTCATACCCTTTAACCTAGCAGTCTTGGTACTGGGCATATACACTAAGGTCAAAGAAAGAGGTATATCAAAATATTCAAAGCAGCACTTTTTGCAGCAACAAAAAAAAAACTAAAAACAACGTTAAGTACCTACAGGTTGAGAAATAACCTGAAAAAATCTATCATGTGAATATAATAATATTATTGTACCTTATGAAATGGAAAGGATGAAGAATTCAGAGAAACGGGAATACTTTTATGAATGGAGGGATATAGACAAAAGAAATCAGTACTAAAAGAACAATATCACAATGACTACAACAAGTGAGAGGAAATAACACTAGAAGGCACCAAAATTCAGAGTAATGTAATGACCACTTGATTCTAGAAGACTAATAAGAAAAAAATCAATCCCTCTTCTTAACCAAGAGGAGGTGGACTATGAATGCAATGTTTCATATTCTTTCACACATAGTTAATGTACCAATTTGTTTTGCTTAGTTGTTTCTCTTTCAAGAGAAGGGTGCTGTGGCAGGTTAGGGTGTAGAGGAAAATGATAATGAAGTAGAAAAAAAAACCTTTTTAAGATTTTTCCCCCAACAATATGGGAAAATAGATTTAGAATAACTGGATCCATAGAATGATGCTTAATGGATTAATGTCAACCTGGAAGGATATTTCTATTATAGTGCTATAAGGTTCAGCTATCTTAATTCTGTTTAAGATTTTAGTCAATGATATAGATGAACTCACAGATAGCATGCTTATCACATTTGTAAATAACACAAAGCTGGGAGGAATAGATAGCATATAGGATGAGAGAATCAATATCCAAATAGTTCCTCACAGACTTAAATATTAGATACATTGAGTAAAATTAAATTTGATAGAGATAAATGTTAAATTATACACTTGAGGTCAAAAAATTACTACAATAAAATATATGACAGGGAATGCATGACTAGGAAGCAAGGAAATAATAAGTGGTAGACACTTTACACACATTATCTTATTTGATCTTTAAAACAACCCTGGGAGATCGGTACTATTATCATCCCCATTCTACAGTTAAAGAAACTCAAGCAAACTAAGGAATTTGTCTGGAGTCACATAGCTAGTAGATATCTAGGCTTGATTTCTATTCTGTCTATTCTGACTCTAGGACCACTTTCTACCCACTGCCATACATAACTGCCTAGAAAGCAATTAATGTGAAAAGGACGTGGGATTTTGGCGGACTGAAACTCAGTAGCAGACAATCACATATCATAGTTACAAATTTAAAAAAAAAAAGCTAATTGGGCTTTGTTTTTCTTCTTTTTTTATCAATGGGAGTGGTGGATGAGAGGAAGAGGGGGCGGGGCGCAGACATTGAAGTAACTTTTTTTTAAAAATGCACAGATGAGAAGAGAAAAAAGACCAGAGGGATTCACAGACAAGTGGGACAGTTTTGAAAGTTACATGCTGAATTTACTATATATTTGAAGAAAAATTAAGCTGTACCTTAAAGAAATATGCAGTTTCATGTACAATCCTGTTGTTATACAATTTATAACATGTACACAATTCCCCTCCCCTCATATAAGTATATGGAAATGCTTAAAAGGTTACTTTGCCTCGCCTTTCTCTCCTTCCATCTAGATCTTTTACAAAAGCACCTGCTGTGTCTACAATCTCTCTGCTTCAGGGTCTCAAGCGCTATGATACTTGTTCTGCCTCTTCAGAGGTAGGTCCAACCCGACTCCACTGATCTGTGGTTCCCACCTTAATTGCCCCTCCCCGACCCGCCTCCTTGGCTCCAGGGACTTTTAGGAGCTCGGGGTTCTCTGGATAAGTTGTGAAGGGCTTTGCATTCCTGCTGGTTCGAAGACAGACGCCTAGCAGATTCCCAGCCTCGGTAAGAGCGCTGCAAGGGGAGGACGGTAGGGGATGCGTTGGCTTGGAAAACGGAGCCGGGAGGTTTCTACCTTTGGTTGTCTTATATTGGGTGGTGGGCCAGAAAACGGGACCGCACAGAAAACGGGACCGCTAGAACTCACTTTCCCGCCCAGTCCTTCAGTGAGTGGCTGACTGGTCGGTTCTCTCCCTCAGAGGTGAGCAGGGAATTGGCCTAGAACTCAAGGTGACTGTGCCCTGTTGCCTGATGGTGGCCCAGACCGGGGGCGGGGAGGGTTGGACCGGGAAAATGGGAAAGTAAAGTTCGTTACCTCTAGTGTCAGGAGAGGACAGAAAGGCTGCGGGTGCGGGAGCGGGAGCCCTGTGGAATGAACTCGGGAGGAAGAAATATGCCTGCCAAAACCTTGCTCAATCTTACCGTGTCACGCCTCTGTCTCCCTGATAATAGGATCATACATTTAGAGCTGGGAGCAACCTTAGAGGCTCTCGAATCCAACTCTTTCATTTGACAAACGAAAAAACTGAGTCCCAGAGAGGTTAAGCGACTTCCTCACAGCGGCACAGCTAGTGTTTCTGAGGTCTGATTCGAATTCAGGGCTGCGTGATTTCAGTTTCAGAACTACCCCTTGTTATCCTTCCGCCACGCTGTTCATTGCCTACCCACAGTCTCAGAACAGTACAAATGGAAGGGGTTGGACATTCATTCACAGATGAGGAAACGGACCCAGCGAAGTTAAGTGGGGTGTCCAAGGTCAATCCAGCAGTAAAGTAACAAAGTGAGGATTTGAACCCAGGCACCTTGCCTCCAAATCCAGAACTACATACTGTTTACAGGAGATGCAGCCTTAGTAATCTGAACCTTGAGGCTGTGAGAGGTAAGGAGCTAGAATCTAAAAGGGGGAGAAGGAGGTCTGAAAAGCATAGGATTTAGAGCTGTAAGGGATCAGCATCGTTCCTCATTTTGGGAAACTGAGCCCCAGAAAAGGAAAACAACTCATTTAAGGTTAAGTTTGTAATTAAGCCAGAAATTGAACCTAGGTCCTCGTTACAAATCCAGTACCCTATGGGCAATTCTAGGTCTGATCATTTTCCCCTATAATACAAGGGGAATCCAAATTATAGGCAGCAACTCCTACTTCTCTCACCAATCTCATGCAATAGAGAAGAGGAATGATTAATGATTTGGATTGTAGACACGTGTGCCCTTTCTAGTCTATGCTCTTTGTCTTCATAATATTTATTTAATTATATTTGATTATTTATTTGTCTGATTTGGAATCAGGAAGACCTAGGCTCAGATACCACCCAAGACATATTTACTACTTGGTTTGCCTTGGACAGTAAGTTATTAAATTCCCCAGAGCCTCATCTTCATCGTGAATAAAATGAGGACAATAACAACACAGGCTTCACTGGATAGTTGTGAGGAATAAATAAGGCAACTCACAAACTACTAATTGTTTTGTAAATGGAGGCTATAGTTATTGTTTTCCACAATGTTTTGTATAAATTCCAGTGACCTGAGTCATTGTGTTTCATGTTTTTTGAGACAAGTAGATGATACAATGGTTAGAGCACTGGAATCAGAATCGGAAAGATCTGAGTTCCAATGTAGCCTCAGAAATTTACTAGCTATATGACCCCGGGCAAGTCACTTAACCTCTGTCTGCCTCAAAAAATATACTAATGTGTAAAATGTGCATGATAATAATGGCACCTGTTTTCTGTGGTTGTAGTAAGGATAAAATGAGATGACATTTGAAAAGCCCTTTGTAAACTTTGGACCACTATATAAATGCATGCTGTTTTTATTACTACCCAGATAACTTTTACCTAAACTCTGGAATGTGTTCCATGTAAGCAGAAGCGTTAAAGGGCTTGGTTGTAGATGCAGTGAGATAGAAGGGTATTTAAGGCTGAGAGAGCTTCCTAGAAAGCCATTTGCAAGTTCCTAAAAAGCAGTCCTTATTAATTAGTGTTTCAATGGACTAGTGTCTTCAACATGTTGTCTCCTTAAGAAAGATGATGGTCATTCACTCAACAAAAAGAAGAAAGTGTGGGATGCCCCATATTGTAGAAACAGTTCTCTATTTCCACGGATCAGTGGCAATAATTGAGTAAAATCCCAGAAATAGAGCCTTTCAGAGGTATTGGGGAGCATCATGGCAGCAAAGGTGAGAAAGGTGAGTCCCTGGGAATGGCTGGGCTGGGGACCTGGATTTTCCCCTTTTAAGTTATATTCAATTCAATTCAAAAAACTTTATTAAGCACCTATTGCCTGAAAGGAACCATGTTAGATGCTAAGTATACAAAGACAAAAATGAAGCAGCTCCCTGCCCTCAAGGAGCTTGTTTTCTATGATTCTCCTAGTTAAGAAAGATGACTAAAGAAGCACACTGACTTGAAGAAACTCAAGAATCTTTGAGGAATGGGCTTCTTAATAATAGGTGCTAATACGTGTATAACCTATATCAGATTGCTTGCCCTCTTGGGAGAGGGGAGGGGAAAGAGGGAGAGAAATTTGGAATTCAAAGTCATATTAAAAATGAATGTTGAAAACTATCTTTATGTGTAATTAGAAAAGTAAAATACCAGTTACATTTTTAAAATATAATGGATGCTAATAACTAGCATTTATATATATAGTACTTCAGGGTTTGCAAAGCACTTTACATATGTAAAATTTGGTGAATGCCTAGATCACTTAAGATGGAGGCACCCACAAATGGGAATTTATCCTACTCCCATTATTCATATACTATCTCATACAACAACCCTGTGAAGTAGGTGCTATTATCCCTTTAAGTGCCTATGCTGTGATGTAACCTTTTGGAGAGCGAGTTCTTACCCTTTATGTGGTTGTTTTATGCAAATCAGGAACATTCTTGAAGTTTGTTCAGTGTGGAAAATTTGGAGGTACATACAATATTAAAGCTCTTTATTATGAGATACTTTTCTCTCCCAAAGAAATCTCAAGAGGGTTGTTTGATTTTGACCAACACAACATGAGTAGTATCCAAGAATGTTTGCTTCTTGAGGGTATAAATTGTTTCACTTTTTGTCTCTGTGTCCCCAGCACCTAGAATGGTTCCCCAGCACATACTAAGAGTTTAATAAATGCTTGTAGAATTGGAAGAATTGGCTTGCTCGTTTTGAGAAGTTGAAGATAGATCTCAAAAGATAAATTTGTAAACGAATTCTGGATACCTTCCAGATAGTAATTCATCAGTTGTGTTTTAAAATCTTCCAAGACTCAATGATTAAAAAAAAACTAATGGACTATGGGGCTGCCCTGGTGAGGCAAGATCAGAGACTGTGTTGTCATTCAGTTGCATCTGACTCTACATGATACTATTTAGGAGTTTTCTTGGCAAAGATCCTGGAGAGGTTTGCCATTTCCTTCTCCAGCTCATTGTACAGATGAGGAACTGAGGCAAACAGTTAAGTGAGTTTCCCAGGGTCACACAGCTAATAAGTGTCTGAGGTCAGATTTGAACTCATGGAGATGAGTCTTCCTGATTCCAAACCTAGTGCTCTATCCACCGCAAAACCTGCCAGTCATATAAAGTCATCAATTTTTTAAAAAAATTTAAAACATTCAAGACAATTTCAGTATTTGTTCATTTCTAAGTTGGGCCATTCTTATGAATCACAAATATAAGATTATGAAATACAAAAATAATATTTCATCTGTAATATATAGTATAAAATGACCTCTATTTGCATTGTATTCCCCTTTTATAGTGTAAGCAGAGGATTTCACTTTCATATTTGCATATCTGGCACCTAACACAATGCGGGGAAATTATATAAATGTTTGTTTATTGATCTATCTTCCACTTTCTACTTCATCCAAGAATGCTTATTTCTAAGAGTGAATTTGGGAGGGAATTTCAGAATTGTTTGTAGAAGACTTGAAGTGACCATTTAGAAGGTAGCAGGAACAGGAAGGTTCACCTAAGCAGGAAAGAGAAGGATTAATAGCTGATTTGAGGAGAGTGAACTCTGGTGGCTCTTCTTTTACCATTAGAGTCCTATACAGAACTGTTGTCATCTATTCAATATCTACCTGCCACCATGAGTGATCACTGGGCTATAAGTGTTTCTTCTTCTTGAAGGTATCAGGTCAGAAGTATAGAACTCCATTATTGCTGAAAAAAATCTGTTACGTCATTTCAGTAACTTATGCCCCCGATCTCTCTCTCTCTCTCTCTCTCTCTCTCTCTCTCTCTCTCTCTCTGTCTCTGTCTCTCTCTCTCTCTCTCTCTCACACACACACACATACACACACACACAGCAGTTAATGGATATCCTCAGCGGTAAGTATAAATATGATCCTAATTCCTTTTCAGATCCTCAAACTTATTTGCCTCATTGCTTTCTTCAGGTAATGATTCCACAGGTTGGCTATTTGAGATATTTCCCTTCAGTTTTTCTTCCCTCTACTCAACTGTCCTTTTCTCTCATGGGATCATTGCCTAATAAAAGAAGATAAATATTGCCCACTTATATTGTGAATAGCCAACATATCCACCGTTTTCAATCTTGGGTTGCTCCCATCCTTTTCTGTCTGCATCAGTTCCATAGTCTGAAGACAGCTTTGTTTTGTTTTAAGCAATCCGGGTAAAGTAACTTGCTCAAGGTTACCACGGCCAGTAATTTCTGGGTGTGGTGCTAAGTATCTGAGCCCGGATTTGATCCCCAGGTCAATCCTGACACTGGAGCTGGTGCTCTTACTCTCTGTGCTACCTGGCCGCCCTTGAAGACAGCTTTGGTGATGAGAGTATCCATCCTCTAGGATGGGAGCTCTAGCTCCATGATACATTGTTAGGAACCTTTGTTCATTGTGCTCGCTCCAGACACAAAGGCAGCACAGAAGCATGACAAGGCAATGGATAACAAGCCTAGATTGAGAAAAAGTTAAGAATCTTAAACAACCTAGATGGGCAATAAGGTAAATTCACCTATAATCATGGCATCTGGTAATGAGGGAATTGAGGGGATTAGGACAGCAAGTGGTTAATTGTAGGAACTGAGCAAACCACACTGACTCCATCTTAATTGACTCAATTCTGACTGGAGCTAGCTCAGTTCCATTTCTAGTCAATTATGGGTCTAGTCCAAATTCTTGTCTTGTGAGAAATCTTAATTCAATTGTGGGAATTGGAAGAAAACCTTATTCTACTGTTTGAACCTAGCCCTGCATGGCTGGGAAGCTGGACCCCCTCTACCTGCTTCTTAGAGATCTTTAATCAAGGACCCCCCTGACCAGAAACCCAGTCAGATGCAAAGACTGATGTAAGGAGTTTTCTCACAATTATACATCCCAAACATTCTTTAGGTTATATCTGAAAACTGGCCCCATACAAATCAATCAATTATTGTTTCCATGTTCCTTTGAATGTTTATAGACACTTTGAGGAGTGGGAAACCTCCTTTTTTGATTTGAGGGAATTATACCTGTTCACTCACCCCCTCCTAACTTGGAAAGTCTTTAATCTTTCCTCCAATTAGAAATCAAATTATGTAATGTTGTATTGTTTCGTTTAAATTAATTGGCCTTATTTGATTAATCATTTTTTAATATATAAACGTCTCTCTCCCCTGTATTCGGGGCTCAGTCCTAAACTGAGAAGGTCCAGTTTGTTGGGCAATTGGCATGCATTTCTTAATAAATCAATATGCTCAGATTGAACCTTTATTTTCTTCAGTCATTTCATCTTTCACCCACCACAGTGTGTAGACAGTACTCAAAAACCAAGTATCAGAAACAAATAAATGATGGTAGAGCAAATTTTGGAAGCTGCATAATCAAATCAATAAGCTGATGTGGGAGGGAGCGGGAGGGGGGGGGAGGGGGGAGGAAACCTGGATTTAGAGTTAGTATACTTAGGTTTGAATCTTGGTTTTGTTATTTACTACCTGTGTAACTTTGGGTGAGAGACAGCATGGCATAACAATAGCATGCTTCTTGGAATCAGGAAGACTTGAATTCAGATTGCATTTCTGAAACTTACTAACTTTGTGCAAAACACATCTCTGAGCTTCAGGAAACCTTTTAAGACTTATCTGTTAAGTTATAGATAACTTTTCATCCGTTAATAGAGTGAGCTGCAGATCTCTGAGGCATTGATGAAAAGTCTCTGGGCCTCAGTTTCCTCATCTGTAAAATGAAGGATCAGAACTTTTATGATTTCTAAGACTAATTTTCTAATTAGTCTTAATTCTAAAACCAATACTTGGCTTCTTATCCCCCAATTCTAAATTTTTCAATTCTAAAACCTATGATCCTAAGGTGATGGCTATCTTCAGTACTCAAGGGGACAAGACTTTCCTGTCAAGACAGGCTGTGTCTCCATATGCAATGAAACATGGAAAATTAAAGTAATTATATGAACAATTGAAGTAAAAGCAAAAAAAAACCCCCTAGAACTTTTTCTTAATTGTGTGCTTACTAGATCTCAAACTATACTACAAAGCATCAAAAATCAAAACAATTTGGTACTGCTAAGAAACAGAGGGGTTGGAGCAGCTAGGTGGTGCAATGAATAAAGCACTGGCCCTGGAGTCCAGAGGACCTGAGTTCCAATGCAGCCTCAGACACTCGACACACTTACTAACTGTGTGACCTTGGGCAAGTGGCTTAACCCCAATTGCCTTGCCCTCCCTCCTCCAAAAAAGAAAAAGAAATAGAGAAGTTGAACAGATTAAATCTACAATATACAGAAGCAAATGAGCACAGTAATCTATTGTTTAAACTCAAAGATTCCAGCTAATAGAATAGGAACTCACAATTTGACAAAAATTGTCAGGAAAACTGGAGAGCAGAATGGCAGAATTGTGTATAGACCAACATTCCACATGAGTATTTGATTTAGAGGGACATCATAAACAAATTAAAAGAGCAAAAAAGAAATTAATTACCTGATGGTAATGGATAGAGGAAGAGTTCATAATCAAATAAGATATAGAGAGGATCACAGAAGGCACAATGGATAATTTTGATTACATAAAATTAAATACTTTTTGCACAAATAAAACATTCAGCTAAAATTAGAAAATAAGCAGGTAAATGACAAAATCTTTTAGGAAGTTTCTCTAATAAAAGTTTCATTTCTAGAATATATAGGGAACTGGTTCAAATTTATAAGAATAAAAACCTTCCCCTTTGATATATGGTCAAAGGATATGAACAGGTGATCTTCATTTAGTTATCAATTGCCATATGAAAAAAAATAGTTTAAATCACTAGTAGAGAAATTCAAATTAAAACAACTCTGAGGTTCCTCTTCACACCTATCAGACTGACAAACTTTATAAAAAAAAAAAAAGGAAAGTGACAAATGCTGGAGGGGCTATGGGAAAACATATACATTAATGCACTGTTGTTGGAACTATCCACAACTCCAGGCATTTTGGAAATCAATCTGGAACCATGCTCAAAAAGCTATTAAGCTGAACTTAACCTTAGACCCAGCAATGCTATAACTAGTTCTATATCACAAAAAGATCAAAAATAGAGGAAAGGGGCCCATATGCACAAAAATATTTATAGTAGCTCTTTTTGTAGTGGCAAATAGTTGGAAACTGAGAGGGAATCTATCAAATGGGAAATTATTGAACAATTTATGTTATTTGAATGTGATAGAATATTATTGTGCTGTAAGAAAGGGTAATAAAGGAGATGCTGGAAAGAATTATATGTACTGATGAAGAATAAAGTGAGGAAAATGGGAGAATGATTTATACAATAACAACAATAATGTAAAGACAAATAACTTTGAAAGACTTAAGAACTCTGATCAATGCAATGACCAATTATGAATCCAAAGGACCTGTAGTGATATATGCCACTACCTCCTGACTGGTGATAGACTCAATTTGTTTTGTTTTGCTTGACTATGTGTGTTTGTAATAAATTGTATTCTTTTTTTCTCAGTGAGAGTGAGGGGGAAGGATGATGGAAGAGAGAAAAGACAGATTCTTATTGATTAAGAAAATTTAATTAAAATAAAAACAAATTTGAAAAGTCTCAAATCAATTATCTGGCTACTTCTGGAAGGGGGAGGGGGACTCTATTTTTGAGCTGTCCAGATAAACATTTAAATTCTCAGTCCATTTAGCATAATAAATATTACTCCAGTGGTGGAGATCAGTTTATCATTTGAGTCACAAAGTAAGTTTTCATTAGATTCTTTTATGTGCTCAGTTATCAGTACTAATAGAAAGGAACAACAGGATAATTATTAGCATCAGTAGATAAGGCGCTACTCTCTTCTATTAGTCTGAAGAGACCAATTTTCAGGGACAGCTAGGTGGCTCAGCGAATAGAGCACCGACCCTGGAGTCAGGAGGACCTGAGTTCAAATCCAGCCTCAGACACTTAACACTTACTAGGTGTGTGACCTTAGGCAAGTCACTTAACCCCAACTGCCCTGTGTTACCCCCTCCAAAAAAAAAAAAGAAACCAATTCTCAGAATATGCTGGACAGAGGATAGAGATGTTGGAATGGAATGAAACTAAGAAGCTCCAAGTCCAGGGCAGTGATTATGGAGCCACCTGGCAGGTGATGAAAGTAAACCAAGGACTCGGTTGAGTTTCAGGGGAATGAGAAGCCAACTATGACAATTCTGCAAATATTGGTAACAAAAGAGATCTCTCAAAATATTTTATAAAAGGTACAGAGGCAATCCTGGATTGACTTGTTCCTTTCTCTTCAAAGCCAGGTTACCCCTCTTATCAAAGTAAATCAGAGAATTGAGGTAATTATTTAGGTAACTCAGGAAAAATAAATGTGCTTGTATTGGAATTATCTAGGAATATATAAGAAAGTGACCATAGCAGGCAGCTAGGTGGTACAATGAATAGAGCACCAGCCCTGGAATCAGGAAGACCTGAGTTCAAATCCAGTCTCAGACACTTAACACAAAAAACTAGCCATGTGACCTTGGGCAAGTCACTTAACCCCAATTGCCCTACCCTCCCCCCCAAAAAAGCAAAAAGTGACCATAGTTCCTTGATAGCAAGAATTGTACAGTTTGTATTTTTGTATCTTTACCACTTGTCAAATTGCTTTGTACATTAAGTATTTAACAAATATTTATTGACTAAATTAGCTGAATTATCTGAACAACTCTATGCTTGACCTTGCTTTGCTAAAGGAAGGCTGGCCTCTGATTTTAGACCATTCTTTTTTTTTTTTTGCAATTAAGCTTTATTTAAACCTTAAAAATTTGCAGTGGGACATTATTACAAGATCTAATGGCAACCGCATACATCCAGTACAGAGCAAATAACCAAACAAAATGTTACGTAAAATATGACTTACAATCATCTTTGAAAAAAAATAGCTCTAACTGTTCATAGAAAAACAAAAGCTAATCAAATTTAGCATATTTTCTAAACCATGTTGTTTAAAATCATGTCTATCATATTATGCTGGACTTTAGTGTGATATTGTGACACATATTATTTCATTGAGAGAAATTATGATGTCTCCCTCATCTTAATAATCCATTATTGAATTAGGACTAGGATTTTTTCAGGAACTTACAGGTTTTTCAGTTTCTGAAGGACACTGCTGATTCAGATTCCACCCAACCTTACAAGGAATTGAATCTAAAAGGGGAAGTCCATTGTGTTCTGCACAGGTTCTGGTGGGGATGAATCCTTTGATTAGATTAACCAAGACTGGGTAGAAAATAACATGATCAAAGTTACATCCCCTAGCCCATCATTAGAATAGGTCCACCTCTCATTGCAATATTCATTCTCTCTCATTAATTGTCAGGGGTGGGGAATCTGCAGCCTTGAGATCACATGTGACGTTCTAGATCATTGGGTGCAGCCTTTTGACTTATTATAGAACAAATCCTTTTATTTAGGGAATTTGTTCTGTGAAGTTTGGATTCAGTCAAAGGGACACACCTGAGGACCTGAGGTTAACCAATTAGAATTGATTATCACCCTTAGGAACACCCACTTTTCTATATAAACTGTGAGCCTATCACCATGACTAGGCTTCAGCATTTGAGGGTATCACTGACCCTTTTATTAATAAAATGCTTAATTACCCAGAAATTATGTCTCTTGAACTTTTTAAATTTCACACATCAAGTACACATGCATTGTTGAGACATGGATCTAAGGAATTGGGCATCTTGACTATCTTTTTCCCTACAAATGGCAGCATCAGTTAGGTCACTCTCTTGCTAAATGTCTCCAGAAAGACAGTGTAAATGCAGTCTGAAGTTATTTCTAAAGTGCTTGAAGAAGATCCAGATGCAACCAGAGCCAGAATTATAGTGGGATGGCTGGGAATTTGCCCAAGAGTACAAAAATTTAGAGGGTGCTTAGGGGACTTGCTTTCCTCTTGCAGCATAGTTTACTACCCATTTAGCAAAAATGAGTCCAAATAGGAAGCAACCAGACAGATAGCATACTCCCCAAGTGAATGCTTCCCCAAACTGCCTTGCTTCCCCACATGGTAACTTCCTCAGCCAATGACATTTTGTATAAGACAGATAGAGTAAAACAGCAAAACAGAACCTTGTTACAATTTCGTGCAGATTCCTTTCACACAAGGAATTACCCGGTCCTTTTGGCTCTTCATCAAGTATTGAGAACTTATCATCTTGATTTATGCTAAGTGTTATAACTAAAGGTCCTTGGAAGTGATCCGAGACAGATAGCCGTTATACCAGATTTCCTCCAAAGGACCCAGAACAAGGTAAAGAGGTTCCAGCAGATCACCCATTTTAAGCATTTAAGCATGAGCAACAAAGTGTTAATTTTGTGAGAGGTTAAAAAAAAATCATTTGTCTCCTAGCACTAAGAGCTAAAAGCAGACAGGTTGTGTTTCATGAACCTCGTAGCCCTGTGATGTGTACTGTAAATACAGAGGACTTTATAATTACTGTCTTTGGGAATCTTTAGGACTGAGCGATGCTCATGAAGTCCTGGTGCCTTCTCTTGCTGTTGGAATGCCAGGTGGCTCTGGCCCAGAGTGTCTGTGGCGGAAAAAGAAATGGAACGAGGAGACCAAAGGCTAAACAAGTTTTATCAAATAATGTTGAAAAAATGTTCAGTAGTAAAGGTAAGTGGGCTTCCCTTCATATGTTCTTGTTCTAAACTTTGGAGCAAATTACTTAAGAAGTTACATGTGCTTGCTTCTTTCAGCTTCACTAAAACATTTGAACAAAAGTTTCAAGGGCTTGCTTGTTAGAATTCAGTTTTATTTATGAGAATTACTGTATGTCCATGCTATTTCATTCACGAACCTTCAGTCTCTATGAAAGATAATCCGATTTCTCTATTCCACATACCTTTCTCAATATTTCCTTATGGATTTCAACAGGCAATTGTGTGTGTAGACGTTTGGTCCAGAATTGTGTCAAAATTAGAATGAGGGTAGAAGAGGGGTGGGGGAAGGACAGATGTGGGGGAAACATTGTTACAACCAGAGTCATAACTGGGGGAGGGTGACTGGGGTATGATCTTTCAGGTGCCAAAATGTCAAGGGTACTGTCAGAACTTGAAGTTCCTCAGCAGCATAGAAGGAAATTAGTTTAGCAGCTAATTAATAATAATAGTTGGTTAAAATGAGTGCATTGGAGTAATTTTAAGGGATTGCTTTAATGAGCAACCATCTCTTGCCCCATGTGGTAGCCTCCACACTCTTAACATTTGAAGATATGTTTTCAGGGGCAGCTAGGTGGTGTAGTAGATAAAGTGCTGGACCTGACATCAGGAAGACTAATCTTCCTAAGTTCACATCTGGCCTCAGATGCTTACTAGTTGTGTGATCCTGGGCAAGTCATTTGTCCCTGTTTTCCTCAGTTTCTCATCTGTAAAATGAGCTGGTAGAGGTAGCAAACCTCTACTATCTTTGCCAAGGAAACACCAAATGGGATCTCAAAGAGTCAGACACTGATTTTCATTGGTACAAAAATATTAGTTTACTCTAATGAAAACATCAATTATAGTTACAAAAATATTTGTCACAGTTTCAATTACAACTGAAAAATCAGTCCATGGTAGGCTGGGCTTCTCCCCTGTATCCCAGAGGTAGAAAGATTTTCTTCGTCCTAACCCACAATGGAAAGGTGTATTTGTGATCAGACATACGAAACGTTGGTGTTCTGCAGTCATTTCAGTCATATTCAACTCTTTGTGAACCCATTTGGAGTCTTCTTAGCAAAGATACTGTAGTGGTTTGCCATTTCCTCCTCCAACTCATTTTACAGATGAGGAAACTGAGGCAAACAGGATTAAGTGATTTACCCAGGGTCACATAGCTAGGAAGTGTCTGAGGCCAAATTTCAATTTAGGAAAGTAAGTCTTCTTATTTCAGGACCAGAACTGGATCCTCTGTACTACCTAGCTTCCCCATATTAAACATAGTATCTCACATTTGATCTTTTTATAAGATCTGAAGTAACCCTTTGGAATCCACTTTTGAACTTAAAAAAATAAACAATGCATTTATCTGAACAATTATGTTTAATAATTATTCCACAGATAAAGACTGTATCCTAGAAATGACCTTTTTGCTTGATAGTTCTGAAGAAGTGGGCAATTATTATCATGAGCAACAAAAGAA
Organism: Petaurus breviceps papuanus; assembly: GCF_028583685.1. Classification (NCBI taxonomy): domain Eukaryota; kingdom Metazoa; phylum Chordata; class Mammalia; order Diprotodontia; family Petauridae; genus Petaurus; species Petaurus breviceps. The sequence continues at coordinate 97,819,645 of NW_027187419.1, forward strand.
ATTTGTGTTGGAGACAGTGAATAAGATGAAAGGTCTACAACTCACTTCTGGGCATACTCTCCAATGGAAAATGTCCTTATTGCAGTACAGCAGTACTGTCCTCATGAAGCAGACCTTCCACAGCTGGGAGGGTCCTGAAGACTTTCAGAGCCATGTTGCATCCATTACACTCACTGGTCCTGGAGCATATATGACTTATGCCATAACTAACTTAACATGGCTGTATAAGACAGAAAGCATTCCTGGCAGTGCCAAGGTTGCAGTGCTCTTTATAGATGGAGCGAAACATGCAAGAAACACAGACATTTCTGCAGCTTCTAGAAAGGCTAAAAACCAAGGCATCATCTTCATCGTTGTGGGGTTGTCCAGTGCAGCTGAAGAGATAGCCAATACTGCCATACTGTATCGCCTTACCAGGGTCCCTGCCTCCCAAGTTGTCTTTAGTCTACAGGAGAAAGAAGTTGTGGAAAAGGTTCTTAAAAAAACAGTATGTACCAACCTTATTCTTTTTTCAAATCTAGGTGCCCAATTTATTTACCAATTAAAATAACAAAAAATAGAAAACCCTCTAACACAGGGGTTTTTAACATGAGGTCCACCAACATATATATATACATATTTTATATATAGAGAGAGACAGAAAGACAGAGACAGAGAGAGACAGAGAGCCATATTTCAATAATTTCAACTGATTCCCTATGTATTGCTATTTTACTTATCCTATTTTGTATTATGCATTTTAAAACCTTATTCTGAGGAGTCTATAGGCTTACCCAAATTGCTGAATGGTCCATGACATAAAGAAAGAATATAAATATCTGTACTAATAAAAGCCACCTTGTGGTTTCTTAGCATAGGTATATAAAAATTTCTAATTAAAGCAGTTTTTTAATGTTTTGTTGATGAAAGCTTTAGATCATTGGTTCCAGATTAGTTTACAACACCACAAGGCATTTGCTTAGTCAGCCTCCTTTCCTTAGGATAACTTTGTCCAGTCTGGAATGCATCTGCATAGATGGGGGGAGCCCTGTCTGCTTATTCCTTTCAAGGTTTCCGTTCACCTCACATCCCGCCCTGCAGACGCCTATATGATAATGCACACTCGTAAGATACAAAGCTGATGAGCTTTTCTTTGTAGCTATAAACTATGTTAATTTTACCCTGTTGCTTGCCAAGTGAGAACAATATCAGTTATTATTTTAGCAGAAGGCAGAGACCACATTTTTAGTTTTATAATCATTTCCTTAACAGGGTGTATTTTTTTCTTTAAGTGGATAATGGCCTATTATTTTAAAACTTTTGTTTCATTTCTTATATTTACAGAAGGAACTGACAGAGGAAAAGGTAAGTGTTACTTATTTATATAAACTTGGTAAATAGTTATTGTTCATTCACATTTCATTGCATGAAAAATTATATATAACATACACATATGTGTATATATGTATATATTATATATATAATGCTTTGCAAACCTTGAAGCCATTATATAAATGTTTAGCTATTACTATTATTGAAAATTTTCTGTATGGTATAGTGGAAAAGGTAATTTATTCATTAAAAGTCAGAACTGAATTATAGTTTGTTTCTGCCTATAAGTTAATCAACACCTTGTGCCAGTCAGTTATATTCTCGACTTCACTTGTCTCACCTGTAAAATGAAGAGCTATTTGACTTCCGGAGTAAAGATTCCATTCTAAGCCTTCTCCATTTATACCTGGAAAATGGAATGGTTGTGAATTCCAGTGCATATTACCAACTTTCAATGGACATTCAAACTCAATGTTCTATAGGCTTCTCACAGTCAACACATCCAAAACAGAACACATTATCTTTCCCCTTAAACTTACTTCCTTTCCGAATTTCCCTATTTCTGTTGAGGACATCCTTCCATGATCTCAGGTTGCAACCTCAGCATTATACTTGACTCATCATTCTCCTACAACCTACTTACCTATCCAGTTGCCAAATTTTTTCACTCTCACCTTTTCAACATGTTGTTTAGTTGTTTTAGTCACATCCAACTTTTTGTGATCACATTTGGGATTTTCTTGGCAGAGATACTGGAGTGATTTGCCATTTCCTTCTCCTGCTCATTTTACAGATGAGAAAACCAAGACAAGCGGGGTTAAGTGACTTGCCTGGGGCGACATGGCTAGTAAATGTCTGAGGCTGGATTTGAACTCAGGTCTTCCTGACTCCAGACCCATCACTTTATCCACTGTGCCACCTAGCTGTCCCTCATTACCTGTAGGCCGAACTATTGTGAAACATTATTTCTCCTATATCCAATTCTTTCTTCATGATTCCTGAAGTGATTTTCTTAAAAATATGGTTCTGAGTGGCCATGTCATTCCCCTACTCAATGACTTGCTCCCTATTGTCTTTAAAATGATAATAATAAACATTTATCTAGTGCCCACTATGTACCAAGTGATTTATAATTCCTCTCTCACCTGATCCTTACAACAACCCTACCTAATAGGTAGGGCTATTATTATTCCCATTTTACAGATTAGGAAACTGAGGCAAACAGAAATGAAGTGACTTACCCATTGTCACGCAGCTGGTAAACTTCTGAGGCTGGATTTAAACTTAGGCCTTCCTTTCTCCTGCCTAAAATCAGAAGACTCCTCTTCCTGAGTTCAAATCTGGCCTCACATATAAGACTGACATTACTATTTTTTTTATTCCATCATAAAAAGTGTCCTTTTCTTTTAGACAGCTTAATTTAATCATACACTTTTAGATAGGATGATTGATGTGGACTTCTTTCTGATACTTGTGATCATCCACAGAAACTTACAAAAATGAATTTTTTTGTTTCCTCCTGGTTCCTTATAGTTTAGCATATTACTTCACTATTTAATAGTTCTTGATCACTCTTAAGCTGTTTTGAAACATTTATTCACCAGGACCTAGATTATGCAAATACAGTCAAGATAATTTAGTTTTAACTAAAATGTATAGATGTCATTCATTTTCTAAATCAATATAGCTGAGAAAACTACGAACTGTTTCAGGAGGTCATAATAGAGTAGATATTCTGTTTTTTGTTTTGACTATGTTCATACCCACCTGTGGTTTCCTTTTCTTGAATCAAGAAATTAGAGTGAGATATTCAAATGGAAGTATAAAGTATGATTTTATGAAATATTTTGTATGTGGAACTAAATTGATACCATGGATTAAACTTTTTTTTAAGTCCTTTCAAAACTAATTAAGTTTTATTATAGAGCTGCTATGTCTTATACAATAAAATCAGTTATTCCTCCCTAAAAAAAATCAGGTCTCAGACATTTACTAACTATGGGAACCTGGCCAAGTCACTTAACCCTATTTGCTTCAGTTTCCTCATCTGTAAAATGAGCTGGAGAAGGAAATGGCAAAATGCTCCAATATTTTTGCCAAGAAAATCCCAAATGGGGTCACAAAGAGTCAGACACAACTGAAAATGACGGAGCAACTTCCTTACTCCAGGAGTGCATTTTATCCCCTGCACCACTTTGCTATACAAATAAGATATAAACTTCTCCTTTGGCATAAAAAATCCACACCCTGGCCCCAACCTGCCTTTCCATATTTATAACATTTCTCCCCTCCTGACTCTGTATAGGCCAAACCGACTGGCCTTTTTTGCTACTCATCACTTAACATACCTCCTCCTGTCTCTGTGTCTTTGCTTTGGCTAGTCCATATCCCTGAAATGCACTCCTTCCTCAACCTTCACCATTTGGAATCTCTTGTTTCCTTCAAGACTTAGCTTAAGTGCTGCCTTCTACATAAAGCCTTTCCTGATCACCCTTCCTTCCTCCTAAAACCCCATTTCTAGGGGAGTGCTGGTAACAACCAGCTCTCCAAAAATACAAGTCACATTTTTAGGTTTAATCTACACTATTAATATCTTCTCCATTACTTTCTTAAGTCTAGACAATCAGCAAAACGATAGGACACCTATGATTTGTAGCATTTGCCAGTTCTCAAGGTATAAGTGATCACACTAAAAATTTAACTATTGGCTCTTCCAAGCCAGTATAAACTGGCTCCAGCATACACCTGGCTCCCTCCCCAAATCACCTTGTATTTATTTTGTATTCCTATCTGTATGTAAATGTCTCCCCTTTGCCATGTAAACTCTTTTTTTTCTTTATACCTGCAGCACCCAGCACAGGGTTTAGCATCCAGCAGGCATTTGAAAGATGTTTATTGACTGGCTATTATAGTTCTTATTGATGACAGTTGTGTAGTCCTCTAACATTCAAACAAGAGATAAGGTGACATAGTGGATAAAGGACTGATCTTGTAGTCAGAAAAACCCTATATTCAAGGTCTACCTCTGACCTAGTGACCCTGGAAAAGTCACTAAATTTTTCAATCCTCTCAGGCAACACTCTTAAAACTACATGCTTGAGGAAATTTCCACACCAGGAGCTCCCTGTCCTGATGAAATTGGAGGACCAGGTCAAAAAGAAATCTTTTTAAAACATTTCCATTACTTTACAAAGCTACAGCCAAACTTATTTATTCTTCTAATTTTGAAAACAATTGCTTTCAATATAATACTCAAGTAAACATGTTGTCTAATTAGCACAGTACCAGAAAATAGTTCTCTTTTGAAGCAGCCAGTTTACAGATTTAATAGCTTTCTGAGTGGGACCTTTCTCAGTTCATTCTTTTGCTAAATGGTGCTGATACAATTTAAATTTATTTTTTCTTTGTAATGCCGGAAATTTTTTAAATGTACTCATTGATTTTGTTTGGTTAATTCCTCTTAACTTTTGGCTAACTTTGTATTAAAGGCTTTTCTCTTGTTTACAGATTCTATGTTACTGTTGTCCTTTTATTTTCTCCTTACCAATTCCATGTAAATGTCCCAATTGACAGTGGGTATTTTTTCCAGTGCCTTCAGACTTCTACATGCTTGTGTGAGAAAGGGGAAAGAGACTTTCCCTGTCCTGCTGTAAGTAATTTTAGCTTTTTTGTGTTCTTGGTTCTGCTTTTGTATTACAAATAAGTCGAATTAAGCCAGTTCCTCTTGGATGGTCATTATTGGTAATTAGTAGGTATTATTACTAGGAAACAGCACTACCCAAAGTGGAGGGAATATAGAACAATTACTAATCCAGTGAGGGTATTTCTTTTCCAAAATTTTGGGGCCCAAATTTGTGCATTATTTGTGTACATTGATAAGAATTGATCAGGTTTTGACTGAACCTCCTTTTTACTTTTATACTGTATAGACAGGACAAAGTTTAGGTAAACTATGCTTTATGCAGTAAACTCCACTAATTTGGCTTTTGTGAGCATTAGAAAAGTCATTCTGCTGAAGTTTACCTCTGAATTGTAAATTATTTCTGAGGGAATAGTTAAAACACTTAGGAGAATAACTTTTCCGGAACCTGCAAGCATTTTAGTGTCATCATTTACATACCAATAAATGTTATACACTATAGGCACTGCAGAAGAATAATAAACCAGACCCAGAATTGATTGGAAGAGAGCAGGGGTGCTCTGTGGTATAATGTTCACCTGCAGGTACAGTTTTCAGGGCTTGCTTTCAAGGTACTTACCTTGGTGAAGCAGTATGGAGTGGAAAGAGTGCTTTCTTCAGGGCCAGGCAGACCTCAGTTCAAAACCCAGATACTAATTAGCTATGTGATGCTAGTCAAGTCACTTAACTTCTCTGTGCCTCAGTTTCCTCATCTGTACAATAAGGTGGATGAATTCAGTGGCTCCTAATGTCACTTCTACCTCTAAATCTATGATCCTATAATCCTTTGGATTATATTAAATAAAGTACACAGCACGTTCACTAATGCCAAGCAACCTCCTGACATAAAAACCCATTGTTTTGACACTGGTATTTCCTTCCACAACATATCATATTCCATTACCTCATTATGCTGTGAGGGTGACCCTAGGCTCCTGAAAGCTAAGCTAGCAAAGCCCAAGTTCTGGTAGGATCCACCAATTTTAGAAAGGCTTTGTGGTATAATCCCAGCAACACACACTACCTTCTTTCCAAAGAGCAGCCTAGGTAACTACAAAGAAGGTGACTGCTGGATGATGAATTCTTGGCCCTGGTTTCATGTGATACTTGTATTCTTCCGTGAATCTGTGGTTTTACTAATGTCAGTACTCTATCCAGTGCTGCAAATCTCAACTGATCCCCGTCCTATATGTAACTTTTATCCATGCCCTCCCAAAAATCCTCCATAGGAGGTCTCCCCAGTGTTCATGAAGGTCTTCTTCTCAATCTCTTAATACTATATAGGTACCCATACAGGTTGCCCATATGTGACCTGCAAACCTCCCTTTACTGTTTTCTCTGATGACATTCTTTGTTGCCTTTCTTTTGGAACAGATCCTTGGTGGTAATATATTATAACTTATTCATTTCCACCATACACTTTTTCATCACCCTTTGGGTGACCTAAAATTATAATTCTTCAAGTACTGTCACATTCCATAACTCCCAGACACACAGTATCATAACAATAATATTGATGTTAAAATGGTGGATCTTTGCTGAAGGGAGACATTTGGTATCATTAATAACTAAGAGCAATTTTCCCAAAGGCAATCCAGCTTGTTCATCCATTCATTTTCAGTTCATTGACTATTCATAGTATCTGTTCAAGTTCAGTATACTGATAGACCAGCACTATGAACCATCCATCTAACTGTAAATCATAGAATGGAAAATAGGTATTCTTCATCCAGTTGGTTTTTTCGTTGTAGATGGTTAGGTCAAATTGCTTTTAGTGATTATATATCTCATTTAGGAGATGATACTCCATGGTTAGTAAATACCACATCTCTCTTCCTGTTTTATGCCTCACTTGAAGTTAATCATCAGAGGGTAATTAAGTGGAGCACTCATTGTTGTTACATTTTTCAAAAACTCACATGATTTTGACATATGCATGAGAGATACCTTTATGGTAAAGTGAGTACTTGCTCTGGAAAACCTAGGTTCAAATCTCAGCTCTGATGATTACTACCTATATGACCTTGGGCAGGTATTTAACCTCCTTGGGCCCCAGTTTTTTCATCTATGAAATTAAGGTGAAGGACTAAATGGTTTCTGGGGTCCCTTCCAATTCTAGTTCAGTAATCCTATGATCCTTTCAAGGTGGTATTTTGTTTTACTGAGTCAAAAATTTTTTTAATAGTCAACAAACAATCAGAACAATTGACTCATATATTCTCTAGACTTCAGTCAATTGTGTGACTGTAAAGTTGTGAACTACTATAAAATATTTATTATGTAAGTCTTCCTATTGCCTTTTCAAGCTTTCATCTCTTCAAGGATATCCTTAAGGCAAGAACACGTGATTCTTGCAAATATTTTGTACAGAGAGGAAAGTAGGAACATGTAGTAAGGTATATTTTCTCACTCACCTTTTTTTTAGGAAACAATAAGATCTGAGATTTTTTTCCTAACTTTTGGTATCCTCTCCCTTTTAAGCATCTTGAAAATCAGTCCCTTAGCAACCTCAAAATTGTATCACAAGCAGACCAAAAATGTAAAAGATTTGTCAAGATTTCTTTAAAAAAACTATTTTTTTTCCATCAACAATAAGAGGAACACTGCATTTGAACTCTAAAATCACAGTTCTTGTTCTGTTTCATGAGGAAATAGAAAGGACACTAAAGAAAATAAATATGAAAATAAGATCTGAACCAGGAAGAAGTCCATGTTGGAGGCAACACAATTTTGAGGTCATTAAAGTATTGATTTTCAATGTAAATGAAAAAAGGGGAGAAAACCAAAAACCTCAAAAAAAATCACAAATATTATTATTGCAAAAAGTACTGATTGAGACAATACCAATTACTACTTTTCCATCTATACAAAATCCCCATAAGAACCATCTATTGATGAGAATCAGCATATTAAGGGCTCTGTTGGTGAAGTGTGAAAAAAGAAACAGGCAGGCTTTTACAAGTGAAATTTTTGTTTCTATTTTATGTATTTAGTACACAGATTTATTACCTCTCCCTCCCATTTACCCACCCCAAGTGAACTATTAAAAATAAAAATAAAACCCTCTTAACAAGTATGTACTGCTCAATAAAACAAATTCCCACATTGACTATGTATGAAAAGGAAGGTCCAATTCTGAATTTTAAGTCTATTTTTTTCTAGCAAGATGTACATAGCATACTTCTTCAATCCTCTGGCCTCATAGTTTAACATTGATCAGAGTTCGAGAGTCCTTTGAAGTTGTCTTTCTTTATAGACCTGTTGTCATATCAATTGCTCTCCTAACTTTGTTCACTTCACTCTGCATCAGTTCATAGAGGTTTTTCAAGTTTCTTCTAAAATTGTCCATTTCATCATTTCTTATGGCACAATAATATTCCATTACATTTATGTAACTTTCCCTGAATAGGTGAACACCCCCTTAGTTTCCAGTTTTTAGTTACTTTAAAGGAGCTGCTATGAATATTTTTGTACATGAGTCGTTTTCCTTTTTCTTTGATCTGTTTAGACTATTGACTAAAAATGTCATCCTTGGGTCAAGGGTATGGACAGGTTAGTGACTTTGAGGGCAGAGTTCCAAATCACCTTCCAGAATAGCTGAACTAAATTACAGCTCCACCAAGTATGCATCAGTATACCTGTTTTCTCTTAGCCTCTCCAACATTTGCCCATATCCTCTTTCAAAATCTTTGTCAATTTGATAAGTGTGAAGTGGAATGTCATCTCATTGTTTTAATTAGCATTTTTTCTAATGATTAGTAACCTGGAGAATTTTTCATATAGGTATTGTTAGCTTGAATTTCTTTCTTTGAGAACTGCCTATTCATGTCCTTTGTCCATTTATCTATTGGGGAATGACTCAGTCTCAAGTTTACATTATGATGTTCCTTATATATCTTGGATATGAGATGTTTATCAGAAAAGCTTGTTACAAAGATTTTTTTCCCAGAAATATATTTCCTTTCCAATCTTAAGTACATTAGTCTTATTTGTTAAAAAAAATTTTCATTTTCTATAATCAAAAGTGTTCATTTTATCTACTATGATCTCCTCTATCCCTTGTTGGTCATTAACTCTTTTCCTATCCATAGATTGAAATAGGATTTCTTCATTGCCCATCTAATTTATCTATATAACTCAGGGCTTTAAGTCTGGTATTTGCATAAGGCTCTCCTCATTGGTAGACTGACTTACTCCATGTTCCAACCCTGCATAAGGAGTAGAGTTGGCAAGAGCTTGAGAGAGGAGAGAGCTTAGTCTTCTGACTTCAGGAGAGGAAACATACAGTTCCAGACTCTATTCAAGTCCTTGAAGGAAAAAAAAAGAAGCTGACATGTAGAGGAGGAGTAAGTAGGTGCCTTGAAAAGGTCCTAATCCTCAACTTGTCATACTAGATAGAGACTTTGGGGAATTTCACCTTAGATGAGATTGTGAACTAACTCACTGTCTCTGTTATTCATTCTATATTGCCTGGTGTATTCTTATCTTTATAATGTCTCTGATTTCTTTTTGTTTGGATAAATGGATTTGGGAAATTACTCCTCATACATGTTACATCTTAGTGACACTGCCCTCCATACTATTCCTCAAATAAGACACTCCATCTTACAGCTTCAAGCATTTTTCAGGGGCTAATTACTTTCTATGACATATATATATGTATATATATATATATATATATATAAACTTCTTTGTACATCATTGTTTGCATGTTGTCTACCTCGTTCAACTGTGAGCTTCTTGAGGGCAGGAACTCTCTTTTGCCTTTTTTTTATCCTTGACACTTAGCACAATGCCTGGTACATAGTAGATGCTTACTTAATAAATGCTTATTGATTCACTCATTGACTGACTGACTTTTAATGACTGGAAAAAAAAAAACCCATGTCTTATGCCAATATTATTCCAATGGTTGGTCTTCTGTGGCTACAATCCATGGAATTCACAATTTCTAAAAAATCAAAATTGTTATAAAAGGGTAATGGAAAGTTGTTTAGCGGGTTCACTATGTTAATTTAATGCTTTAATGTACCAGCAGTCTCACTTGTATAGGCACTCCCTCCAGTGATTCAGGTTGCAGCCCATCCAAACTTTCTCATTCTATGTGAATCTTGTCCACATAAATCCTCTATGCAGGTTCCACCCAATGTATTTAGAGGATCCTTCCTCTAAGGCCGTTGACACTATCTGGGTGCCAGTGGAGCACATGGTCTAGTTGTCTGTTATCCTTTGTTCTTGCTATGTGTCTACCTGTACTTTTCCATTCACAAATGTCCTTGATACCTTCAGTTATACTATTTTTTTCACTGGTAATACATTGCAGGTACCTGATTCCTGTCACTGCTAGAGTCAAGGGTTTACATCCCTCAAGGCTGCAAAGCTAACTCAGAGCAGTCGCTGGGTCTACAGGGGTCCTATTTGTTCCAACTGGCTGGTTGTCCCAGTAGGATGTTTGAGCCATCTGTCCCTGTAGCGCCGAGGTCTCTGGAGCCCCCTTCTGGGAAAGCGGAACTTGCAGTCTGACAGCCTCCCAGCCCACATGAACCTTTATGTGTAGTGCACATGGGGCAAACAGAAAGGGCTGACATGTTCCAATGATTAGGACAATTACTAAGACTAAGAGAAAATTTTCCCTGCTAAGAAAAGAAGGATAGGTTCCAAACTGAGACCCAGAAGAGCATAAAGCAGAGGCCAGACTAGGACCTGTTTCTCTGGAGGCAGAACAGAAATTTCAAGCTAGGCAGCTTTGCACAGCAATCAGAGCTAGGAAAAAAAATTACATAGCCTGCATGTATTCCCTGACACTGCCTTGCTGGGAGCCATGAATGTGGTCATAAAGAGTGAGCGGGATTGCCTCTTAGTAATCATTCATTGCTTTTAATGATTGGCAAGCTTCTCTCTGAAACAAAAACCCATCTTTTTAATGCCAATATTCTTCCAGTTGTCCTATTCAGCCACAAATCACGGAATACCACACTCTCTGGAAAACAAAATTATCACCCAACATCGAGACATTTTTTTCTTTTAATGCAGAGAACAGACAAAAGGCCAAAAATAAGCAGACAGGTAGGACAGTTTTGAAAGCTCCAGGTGGAGTTTAGTATTTATTTTTTTTTTAAAGCAGGCTGCACATAATAGAGATTTGAAGTTTAGTGTGTAGTTTTCTTCTTCTGGTTATAGTCTGAATCTGCTCTGCCCTCTTCTGACTCAACCATGCCAAACAAATGATTGGCTTTGACAGTGTTTACTACAATTTTGCATTACCTATGTAGGTAGTGGATCCTCAGAACCCTAGAAATAGCCCTCTTTCTATTGTTAGCTTAAGAGGGAAAATTTAGATTCAAGCTATGTTCCTGATCACTGTCCCTTAAAGGGATAGCATGTGCTACATACAGAGGGAGTGTCCCAAGATAAATATATATATGCAAGGTTTGACTCCCTTCCTACCAAATGAGCATTATACAAAGATGATGTGTTACAAATAGTAAATAAACACATCCAAACCAATAGCAAACAAATCAGAGAAGTATAAAGATAAGAATATACCAGACAATACACAAAATTAATGAACTCTCCTATTGGGAACAAGATATTTCAGCTCAACCAAGAGTGAGAGTTCCCAGGTCTCACCCAGGGAAATTCCCTGAAGTCTGTAGTGTGGTAAATGGGATAGAGACATGTTTGAGGCACTTACTCCTCTACAATTTCTTCCTGGAGCCTCTCTCCCTTCAGACACCTTTCCTTAAAGAGATTCTGTCTCCTCCTTCTTCTCCTTCCTCTGTCTCTGTTTCTCTGTCTCTCTCTCTGTCTCTGTCTCTGTCTCTCTGTCTCTGTTTCTGTTTCTGTCTCTCTCTCTCTCCCTGTCTCTTTCTCTGTCTCTTTCTGTCTCTGTCTCTGTCTCTCTGTCTCTCTCTCTCTCTAAAACATAAAATATCTTCCCTCTCCCAGGGTCTCACCAACTGTAACACCAATCTTGGCAGCATACCTGAGAACTGCTGCTGTGAATAATTTTAAGAGTCTAATCGCATAAAAAAACTGAACTCTCTATTAAGAATTAAACATTGTTCAATAAATTAAAACATAATATTCATAGCAACATCTTTAAGCAAAACATATATGTGTGTGTGCATATATATTTCATAACACTCTGTATTGTCATATGGCACATAGCATATATCATTGCATTCAGTAGCATTCCCCAAAATACTTGTTTACATAATCAGGGGGGCCCAGGCAGGTCTTCCCTAGCACAACACATGCTTTAGGGGTAGCAGAAAATACCACACCATCCATTCCTAGGTTACAGTAAGAACATCATACTACACAGCATATATCATTGTATTTCCAAAATCAGGGAGTCCCAGGCTAGGGTCTTCCTTAGCACAACACATCCTTAAGGGGTGGCAGAAAATACCACAACATCCACTCCTAGGTTACAGAAAGGACAATCTCCTTAATACCAAGCGTCCAAGTCCTTTTTCATCTTGACTTGATGTTGACTTCCAAGTCCCATGGCTCTTCCTCTATGTACTGACGGCTCCCAATACTCACCTGAATTCACATGTAGTCAGCTCTCCACTCCTGTTCCAGGTCTCAGTTCATGGGAACTACTCCATTCCAGGTTCTCCCTGCCCAGTAAAGGCTCCAGGGGCTCCTGCCCACAACTTCTGCCTCCAGGAAAGCAAAGCTTAACAGGGCAACAACACACACTATCAGCACTACCATCTCAATTCACCTCCAAAGTCCAGATGCTCTGTGTTAACAGCTCAGTTCACTTTAACAGCTCTTAAAAGGGGCTTAAGCTAAGCCTCTTTCCCATGGGCAGGTTTCTGCCTTACAACTCTATTTGCTTTTACAGCTCAGAAATTCCTTCAGCAAGTCTCTGTCATCAAAGGTCTCTTCCCCACTCTCAGAGGCCTCTTTTCTTCATTTTCTTCTTCTCAACACTGACAATTCTCTTGTTGCAGTCTCTCTCAGTATCTGCTCTCTCACACTACCAGCTCTTTTTATATACAGTTCTAGCCAGCATCTTATTGGCTAAAATTCACTACCCATTTCTGATTGACTAAAACTCAATACTTGTGTCTGATTGATTAGAATTCACTTGCTGGTCTCTGATTGACTAGGACTCAGTACATGTCTGATTGGCTAGAACTCAATGCAAATACAAGTCTCTGGTTGGCTAGAATTCAATCCAGCAAAAAATATTGCTTTGCTTGTCCATTACACCAACTCTGCTCTTCATGCAACCATGGTTAAGTACTCACTCTCCATCAATGAGGAGAGTCTTAAACAAATAGGCTGGAGCCTAGAGTTATAAATGAATGAATGGTATTGGCATCATTTGAGTTCCAGTAAAACTGCAGATCTTTCAGACTTGATCATTTGACTGCCCTTCTCATAATGGTCTGAATTAGTGAAGTTTTATTTATTCTACCAATTTTTTATATAGTATTTAGTCCATTACAAAAACAAAATGTTTTACCAAGGGAACTGATAAGATAATGCGATAGGACAGGTAGTAAATATGACACTGAAGTTGGCATTATATTAGCTCACTCACTACTCAGTTTGTAGTTATCCAAATTACCTATAGCTGTGAAGTCTTTGAGAATTCCTCAGGGTGCTTACAATCCCAGTAAAGAACATGCCAGTTGTGTCATTCTTCTAGTTCGAATTTGAACTGCCAGCTAATAATAAATAAATGAATCCTGGTTTTTGCCAGAGAAAAATATTTTAGTGTCTCATCATAAACCATTTTTTTTTAGCTTTTTTGGAGGGCAGTTGGGGTTAAGTGACTTGCCCAGGGTCACACGGCTAGTTTTTGTGTTAAGTGTCTGAGGCCAGATTTGAACTCAGGTACTCCTGACTCCAGGGCCAATGCTCTGTTCACTGCACCACCTAGCTGCTCCCATAAAGCATTTTTATGATCTCATCTGTGGTTGAGGGAAGGGAAGATAAATGATCTTGTAAGATTCTCTCTAGCTCTAAATGAATGATCCTAACATAATTTATCTTTAAAATATAGTAGATCAAGGGTGGGGAAACTGTGACCCTCTAGGTCCTCAAGTGCAGCCCTTTGACTGAATCCAAACTTCACAGAACAAATCTCCTTCATAAGTTTTTTTTCAAATACTTTGTTCACTTCTGATTTACATCATTCATTTCCGCCAGATTTTGAGTTACAAATTTTCTCCCCATTTTACCCCTACCCATCACCCCAAAATAGCAGTCCCACAGGATATCCCCTCCTCCAATCTGCTCTCTTCCATATTTTCTCCCATACCCCTTTCGACTTTTCCAGTGGATCTCTATGCCCCAGTGCCTGTATATCTTATTTCCCAATTACATGTAAAATAGTATTAATAATATATATATATATATATTTGAGTATTTGATTTTAAAACTTTGAATTCCAGATTCATTCCCTTCCTCTCTTGTCTCCCACCCTTACTGGAAAGATAAGCAGTTCAGTATAGGTTGTACATGTGTGGCTATCTCCTTCATAAGTTAAAGCATTCCATAGGACACCTGTAACTAATAACATAGTGCATAAAGTCAATTGCTTTAAAAAAAAAAAGTTGTGTACAATATTTATAATCTCTTCCAAGGCGCAAAAGAGGTGACTGGCATTCCAAGGATAAAAGGTGACTAGGTATATATCAACCTTCTTTATTATGATAACTTGCTTCCCAAAATGGTGAACACCTCTCCTAATATTAAGATATTAGAAGTAATTGTAGAACTGATATTCCATCATGTGAAAACATTCACACCATTCAAACTAATTCAATGAATCTTTATCAGATGCCTCCTATGTGTTTAATAAAGAGAAGGCTGGCCACCAGGTGACTCATTTCTTTGACCACAGTGACTCATGAACAGAAAGCGAGGGATTATGACATCTGCATGTACTACCCATGTAGTATATACAGTGCCAAGTGCTCCATGCTGAAGATACAACGATGAGAAACATCAGAGCATCTGTTTTCAAGTTTACAGTCTAGTAAAGAGGATAAGATATATACAAGTAACTCTTCCATAAATTGGAATGTAAACATGATATAGAAGTCAAACAGAGGGCTTAGAGATAGGGAGGGCATTGGGATCATTTTTATCTAAAGCTGAGGTTCTTAACTTTTTCGTGTCTTGGACCTCCCCTTGCAATAATATTTTTAAATATTGAAGGAAATGCTCATTTCTTATCAATAAAGGTTAGTAAATCTATATCTATGAAAGGTTAAAAATAATTATGTAATTTTTCCCCATGCAAGTTTGCCAGCCCCCTGAAATCTATCCATAGATCCCATGTTAAGAGCCCCTAACCTAGAAGAATCCAGGAACATTGCATAAAGGAAAATATGTTCAAAGACATTTTGAAAAATTAATACTATGGCAATAAAGTTTCACCTTTCTGAAATATTATACAGTTATAGTAATCCAAAAGACAGTAAATTTAAATGGTTCTAGCAGTTATTTTAATTTATATTAGTTGATGCCTGCTTATATATTATGAAGAAGAGAAAAAGGGATGGAAAGCAAAGCAAGAGGAAGAGAGCTTCCCTTGACGTTACTTAGGCTTGTTTTCTGGGGGCTGGGGAAGGGAGAGGGAGAAGAGGAGGAAGGGGAGAGTGTGCAGTCACCTGAAGCAAAATAATGTGAAGGCTGGTATCAAACTGCAGGCAACTGATTATCTGAGCAGATAATCAGAAAGGGAAGTGGAAGGAGGTTCCATTCTCTTTTGCAGCTGGGGAAGGCATATGGAAACACCCATCTGAGTTCAGCTTGGAAATTGTATTTTTAATTTTTAACATGAATTAAGGGGCAGCTAGGTGGCACAGAGCACTGGCCCTGGAGTCAGGAGGACCTGAGTTCAAGTCCAGCCTCAGATAGATACTTACTAGCTGTGTGACCCTGCTTAAGTCACTTAATTCTGATTACCTCCCCCTCTCCCCAAAAAATATTAATTAGATGGATAAGTTGATTTTAAGAACTAAGGCAACTCTCTAACACTAGTCATAAATTGCAGAAGTGGTACTGGTTTTCATTGTAGAGGAAATTTCCTCCACCAATTCTGTTCCAAACAAAAAAAAGTAAAATTACATTTCTGACCTTAGGTTTCTCAGTCTTTATATGATGATAGCTATAAATAGCTTCTTTTAAAATGGCATTTTATTTAAAGGATAGCTATGCTCTATTGGTCAGGTAGGTGGCATAGTGTATAGAGTGCTGGGTCTGGAGTCAGGAAGACTCACCTTCCTGAGTTCAAATCTTGCCCCAGATGCTTACTAGCTGTGTGACCCTGGACAAGGTTTTGTATCTAGTAAGCATCTGAGGCAAGATTTGAACTAGGAAAGATGAGTCATCTTGACTTGGTTTGCCTTGATTTCCTCATCTATAAAATAAGCTGGAGGGGGCGGCCAGGTGGCGCAGTGAGTAAGAGTGCCAGCCCCAGCGTCGGGAGACCTGGGATCAGTTCCGGCCTCAGACACTCGTCACCCACACAAAAATAACTGGCCGTGTAACCTTGAGCAAGTTACTTAACCCCGATTGCTTTTAAATAAATAAATGAATGAATGAATAAATAAACAAATAAATAAATAAATGGATAGATAAATAAATAAATAAGCAAGCTGGAGAAGGAATGGTAAACCACTCCAGTATATTTGCAAAGAAACCCCAAATAGGGTCATGAAAAATTGGAAATGACTGAACAGCAACAAAGATCTTTGACCTTCAAAAATTAAATGTAAGATTCTAAGAGAATTAAAAAAGACTTATTTGCTTCCATAAGGGCTTACAAATGTCTTTAGTATCTTGAGTTCACTTGCTTGAATGAGTCACATCACAAAAGCTATTAGATATACAGGTGCATGAGTGCTCCCATAGTGAATTACTCTGGCTGAGAACACCAAATCTTTAACACCCCCCCAAAACTAATAAAGTTTATTTTTAAATATACCTTAGATATTTGAAATATAATAGAAACCATCATAACACAACTATTTAATGGTTTGGACATAACTCTTGTCAAGTTGTGTTTCAAAAAAAATAGCAACATGCTTAAAATAATATAGCTTGTATATTTTAGGATAGGTTCCCCTCAGTGCTCCCTCCACTCCTTCAGATGAGGAGTTCTTAATCCTTTTTGTGTCCTGGTCTCCTTGGGGAGTCTGCTGAAGTCTATGATCCTTTCTCAGAATAATGTTTTTAAATGAAGAAAAAAAAATGTGGGATTACAAAGGAAGCCAGTTACATTAAAATATAACACCAGATTCATAGACAACAGGTTAAGAGCCCTTGCCTTCAATTTTTTTTTCACCATCTATTTGCTTGATAACAGCTGTATTCTCTCCCTTTGACCTACAGGGTCAAGAGGGTCCATTTGATCAAAAAGCACTACAGGTAGAAAAGAAAACAAACATGTTTGCTTTTCTTCTGATCATTGGAGAAGAGGAGAAGGGGAAAGGCAAGATTTAAGCAATAATAGCTTAAATTTGCATAATATTGTACAGTTTCTGAGTGCTTTCACATTTTGTCTCTCCTTTGGTCCTCCCAATAACTTCTGGGCAGGAACTCCATGAGGATGGCAGAGCAATAGCTAGTGTTTTTCCTAATTATGAAATGCAAATGAACCAGCAATCTAAAATTTTACAACTCAATTGGACTGAAAAGCATTTGTCATATGCTACTTGCAATCATAGCTCACTCAGACCCATGCTATACACCAGCAGTATATTATTGGGTGGAACTTTGCTCAATTCAATTTACCTGCATATTAGTTCAGGTCTGGGATTTGGAAATACAGATTTCACTGCTCATACAGCATTGACAATCCACGACAAACCCAAGCCTATAGAATCATATGACCTACCAGAGACTTCAGAATCTAACTTGGGAGAAATTGAGCACCTCTCCTATAAACTTCCTGCCTGTTGAGAATAACAACAGAAATCAATTGTTAGCTGTGTATGCCCACAAATAGCAACTAAAGCTCTTGTTTCGTGTCCACTTTCCTGAGTCAATGAAGACTTGGGTTTAAATCTTCCCTTTGGTTCTTATTAACTATATGACAAGAGGAAATTTATTTCTCCTCTGAGCCTCAGTTTCCTCATCTGTAAAATATGGTTAGTAATAACTGTAGTTCCTAACTCACAGTTATTGGGAGTCTCAAATGAGATAATATATGTAAACTACTTAGCACACTTTGAAGTGGCTCTCTATCACTTTCAAGATCAAAAATAAAATCTTTTGTTTAGAGTTCAATGCCTTCCATAAGCTGGTGCCCTCTTAAATTTCCACTTCTCTTTTACTTACCCATCATATGTACTCCTCAATTCAGTGGCACTGACCTCTTTGCCATTCCTCAAACAAGATATTCCATCTCCCAACTCCCAGTGTTTTCATTGGCTATCCCTCCCGTTCCTGGAATTTTCTCCCTCCTCATCTCCACCTCCTGGCCTTACTGGCTTCCTTAAGTCCCAGCTAAAATCCTACCTTCTACATGAAGCCTTTGTCCTTAATGCTAGTATCTTCCCTCTGTTAATTTTTTCCAATTTATCCTATCTATATCTTTATACATAGTTGTTTGAACATTGTCTCTCCCTGTGAATTCCTTGAGAGAAGGGTTGGTCTTTTTTGGCTTTTTTTTTTAATCTCCAGTGTATACCTTACTGTGTGCACAGTGCCTGCCACTGGTACTACTATGGTAGGCACTTAATAAATTCTAGTTAACTGACACATATAAACTTTGGAAACATGCAAGTAACTTACAGGCAACTCTCTAAAATGGTAAGTTATAGCTAAGTTGCTCATCTGTGTTGATGCTATGAATAGCCTACACTATCAAAATAATAGGTCGGAATGAAAATCTCCATTCTATTTGGTTTCCCTCTCCTTTGTTTTTCTTCTTTTTTAATAACTAATATTCAACATGATAATTCTAGTTTAGCTATCTAAAGAATTATGTGTAGATTTTTACTAAAGGCCTGTAAAAACAGATTAGACAATCTTCCCAAAAAACTGATTCATCTGCCTACGTCCAATTTTGACTAGATCAAAATAGTGAGCCAGGTAATCTTTTGGACCATTTTTTCAATGACAAATTTTAAAGAAAATTTGAATGTAAAAGTAAATGTATTTAACTATATAGTTCATGTACCATTAAAAACATTACCAGATTTAATGCAGTCTAATCACATCAAATTGTCTTTTTTTAAAAATACATTGACTATTGAAGTCTGAGATACTTTTCAAACATTTCCTCACTCAGACTTCATATTGAGAGAAATGTCTCCCACCCCACCCCCTAAGGGGTAAAAAACTCTGTCCCCATGAACATTTCCTATCATTTAACCTCGGATTTTTTCCAAATGACTTCCTATGTACCAATAAAGCAGAAAAAGATCTGATGGGTGTCATAGTGAACCATGAATTGTCCAAGGTCATACACTAGTTAGTAAGAGAGCTGGAACTAGAGCCCAGGTCTCTCAACTCTTTAACTTTTATAATTTAACTCTTTAGCTCTTATAACTTTTATAATTCACCCTAGTGACTCTATTTTAATAAGTCATGAGAAGGCATGACTGTACAAAGAAATGTCATAAATGGCTTAAAAACTGTTTCTTTGACAAAATTGCAAGATATTTTTATTTTATTTTGCCAGGGATCTCAGGGACATCAAATTGTCCAAGGAGAAAGAAGTCCTCCAGAAAAAGAACTCTCTACAACAAAGGTAATATGTTATTTTTAAAATAGTAAAAAAATGGTTTAATTATTGATTAACATTTTTATTATTTGAGTAATTAGAGAGCTGGGATTATTTACACATTTTGGCATTTTTAGGAGAGCAATAGGTTCATGGTATTATAGACATAGAGCTGGATAGAATTCTCATTTCTATTCAAGGGAAATAAAAGCCCTGTCATTCAGATTTTCTTGCTTTCCCTTATATAGATGCATAAGTAGATGCATATAATAGAGCCATAATGCAGATGTGATATGCAAATATAAACTTCTCATTTTCAGTTACTTTGGCTGCAAAATTATGTGCTTTGCCAGCTGTGCCTGTACTGTGGCAGGACTCATTAGGTACTAGCAAAATTGTGCTTAGCAAAGTCATATTACTGGGTGAATGTCTTCCTCTGTTATGAGCCTTAAAACTTTCCTATTCAGTTGTAAGTCACTGAATACACTTTTAAAAAATAAACAAAGAACTTTTGATGCATGGGACAACCTGTATGAGACAAAATTCCCAAGAGACTGGGCTACATGCAATGTGCATAAGTTATTCAAACATTTCACTCTAGCATTGGCCATATCTCTGTAATTTATGACTCACAAGTAACAGGGGGAGCTTAATTTGGTAATTTCGATTTGTATGAACCTTGATTTCCAAAAGACTTCTGATACAGAAATGTCTTTTACTGGTGCAGATCAGCAATTCATCAGTAAATTATGACCTTGGAAAGACATTTGGAACACTTGGAGGTTAAGCATCTATCCAATATTCAAATAACTAGGATATGTCAGAGTCAAGATTTGAATCCAGATCTTCAAGGTTGGCTCTCTAATTCAGTACACCTTGCTCCCTCTAATTTTTAATGTTGTATCTCCAAGGCACCCTAGCATACCCAGGATGGCTGCTAGCACAGGTTTTTTGATTTGCTTTTCTAAAGGAAAGCAACTTTAAAAGGATCAACAATCTTACTTTAATTATATATATGTGTGTGTGTGTGTGTGTGTGTGCATATATATATATGTATATATATATATATATATAAAATTCACTTAGTCCAGGGGAAAAGTCAATACCCTAAACTTCAGAGAAAATACAAACAGAAATTACAAGCAAAAAAAAAAATGCAGACAGAAAAAAATAACACAAATCAACAGACAGAGCTTCTAGCTGTCTGACCAAAGTTATACATACAGTTACCAGAGAGAGAAGCACCAATATCTGCGTTTACAAAGCCGGGGGGAGGGGAGGAGGGGTGCTCCTTAACAGCTATCCACAGTCTCGTCTGTCCAGATCACATGAACACTCTTCCAATAAATGAGCCCCAAAGCAAAACCTTGCCTTACAGTATATATATATACACCCTCCTTCAGAGCCAGAGGGTATCACAACCCTTGTAACAAAAGGTGTGGACCTTTCTGAGAAACAAGCCTCCCCTAATCTAGCTTCTCTTGTTGGGCTCCATGTGAGGCCGATTTCTTCAACTCCCACTAACATTACAAATGTGGATATAGTCTAATATAGTTGGTATTCTTCATTCTATTCTTTTTATTGTCGTTCTAGTTCATGATCACCAATGCTTCCACTCACTAAGAAAATGACCTTGTGTGAACGTTTAGATGATCACATAATAGATCAGAAGTTCTTATCCTGGGATTCATAGAGCAAGGGGTTCATGGATAGATTTCAAGGGGCCTATGAACCTGAATGGGAAAAAATTATATCATTACTTTCACTGACTTCTAACTGAAATTTAGCATTTTGTTCAATGACTTATAGTAACAAAACATTATTCTGAGAAAGGGTGTGTATTCTCCACTAAACTGTCAAAGGGGTCCATGACAAAAAAAAAAGATAGTTTACCCATCATAGATTATAGACCTGAAAGAGATTTTAGAGAATAGCTCATCAACCCCTTAATTTTACAGATAAGGAAACCAAAACCCAGAGAGATGTGACTTTCCTGAAGTCACACAGGCAGCAAATGGGAGAACTAGGATTTGAACCCAGATCCTATGATTCCAAATCCAACACTCTTGCCATTGCCTCCAGAGTAGTTTGTAAAGAAGTTCATAAAGTGATTTAGCTGTATCTACCTTTTTGTTGTTGCTGTTCATTTGTTTTTCAATGATATCCAACTCTTCATGACTCCATTTGGGGTTTTCTTGGCAAAGATATTAGAATGGTTTGCCATTTCCTTCTCCAGCTCATTTTACAGAGGAGGAAAGTCAAGGAAACAAGGTCAAATGACTTGTCCAGGGTCACACGGCTACTAAGTGTCTGAAGTCAAATTTGAACTCAGAAATATGAGTCTTTCTGACTCCATGCCCAGCACTTTATTCCCTGGGCCACTTAGCTGCCCTATGTCTGCCTAGGCAGAAACTGAATAGCTATTGGCACTTTCAGTGAAGATGATTTTATGTTTTGGGGAATGGGGGATATGTCTTCAGTGACTGGTCCCAAATCTAAAGGGAAACTTCGTTAAAGAATGGATCTGAATGAAATCAGCCTCAAGAAAGCTCATAATTCTTACTTTCATCATTTTTAGAATCCATTGCCAAGATATGTTAGCACCAAGGTTTGCTAACATCATGTACCTTAGTAGCTGGATTTGTTCATCTATTTTGTGTTTAAATCTAATTTATTAAAAAGACTTGTGCTGATGAAAACATAAGCAGATATCTATAGCTTGAAATACCAATTGATTTACTATAATAAGATCTAAAAACTATTTAAGAGTTGTCCTGTAGCTTGCATAAAAGCAAATATATTCCTGTTGTACAATACAAACCTTTGTTTCCACTACAATATGTCGTACTCTGCTTCTTATGAACTTCAATAGAGTGCCAGGAAGTCCTAATCAAATTATATATGACTCGCAATTGTGGCCTTGGGAACTACAAATCTGATAGATCACCAGGTTCTAAAACAGTCCTCTATTTGCATTCAGAACTGAATGGTGCCCATATTTGTGGTCACCCATGATTCAATGAGAAGGCTGTTTTGGTCTATTAAAGATTTTAGTCAGAGATTTAGTGGATGGTGGTTTCATTATACACAGTAGAAGAGAAGATTCACCACCTATCTCAGGATCTCTTTTCCATTGGTTAGGCAAAGACTCTTCTTTAACCACTTGACTCTTTCCAACAACCTGTAAGGCATGTTTAAATGAGGGTAAGCAATTAGAAAAGTGTTCCACAACTCTGACTTGGCCAACATCATGGACTGCCTAAAGAAATACTAGAATGATCTTTGTCACACAGAAATCATCAATATTCTGGATGATATCAAACTAAGGATGAAATAGATGGATGGATGGATGGATGGATGGATGGATGGATGGATGGATGGGTGGATGGAGATAGATAGATAGATAGATAGATAGATAGATAGATAGATAGATAGATAGATAGATAGATAGATAGAAACTTAAATAAAGGACCTTATATAGAGCAACCATACTTGGCACCACAACCATTATCTCCCTAGGTGTCTTGTATCAGAGAAGAGTTACTCCATGAGCTAGGAAACCTAGCTCATGACTTATTATAAGTCATCTCTAGATTTTGTACCTGTTATAGGAATTTATTTTTGGCCTCCACTCATACCCCAACATCAATTACCCCTGAAGCTAATAACTCTCTAACACTTAGGACTTGACCTGAGTATTGTTTTACAGTAACTTAAACTAGTGAGATTTCTTCAAAAAACAACTTTTAGATCCTTTCACAGAAACCCTGTTGTCTCCTCTAACTACCATCCTATTTCTTCATCTCTTTTCTCAGCCAAACTTCATAAATAAGTGTGCTGTTCTCTACATCCTACTTCCTCACCAAATACTTTTTTCCTTAACTAAGTCTCTAAAATCTCTATTGGGACCCTACCATTCTACTGAAATTATACTCTCTAAAATCACAAATGACTTCCTGATCAATATATGCAATGATCTTTTCCCAGTCTTCATCAACCTTTATGCACCATTTGACATTATTGATCAAAGTCCTCCAACTTCAGACATACTCCACCTTTGACTTCTGTGACACTGTAGCATTATGGATCAATTCAGTTCAAAATACATTTGAAGGGGTAGCTAGGTGGTGCAGTGAATAGAGCACCTGCCCTGGAGTCAGGAGGACCTGAATTAAAATCCGGCCTCAGACACTTAACACAAAAATTAGCCGTGTGACCTTGGGCAAGTCACTTAACCTCAATTGCCCTCCAAAAAGCAAAATTAAAAAAAAAAATACATTTGAAGGAAGTTTATGAGGGTGGGACCAGAAATTCAAGGTCTAGAAATTCTCCTCTGAAACCACATAGATGAGAGCACATGCAATTTTTACATCTCTACCACCCTCTGATCTGCCCCCAGAAAAGGAGAAAAGGCCAAATCTCAATTAAAGGCTCCCTTTTATAGTCCAGCACAAATCATCTGACTGCTAATCAAGTGCTTTTTCTGTCACACTATGTTGCATCTTTATAACAATAGGCATGCAATAAATATTTGTTGCATCAAGGAATGAATAAATGAAACTAGTTTAAGCCAAAATCCACTCCCTGCATCCACTGTATGCCCCTACCAAGAGCACACCATATGAATCCCTATAAATGTTCTGTTGGTCCCTTTTCCTCCAAATGAAGTGAATTTCTAGACACATATAAGACATCTCTGCATATGCTCATACAGAAAAGAGATAATTGTTTTCCATGGAAAACCAGAAGGACTTTCTCATAAACATTTTCCCCTTCAGAGAATGGAAAGCTGGGCTACATGCAACATTAATGAAAATTAGTATAAACATGAGGATGCTGTCAAGTCAAGAAGAAATTATGTTTCTCTCATTGACTTGAGCTGAAAAATTTGAAACAAAGGTGGTACCATTCGTGTCACTGCCATGATTTCTTCCTTTAGTATGCATCACTTGTGGTCCAGAAACTTTAGTGACTCTGCTGAACCAAACATGGGGCTGCGGGTTACTATTGTTAAATAAATGTGACTTGGTCATGCAGGGAAACTCTAGCTTTGATGGGTTGAAAGAGCCTCATGGGCAGCCAGGGATTGGCATGAAGGGGGGAAAAGGTGGGCCATAAATCCATCAGTTCCCTAACAAAGTATAAGTGATTTTTTATATTGTCAAGATCAATTCAGTCTTACAAAAGATGCACTGAGGCAAAATCTATTTGAGGTTTACAATAGCAACCAAAAAGGTCTGTGTTTATGGATGGATTTATGGCCAATAAGCTATCCAAAACCATTCTTTTCCTCTTCATAGGAAAACATGCGTTGAAACTAAAAGTGATTGATTCTGTTGAGAAAATCCTGAGTTCTGAAATGAAAGGAGATCAAAGCAATCTGTTGGATGGCCATGTTTGTGTATCTTAGGTGAAGAACCAGGTTCTAAGATAAAATTTGTAAAGGGCTTAGCACAATGCCTGGTGCATACTAGTCACTCTGTAAATGCTTATTCCCTTCTTTTCTCACATGGGATTTTTTTTCTGTCAGAGGGACTAATTAATAGTTATGTCTGCTCTTGCAGAGTGAAGTTGGACCCCAACATCTACCTCCCAGCTTTCCTGACCCTGGGATTTACAGAGAGAAGGTACTGCTCTCCTTTCATTGTCTAAAGGTTCTTCTCATTGAGAGAAAGGGGGGAGAAGAAAGAACATTTACCTTCAGAACAATTAATTCATTTAAAAATTGTTGGAGGGAGTAGGACAATAAGATCCACCTGACTCCCAGGGTGCTATGGAGTAAGGGCTCCTAGCCTTGGAAAGGTAAGGATTTCTACTACAGCAATTGTTCACAACCTGAATATGTAAATTACTTTTTATAAAGTTACTCTCAACCCTGAAATAGGTTCGTATGAGAGAAATGTGAATGCTACATATTTGAATGTAGCATATAGAAGGTAGAATAAAAACCACTGCCACCCACCAGGCTATGGCCAAGTTTCTACATTTTTAGTACCACCTAAGGACCCAGAATAGCTTCATATCCCCCAATAAGAGATTCAGTTTGATAGGATCATAGATGATGAGCTGGAAGGGACTTCAGGGGCCATCTAGTCAAATTCCTTCATTTTTTAAAAGAAGAAATTTCAACCAGGGGAAAAATTCAATTTTTCAACCAAAAGAAGGTCACTCAGTTAATAAGCTTCAGATTCATACCCTCAGTCACCTCTCTGAGGTCTTCCATCCCCTGAAGATTCTCCAGATCAGCAAATCTGATCTCTGTTATCAACTTCTTCTCCTTACAGGAACTTTAAGAGAAGAATTGTACATAAACACAGTATTACATAAGTACATGTAAGAGCAGCAGAGCAAAGTGCTATATGAGGTCTAACAGGAAAGGTCACTTTTTCACTCCTTCTTGGAATGGGTGGATGAGAACAATTTGTTCCACCAACCATGAAGATGGTTGAAACAAGTGCTGTGGAATACTTAGAGCTTGGTCAGATATTGAAGATACCAAGGTCACCCACTGAATCCCAGGCCATTGCCAGTCATCTTGAATTTTGTCTTGCCACTGGACTTCAATGACTCTGAAAGAGAGAGTGAGGCTGACGACTTTGTGCAACTCTGCCTCACTTAAATCCAATTCAAAGACAAGTCCCCACCCGTGATGTCATTGGTCCTCTTCAGAAATGAAGGATGAACAACACTGTGGCATAGTGGGTAGCAAACTGGGATTGGAGTCAAGAAAAATTGGGTTCAAATCAATCCTGCCTCTGACATGAGCTGTCTGACCCTGGGGAAGTAACTTAATCTCTCTATGCCTCAAGTAGCTTCCTCCAGGATCATAGATTTGGGTCTGGAAAGAATTTTAAGATGTATTCTAGTCCATATGCCACATTTTACAATAAGGAAACTGAGGTGATTTGACTAAAGTCAGACAGGTAGTCAGTGGTAAAGCTCATCCATTAATCCATAAATATGTTGAATCTGCCTGGTGGAGGGAGTTCTCATACTGAGAATTACCCCACATGGAGAATATCACAGTTCTTTTGTATATTCTCATAATTCTCCATAGCAGCATTCAGAAGGGAGAGCAACTTAACTTTTAGACCAAGAAGGAGAAATTTTCCTTCTCCTCCATTCTTTTTCATCCATTATTCCTAGAAGTCAGGAAGGAAGCCACTAGGAAATACGGGGTGCACTCACAACTGCTTGAATAAGCAAAAATAGTTATATAGAATTACCAACTGGAGTCCTATCTGTGCTCTGGATCATCCCTGCTTTCATTAGTGCATGGGCCCAGGGTGGGGCTGGTTATTTCAGGATATAGATGAAGGCATTATTTTCTCACTCATAATGGACTAAAGAGATGCCAACATCTTCCACTATATTTTTATACAAAGAATCCCAGAGGGTCACTGAGTACCAGCTTAGTCCCTAATGTGACAATAAGCCCAGCTCACAAGCTTGCTAGATGATCCAGATTAGAAATGTTCAATGTCTAAAAGACAGCAACTGGTTTTTACAGCTTATACGTTTGTTTTGTTTGTCTTGGTTTTTTTTTTATCAATTTTTTCCTTCTCCATGCATTTTCACCTGCTTTGTTGCAATTTTCCAGCTGTATTAGAAGGTACTGGATACTAAATGATCTTTATTCCTGTTCAGCTTTTTTCTTTAAAAAAAAAAACTGCTCATGTTCATTAGGAATTTCTAGTCAGAAACCCAGCATAATGTTATTAGGCTTGCTTTGTAACTCCTTAGGGAAGAGAGCTACCTGGGAAACATATATCATTGTTATCTTTGTGTCTAAATGATTTACTATTAAAGTCTTAAGAAATTTTCAGTATCACCAATTTCACTTGTTCTCTATTACAGCCAGGGGCACAAATTCTGTCCCCAGACATGTCTGGTTTGTTAATGTAGTTGTACCCAGGTGACTGCAGGAAAAAAAAACACTACTGGTATTGTTTGTATTTCCTAACACTGTGTAGATGTTACCTACTTTATTCCAGTAGCTTATTCCAGTAGCTTTACATTTTGTTTGTTATTCACTTCCCCTGGACCACCTTGTGTGAAAGACCTAAATCCAAATTCCAGCCATCATAAGCCTGACTGGGTGGTCAGGGCTGCTCACTGAAGCAGGCAGTCCTTAAGGGCCAGGAAGGTTTGACATTGGTCAGGCCTCCAGGAGCCAGAGCTAGCATCAGAGGTCGAGTTCCTGAGAACTGGATGCAAGTAAGCATCCTGGACTCTTCCTTCTCCCTCACTCCCCAGCTCCATATCTTATCTATTACTGAGCCTTAGTCATCCTACCTTCACTGCATCTCCCACATGTATCTTCTCTCCAGTCACACAAACACCATCTTGGTTCAGGACCTCATCACCTTCCAAAAAGACTGTTGCAATGACCTCCTCATTTGTCTTCCTCCTTCTAGTCTTTGATTCTCCAATCTCTCCTCCCCACAAGGCTGCCAAAGACATCATTTCTAGCTCTAGAATCTTTGATGACTCCCAGCTGTCTCTAGGATAAAAGATAAGCTCAGTTTGGCATTCAGTGCCTCTCACAATCTGGTTCCAGTTTTATTGCACATTCTTTCCCTTTGTGTACTCTTCATTTCAGCCAAACTTGCCTCATTGCTGCTTCCAGAACTTGACATTCCATTTCCCCACTCCAGACCTTTGCATAGGCCATCCTATATGCGTGGAGTGCACTCCATCTTCACGTCTGCCTCTTAGAATCCTTTGTTTCTTTCAAGGTTCAGCTCAGACACCATACCTCCTCAAATAATTAGTCAATAAGCATTTATTAGACACTTAATAGGTGTCAGGAACAATGCTAAGCACTGGGAATACAAAGAAAAAGTGAAAGTAGTCACTGTCCTTAAGGAGCCTGCTTTCCAATGGAAAAGACAACATGGGGGGCACAGCTAGGTGGTGCAGTGAATAGAGCACCAGCCCTGGAGTCAGGAGGACCTGAGTTCAAATCCGGTCTCAGACACTTCCTAGCTGTGTGACCTTGAACAAGTAATTTAACCTTGACTGCCTCCAAAAAAAAGAAAGGAGAAATGAGGTAGGAAACTATAGAGGAAGAAGGGCACTCCAGGCATGGAGGATAATAGCAAATACAAAAGCATGGAGGTAGATAATGGAATGATGTGTGGGTAGAATGGCAAGTAAGCTAGTATCACTGGACTGGAGAGTGCCTAGAAGAAGATTTGGGATTTAAGAAGATTGGAAAGAAAAGAAGGGAAGAATTCATGAAGAGTTTTAAGTGCCAAGAGAAGTTTGGTAATTTAACGTAATAGGGAACAAGGGGAGTTTATTGAATTGGGGGCAAGGGTCAGACCTGTACTTTAGGAAGATCACATTGGCAGCTCTATAAAGGATGAATTGGGGTGGAGGGAGACTTGAGACAGGAAGACATATTAGGAGATCATTGCAATAGTCCATTATGAGGACCTGAACTTAGAGTGAAGGCAGTATTAGTGTAAAGGAAGAAACAGGACAGTTGTTGTAGAAATAAAAATAAGATGTGGCAAATGACTAGATATGTTGGGGGAGGGAACAAGCATTTATTAGCCACCTACTATGTGCCAGGTACAGGGCTAAATGTTTTACAAATATCTCATTTGATCCTCACAACAACACTGGGAAGTAAGTACTCTTTTTACCCCTCCCCTTTTTTGTTTTTGCTTTTTGGAGGGGAGAAGCCAAGAAAATTGGGGTTAAGTGACTTGCCCAAGGTTACACAGCTAGTTTTGTGTTAAGTGTCTGAGGTCGGATTTAAACTCAGGTCCTCCTTATTCCAGGGCTGGTGCTCTATTCACTACACCACCTAGCCGCTCCCCCATTTTATAGTTAAGAAAACTGAAACAGACAAAAATTAAGGGACTTTTCCAAGGTCCTACAGCTAGTAAGAGTGTGAGGCCATATTTGAACTCATCTTCCAGGCCCTATGCTCTATTCATTGTTGTGTCTTCCTATTTTGGATGAGTAATAGTGTAAAGTAGAGAATGATGTATTTAGGGGAAAAATAATGACTTCTCTTTTGGATGTGTTGAGTTTGGGATGCCTACAAGAAATCCAGTCCAAAATGTCTAATAGACAGTAGGTAATGAGTGGATCTAGAGCTCAGGAAAAAGGTTAGAGCTAGATATATAGATATGGAAATCATGTGGATAATTGGACCCATGGGAGTTGATGAATTCAGTGAGATAGTAGAGAGAGAGAAAAGGAGAGGACACAGGAGAGAGCCTTGGGTTTGACACAAGTAGACCAAGAAGGAATGGTAAGATAGTAGGAAGGAAACTAACCAAGAGTACTGCCATGAAAAGAGAAGAGAAAATAAGAAATGATTGACTTCTCCCAAAAGAAATCTTTTTCTAACTGACCCAGATGTT
Source organism: Petaurus breviceps papuanus (assembly GCF_028583685.1). Lineage (NCBI taxonomy): Eukaryota > Metazoa > Chordata > Mammalia > Diprotodontia > Petauridae > Petaurus > Petaurus breviceps. Next base: position 97,849,724 of record NW_027187419.1, read on the forward strand.
AATAATTATTGCATTATCGGGCGGCTAGGTGGTGCAGTGAGTAAAGTGCCGGCCCCAGAGTCAGGAGGACCCGAGTTCGGTTCCGGCCTCAGACACTTAACACCCACACAAAAATACTAGCCATGCAACCTTGGGCAAGTTACTGAACCCCAATTGCCCTCCAAAAGGCAAAAAAAAATTAATAATTATTGCATTATCAAATTATGGGGTGTTTTTTTTTACTTATCTGTACACTTGTTCTATCCCCTAGTAGAGTAATAGCTAACGTTTATATAAAACTTCAAGATTCACAAAGCACTTTACAGATATTATCTCATTTTTTGCAACAACCCTATGAGGTGATTGCTGTTATTACCACCATTTTATGGGGAAGGAAACTGAGACAGACAGAAATTAAGCACCCTTAGGTTAAGTTGCCCAGGGTCACACAGCTAATCTGAGACCGGATTTGAGCTCAGGTCTTCCTGAACCAGGTCTAATGCTCCATTCACTGCATCACTTAGCTGTCTCCATAGAATCTAAGCTTCTTGAGAACAAAGGCTGTTTTTCATTTTGTCTCTGTATTCAAGTGCTTAGCACCCTGAACATAGCAGGTGCCTTAATAAAAAAATTGTTGATCTGAATTTAATTGATTAAAGGTCAGCCTAGATACAAGGTGCCCTCAGTAAGGACCTGAGTAAGAGACAGTTAAAGTCAGAAGGACAAGTTACCAGCCAGCCAAGATGGCTCCAGAGGAGAAAGTGAGGCTGATGACTTTGAACAGCCTTCCCTCACTTAAATCCAATTCACTTGTGTGTCGTGGCATCACTTCCCTGATGTTCCTTCTAGAACGAAGGACAAACACAAATCTCCACAAGAAGCAATAGATCAGGCTAAGGGATAGAAGCCTTTCTGGCCTAGCCCATAGGCTGTTGACTGTTGATTTTGCCCTTGTCAGTTTTCTAAATTAAGGACTTTGGGAGGAGGTAGCACAGTGATCTCAAAAACTCCCTAGAAGTAAGTAGAAGGTCCTTCCTTCTCACCAGGCCTAACTGTCCTATCTGTCCTGTCTGTCCCCTTGGGAAAATATTATGGTTATTAAAATGACTAAGCCAGAATGGGGCCTCACCCACACCCATGTAGGGGTAAGGAGGCTGGTATCCAGACCTGTGATATCTTCTGTGTGAGGTGCTCCCAATAAGGAAACTCCCCCTACAAATGCATATCAGCAATAATTCTGCAATTTATGCTTTTAGAGAGTTGCTTAAGTCATTGAGAGGTTAAATAACTTGCCCAAGGTCACACAGTCATGATGTATCAGAGATAGGACTTGAATCCAGGTCATCCTGACTCCACAGATAACCCTCTATCCACTCTTCTACACTGCCTCACTCATCTACGTATTTCTGGATTAATCTGTGGTGACCAAAGAGCCCTCTTCATTTCCCCTTCTCCAATTCTAAGAGCACTTGTTCTCTCTATCAGAGAAACTAACTCGGGGTTCCAAATGTTAAACAAGTTCCCAACGGATCTCACAATCATAGGGAAGAGGGTAGAGCCTCCTTCTCTTCCTCATCCTCATCTGATTATTTCTCCTCCCAGCATTCTCTCTTTCTCCTTCCCTTTCCCACTCTCTCTCTCCTTCTCTCTTTCTCCTCCTCCCCTCTCCTCTCCTCATTTCTCTTATTCCCCCCCCTTTCTTTCTCTCTAATTCTCTCCTCTTTCCCTCTCTCTCTGTCTCTCTCTGTCTCTGTGTCTCTTTGTGTCTCTCTGGCTGTCTCTCTGTCTCTCTCTCTCCCCTTCCTCCCCCTTCTCACCAGAGATAAGAGCCCATTTCTACATAAACACATTTCTTTCTAATTTAGATAGTTGTTGATTCATCTATTCACCCAGGTATTCAACAAGTTTGTATTAAGCACTCACTATATACAAAAGTATACTATGAGCTGAGGGAGAAACCAAATAAATATCAAATATGATTGCCTCCTTAAAGAAAAAAGCTCAACTTTATTTAGTGCTTTAAAGCTGATAAAGCACTTTCTTCACACCAAACCTGTGAGGTAGGTAGTACTGTACAAGTCATTTAATCTTCATTTTACATATAAAGAAACTGAGGCCCTAAGAGACTGAGAGGCTTGCCAAAGTTCACACAGGCAGGAAGTGACAGCTTCTAAGCTGATCACCTAAATCCAAATCCAGGGCTCCTTTACTAGGTCAGAGAAGGATAAAAAAAAAAACCAGCCTATTTAGTCCCAGCTGGCTGACACCCGGAACTTTACTCGCTGTACGGGCCAACTCCTGGCACCCAGCAGAAAACTCCCCAAACCTCCGTCTTTGACTTCTGTCTTACATGCTCTAATTGTCATGTATGAAAAGCATATTTACCAAAGGCCTGTACAGAGCTAAAAGATTAGCAAGTTCACCTCCAGAAAACAGCAGATGGCCATGCTGACCTTTTCCCCACAGTCACAGCCTGGGCTGATTTTTATAAAAATTTGTTCATTTTAATGTGGATGAACAAACATTTATTATGTGCCAGGCACTGGGCTAGGAACTGAGGATACAAATGCAGAAATGAAATAATCTCTGCATTCAAGGTAATTACATTCTATTGGGGGGAAGAGGGAAGAGTGAAAAATTTGTGCATATATAGATAAATACAAATATATTAAAATATATTTTTGCATGACTTTATATATAACGAATATTGTATTTCTTACCTTCTAGATGGATAAAAGAGAGGGTGGAAGGAAGGAGAGAATTTGGGACTCAAAATATTTTTTAAAAGTAAATGCAAAAAATATGTATGTATGTGTGTATGTATGTGTGTGTTTGAGTATATATACACATATGTGTGTTCGTGCGTGTGTGTGTGTGTACAGGGCAACTAGGTGGCACAGTGGATAGAGCTCTGGGCTTGGAATCAGGAAGACTCATCTTCATGAGTTCAACTTTCCTTACTAACTGTATGACTCTGGGTAAGTCACTTCACCCTGTTTGCCTCAGTTTCTCATCTGTAAAATGAGCTGGAGAAGGAAACCGCAAACGGCTCCAGGCTCTTTGCCAAGAAAACCCCAGATGGGATCACCAAGAGTTGGACATGACTGCAACAACTCAACAACAGTATATAGTACACACACACACACACTTTCTCTCTCTCTCTCACCATTGTATATGCTTAAAAGTACAGTTGCCAAATCAGTTTTTTTTCCAGTATTTTTAAAGGCTTTTTTTTCTATAGGGTGATCAAGGTTTTCCAGGAGAAATAGCAGTAACTGGGCAAAAGGAAATTCAAGGAATCCATCAGAAGGTATAGAATCCTAGTGGTTACATGAGTCACTCTGGAAGATACCCAAAGCTCACTGGGGAAAAACTGATGGCACAGGGGTTTATTTATTAACAATGACCTCTGATTTGCTGGATAAAGCTTCATCAAGTAGTATTGATGAAAAGGTGGATACCCCTGAATTCATTGAATTGAAATTGAAACCTCTTTAATATGACAGCTGTGTGATTGTGAAAGTTGGCCAGGGGGTGTCGCTATTGTTCCAGGGAATTAGCCAGAACAAGCGATAAATATTCTGAAGCTTAGGAGTAAATTAGGGGGCCTGGAGTTTTTAAAATAAATATAACTCTGAACATAAGGTATCATATCAGAAATTCCACTAAATGAGCCAACCTTATGATACTGCAGAGCCCACTCAGAAAAATTAAGGGAGATGTAATAAGAGTTAAGTCACTTCACTTCAGCTCCCCACAGAATCAAGAGAGAGAAGGAAATCACAGGCCTTCTTGTCCAACCTGTACCTGGATAGAAATCCCCTCTAAAAGACCACATTGTGGATATCAGGAGGGCTTCTCAACATTTATTTCTCACAGTTGTGCACCTGTGGGATTCCTTCTTTCTTCGGAGCAAGGCATGAGTGAACATTAATGTCATATTTATACAGGTACAGACCTAAGGGAGCCATGTCGAGAATGGGAAGCTGGCAGAGTTAGGCCAGGAGCCATTAGATATTTCAAAGACATGTGATTGTATCAGAGTCGCACAGTTCTGGGAAACTGAGGACAAGGAGAGGGGTTTGGGATGAGATTATAGGTGCCGTTGCCCAAGTAAAATACGAGCATCTGTGTGGTTTGCCTGGATAGGGAGGAAGTAGGGGAGACAGTCGTCCCTGTTTGGAAGAGAGTAGAGCATGAAAATGAGACAGTCAGTGGTCTTGAGGATCTTAAGAGATCACTTCTGCAAGATTTGCAGGTTTGTACCTAACAATAGATGTATTTTTCATCAACATAAAACAAATCAAACAAGCTCTTTTGTTTCTAACACAGGAAAATTGTGCATTAAATTTCTTCACCCTCCCATGACCATGGCTTGAAATGTTACAGATCATATGAATTTCTGCAGAAAAGCACCTCCAGGGTAGTACTCAAGACATAAATCTGGAAATTGTTAGGGAGATAACTATATGTGGCTGTTTCTTAACTTGAATGTACTATTTGGCCAGAGTGAAATGATTTTTTTTTAACTGAATGTAAAAAGTAGCTATTCTGAAAATAGCTATTCTGGAATGGTTCATTTAATATAGGTTCAACCAGAAAGCTAGAGTCTGTTTTATTACAGCCTCACTGCCTTATAACACATTTGAAATAGGAAATAGTACAGACATACTCAAGGAAAATGAAAAGCCTTTATTGATTAATCTTAAATAAATAAATACTAAATTGCAAATTCCTGGGAGGGTTAGCTGCCATTAACCTACATTCACATGGCAAATGGAAACTTATATTAGAGGGTGAGAGGAAAGAAACTTCTCCCCCTCCATGCAGAATCAGAAGAATAAGACCCAAACATCTCGTTGTTTATACCTCAATTCATGCAACCTAAAAATAGAGCAGGGACAGTAACCCAAGCTGGAGCTGGCAGGGAAGGGACTGGAGCTGGTCAGTCTGCATTCCCCTGAAAGTCTGGGAGTATGTTGGCTGATTTTCCCTGGGTGCCTTTCAGAGGTCATCCACTGAATCTAATTCTCTGCCCACCCCCACCTCCACTAGGCAAATATACTACAGATCTACATATGGCTAAACTGTTCATGCATTAACAAGGGGGTGAATAGGGTTTGTCAGGGGGATAGAGCTGGAAGTCCCATACGCTCCTTCAACAGCTTCTTCATGCCACTAATATAAGGTTAAGAGGGATTTCCTGCCAGCAGCTGCTTATGCTGCCAAGAATTAGAAAGCAAAACATGGCCAAAGGGATGAGTCCAGGAAAGTAAAGAAGGGAAATGTTTTATTTTGTTTTGTTTTTTCTCAGAAGCAGAAGGACTAATTAATGTGTTTTTATGGCAACAGGAAGAAAGATACTGGCATTGCCTATGTCAGATGTCTTCTTAACTATGTTTATTTTAGGTTGAACCTGGTTCTTCAAGCCCAGAAGGTCTGCCTGTATACCCAGGAAAAGCTGAAATACCAGGACAAAAGGTTGGTCCCTAACAACAACCAATCAACATGCATTTACTGAGAACCTCCTGTATGTGGGGCACATTCACATAAACTGGTAAAAAGAAAAAAAAGTTTTTAGTCTTTTAAAAGTTAAAATTATTATCTCTGCAGTTTGTTCTTTTTCAAATTTTATTTATTTACCTTTAGTTTACAACATTTGGTTCCACAAGCTTTTGAGTTCTAAATTTTCTCCTCCTCTCTCTCCTCCCCCCCTCCATGGCGGCATCCAATCTGATAAAGGTTCTACAAATACCTTCACATTAAACATTAGTCAAGTTGTAAAGGATTATGACCAAAGGAATGAACAACAAGAAAGAAGAAAGAAAACAAAACAAAAAATGCAGTTTACTCTTTATGTGTCTCCTATGAAAAGTAGGATTGGGAACAAATAATAATAAAAATAATGAACTTTTTAATTTTTGCAAGATGCTTTTGAGACATTAAAATCCATTTAGGCAGTCCCCATGAAAAGAATATGGCTATTGACTAGGATCCCTTTGCAAGGAAATTGATATAATGATAAAATTATTTTTCTGTGATGCAGAAGGATCCAAGGGTACCTGTTGTCCAAGGTCCAAGTGTTATTCCAGGTATCAACATCCCAAGGGAAAAGGTAAGAATGAATACTAAAACTTGGCTTCCAGTACAAGTCTCCCAAACAAAAGCTAGTTGTGACTTTTTTATATACCTATGACTTAAAGGAGGTGACTGTTTCTCAAACTCAGTTTTGCACAAAAAAAAATGCCATCACATATTAAAGGAAGAAGCTTATCACTGAGTGGATTTTCATCTTCCCTTCTCCTTCCCCCCATTATTTACAATATGTTGTATGGAAAGCAGAAAGACTCTCACTAAAGGCAGGATTCCATGTGAATGAACTTGTAGCTCAGACTATAAGTCTGGGGGGTTGCAAACTTCACTGACACATCATTTACAACAGAAAATTGGCCCAACTGAGGCTCAAAAACCTACCAAAGTACAAGACATCTTCTTATTCTGTTAAGCAAACTGGCTAGGTGCAAAAGCTATGTTCTTAAAGTTAGAGTTGCCCAGAACCATTTGTCTAAAGGAGATATTCCAGAACCAAAGCCTTCAAAATTAGAAGCAGGAAAATAAAGGAGTTCAAGGAAAGAACTCAAGAGTCTATCCAGCGGAAAAGCTGTTATGTTGATCAATTGCACTCAAACCCCTCAAATTCCCACTGAGCCTCACCTCATTTCTGAGCTCTAAGGGCTTCATCCTCCAAAAAAGCCATGATGACTTTCCAAAAGAAAAGACGTCATTATTATAGGTTGCCAGATTTATTTTATACCCAATCCTTTTTTCTCCTTCCATTCTCAAGATTCATCAGCCTTTCAATCTATTCTATCTATATCGTTTAAAAACATCCAGGGCACATATATATTATATATTGGCAGAAGGAGCAAGGAGTGCTTTTGAGCAGCATCTTGTTATAACACAAAGCCAGACTTCAGTCCCTTTTTTCTACACGTAGGCCATTAATCAGCCTGCGTGTCTTGGATGTCAGCCACACATTACTCATCAGTCAGGGAATTGATGAGGAGTGATGGGGGCTTAATGGATGGGAAAATGTGAGGAAACCTAAGGTGGCTATTTTCCTACTTTATTCTCATTTTTATGAGTTCATTTGCATCCTTTTCAAAAGACTACTGCCAAATATATTACCCTGTTTTTCTATTCATGAGTAAATAAATAGTTAACATTCATTCATTCAATTGTGTGTGTATGCATGTAAACTAGATCCATGTAGAAAAAAGCAGGATTTTTAATGACTTCATGATGTCCTTTAGGGTGTGTGTGTGTGTGTGTGTGTGTGTGTGTGTGTGTGTGTTTAATGGGACGCATTGAAACCTTATAATTCACATATATTTTTGCCAATTTTCAAAGAAGGAGATATATTTATATATCAGCCTTAAGACGAGTTCCCAGGTGTTGCCACTCAATATCTTATATTCAACATTCTGTACTTTATTGAACAATAATAATAGCATTTAAATAGTGCTTTAAGGTTTACAAAATACTTTACATATGTTATCACTTGATCCTTATAACAACCCTGTGAAGTAGGTACTATTATCATCTCCATTTTACAGATGAGGAAACCGAGGCCAAGAGAATTTAAGTGCCTTGCCGGTAGTCATACAGCTACTATATCTGAAACAGGATTTGAACTCAGGTCTTCCTGACTCTTAGTCAAGTACTCTATCCTCTGAACCCTACAGCTAACTTATTGAATGATTATTTATGCTATAGATACATTGACATTTTCTGTAAAACGTGTAGATGAGAGCTTAACAAATATTTTTCATTCCCTTAGGGCAACCAAGGTCAGAGAGGCATGCATGACTTACAAGAAACAACAGCAGTGCCTTGGACTACAGGATCTGAAGTAACTTTCACTTTTATATGCAAATCAATAGATATAATGACTGGTGCTGTGACAAGTCAGTGTCATTTTCTTTATACATGCTTATTGACTGTCAGCTAGAATAGCTGCAGGTAGATTGATGAACCAGAAGCTAGAACACTCACTGCTTTATATCACTTAACCCAGATTGGTTTCAGTATTCCCCTCTTAGTCTGTGGATTTAAATCGGGGAAGAATAAACATACCTTTTGGCCTTTTGCTTCCCCTGGAAGTCCACTATGAGCCCTGGTGTTGCATTCATTCACAGATATGCAAAAAGATACCAAAAACATCTTGTGAATAGAAACCAGAATTTGTCTAGAATACCCCTTATCAAAAGATCTTGGATTTTTACCTGCAAGGGTAAAAAAGATTATCTAGTCCAACTCCCTTCACTTAAAAATAAGGAATCTGAGAAACAAAACAATCCAATGATTTGCTCATATAAATGGTGGGAAGAATAGCAAGGATTTGAACCCAGGACCTGGGACTCTAATTGCAGTGGCTGTTCCACTACACCATGATGCCTTCCCATTGCTTCCCTTTCTCAATTCCAATTTAATTTAATTTCAAAATAAAATAGTAACTATGACATGGACCCACCCACTTACCTCCACATTCTTAGACTCTGGTTCTAAGTCTGTTTGCCCCCTGACCCTAGAAGCTTTCTTTTTCATGTGCAGAGACTACTAGGTGGTTAGAACTGTGCCAATCAGCTCACATCTGCCAAGGTTTTGTTATCCCACTCCCTGAATACTGTAATCACTCTGCCAGGATCAGCACTGCATTCTCTTGCACACTCTGGTTGACTGCTTAGATACAGTCTGGGGGATCCTTCCTCCTCATGATAAATTAATTCTCAATTACTCCCATGTTTTAACAGAGGTTCATCTAAGAGGAAATAATGCACTCTCTGGGGACCCACACTGACAGGCTCAATGTGTATCATCCAGTTTCTTATTTCTCAAATAAATTCATTACTCTTTTGTTTCCAGTCACTCAAACCAAACATTAACAGACCTCTGCATCTTCAAATTCTAAATATTCCAACCTCCAAACAAATCTTCTCCACTGATTCCATTGTCAGGAGAACATGTTGGCACTGAATTATAGCCCAGATTGTACAGGTAGAAGGGGCTTCCAAAGCCATCTAGTCCAATATGTACCTTAACACAATCCCCTTTACAACATAACCGATGGTCATCCAAGCAAACACGAGCATAGATAATCAATCAATAAACATTTGTTAATCATCAACTATGTGCCAGACACTATGCAAAGCCCTGGGGATACAAACAGAGGCAAAAAACAATCCCTGCCTTCAAGGAGTTTACAATATAATGGAGGAGATAATATACAAATAGATACAAAGCAAGCTATATATAGCACAAATAGGAAATAAGTAAAAGAGGTAGAAGAGGGGTTAAGAGGCATTAAGAGGGATCAGGGGAGGATTCCTGTAGAAGGTAGGATTTAGAGCTTGTAATATTTATTAGGAGGAAAGGGAAATCTAGATGGGACCTTGTCATAATGAGTTAGGGGTTCTCTTGGCTTTTTTTTTTTTTTTTTGCTTTTTTTTGGAGGAGGGAAGGCAGGGCAGTTGGGGTTAAGTGACTTGCCCAAGGTCATATGGCTAGTAAGTGTTAAGTGTCTGCGGCCACATTTGAACCCAGGTCCTCCTAACTCCAGGGCCAGTGCTCTATTGACTGTGCCACCTAGCCACCTCATCCTTGCCATAATGGAACAATGTAGTTGGGGGAGTCAGATATTCCTGGATGTCTTTCTTTGTATGATATGTGGACCTAGAAAAGTTACCTGCAAGGCCACCAGAGAACTTTAAAGGGATTGGAAGTGATGAATCTTTGTCACAGGGTCAGCCACAGACATATCCTTGACATTATTTTCTGAGATTTTTCTTCTAACATAATATGTATTGGTGTCAGAGGTTTTAATCATTTGACTGTCAGAGATTATGTGACCCTAATACACAGAGAGTTTGGTGGCTATTTCAAAAAATATATATCTATTTGCTCAGTTATTAACTATGTATTAGGAAACATTCATATTGATTCACAAAAAAGTAAAGAAGTTGTTTTTAACTCTTCCAAGATCAGCATGAAGCTCCTAGTTTTCAACATGGAGTACAACATAATTATACAATTTAAAAGTTGAGTAAAATGTTTAAGGATTCAGAGTAAAAATAGGGGGTATTTTCCTGGCTGGTTGCCATCTATTTGATAGAAAATAAATGGAGCTTAACTATGAGGGGGAAGTACATTTCCCTATATGGTGATCAGAACTAGGAAGATGGAGCAAGGTTTGATTTGGGTTTTGGAATGACTCTGGAACATTTAACAAAGAAACCAATCTATATCCAACTATCTCCCCTAAGCCCTAGCAATGAGTCAATGAGATGGAATCAACACTTCAAACAAAAGAACCCTCAGGGAAACCCCGCAGAAGAGTACTTGGCAGCAGGTGGCAGATAGTCTTCCTTCATGCGGCTCAGCGAACTTATGTGTTAGACTGGATTTGACTTCACATCGTCTACATTCCCAGTGCACGCCACCGCACAGCCAGATTACCCAAAATATTCTGGGTTCACAGCCAAAAAGGAATGAGTTGGATTTACTTAATTGTGGCCAACGTTTCTTCCTTTCCTTTATCTTTCTCGAGAAGGCTTTAAAAAAAATTAGTAGGAGTTTTAATAGGCATCTAACATTGCCTGTCTTATTTTATTTATCAGAGAAACCCTAATCCTGATATTCTGATTTTTAGGGTCATGTGGAGCTACCACGTCCTTCTGGTACAGTGTGTTGGGCCAAAAATCAAAACAAATAATGAAGTACCTATGTGTTTTATTGCATGTACTGACAGAGAACACTTGTAAATTATTAAGGAGGGGCAACTAGATGGTTCAGGGGATAGAGCACCAGTTTGGGAATCAGGAGGACCTGGGTTCAAATCCCACCTCAGACACTTGACACTTACTAGCTACATAACTCAAGCAAGTCACTTAATCCCAATTGCCTCACAAAACAAAATTATAAAGGAAAGACAGTAAGTTTATTCTCAGTACATATGAATTTGAAGGAAAAGAAAGAATCTGAGAGATGGCAGTGAGGAGGGAGAGCATCCCAGGTAGAGTCTTTAACAGACATAGGGTAGTCAAGAGGAAGAACTGATTCGGAGAGAAAACACTGAGTCCAATCTGGGATATGTTGAGTTTTAGATGCTGACTGGACATCTAGTAGGAGATACTGAACTGAAGTACAGATTCCCAAAGTCAAAAAGAACTTTCTGGGAATCATCTGGTGAGTCCCCTGTGGAGACATAAACTAATTGCCTCCACAATATCCCAGATAGATAATCATTCAACCTCTGCCTGAACATAAAAGCCTTTTTCAGTCATTTTTCAAATTGAAATTTACAATTTTTAGATACTATCTAATATTACTTAATTTGTATTTACTATTACTTAAACTAAGCAAATAAGAGTAGTGTGGCTTCCGAGACTTAGAACTACCTTGGTTTTTTGACTGCCCCTTCTGTGTCTCTATTACTGGCTTCTATTCTTCTTCATGCCTCCTAAATATAGGCATTCCACAAGGTTTTCTCCTTAACCTTCTTCTTTCTCTACAACTCTTTTAATTTAATATTTTATTTTTCCCCAATTACATGAAATCTTAACATTCATTTAAAAAATGTTTTGAGTTCCAAATTTTCTCCATCCCTCCTTCCCCTCCCTCCCCCCATGTTGAGAAGTCAAGCAATTTGATATAGGTTATACCTGTGCAGCTATGCAAAACATATTTCCATGTTAATCATGTTGTAAAAGGAAACACAGATTTAAAAAAGGCAAGAAAAATAAAGAAAAAGTATGCCTAAATCTGCATCTGTTCTTTCTCTGGAGATGAATAGCATTTTTTTATCCTAAATCCTTCAGAATTGTCTTGGATCATTATATTGCTGAGAATAGCTAAGTCATTCACATTTGATTATCATACAATATTGCTGTTACTGTATACAGTGTTCTGGTTCTGCTCACTTCACTTTGCATCAAATCATGTAAATCTTTCCATGTTTTTCTGAGAGCATCCTGCTTGTAATTTCTTGTAGCATCACAATCATATACAACTACTTGTTTAGTCATTCTTTAATTAATGTCCATCCTTTCAATTTCCAATTCTTTGCCACCACATAAAGAGCTGATATAAATTTTTTTGTACACATAAGGACTTTTCCCTTTTGCCTTTTATTTCTTTGGAATGCAGACTTAGTAGTGGGATTGCTTGGTAAAAGTGTATTCATGACTTTATAGCCCTTTGGGTTATTCCAAATTGTTCTGTAGAATGGCTGAATCAGTATGCAACTTCACTGACAATGCATTACTATCTCAATTTTCTTACATCCCCTCCATTTGTCATTTTCTTTTTCAGTCATATTAGCCAATATGACAAACAACTCTTTCCCAGCTTTTGTACACTTTTGGTTTTACCAACCCTGTATGCATGAATTCTAAATCTGTATTTCCACTTTTAACCTGTTACCTAAATTCCCATCCTGCATCTCCAACTATCTATTAGCATCTCAAATTCAAGATGTGTAAAATCGGACTTACCCATTCCTCACCAAATCAATTCCTGACCCTTTTTTTTCCTATTCCTGTTAATGACACCATCTGAAATGCCCTCTCTTCTTACCTCCCTATCTTAGAATCCTTCCTTTCCTCCAAAGCTCAGTTCAAATTGCCCTTTCTTGGAGGCCTTTCCTGATTCCCCTCCCCTCCCTAATAGTTGTAATTCACTTTCCTTCAAAAAACCTGCCATGTATTTATTCTCTCTATATTTCATATATGCTTATATGTGTATATAAACATTTTTACTTATGTGTTTTCTCATCTTAAAGATTATTAGTTTCTCAAGTGTAGGAACTGACTTAATGTTATATCTATGTGATTATTTTATCCTCAGCCCCCAGCCCATGCCTGGCACATAGCATGATCTTAATAATTAACTGCTGGTACATCCTCATGACTGACATTTATATATTAAATTAAAGTTTATAAAGCACCTTATACATGCTATTTCATTTGATACTCACAACAACCCAGTGAGATAAGTACTGAAGTTATTATTATCCTCATTTTACAGAGGAAGAAACCTCATCTTAAAGAGGTTAAGTGACTTTCCTGTGGTCACATGGCTAGTAAATGTCAGAAATGGTGTTTAAACTCAGTTCTTCCTAATACTGTCTTATACTCTATCTACAAGCCCATGCAATGTCTCCAAAAATTTCCCAACCCCAGAAGCTTAAAACCTTGGGGTTAGCAGTGCTAAGAAGTGAGAACTGTCCTTTCCCAGAAAGTAATCAGATATTTGGCTGATGACTTGTGAGGTAACTTGCAATTTTTGGAAGTTTGTTGTGGCACAACTGGGAATAAAGCCAGAGAATAGAGGAAAAGAGAAAGCCAGGGGATAAGAGTAGTAGAAGCAGTAGTGGCAATGGTGATGGTAACAACAACTAGCACATAAATAGAGTGTTAAGTTGATGATCAGTGATGAAGGACTTGGCTACTCTGATCAATACAGTGATCCAAGACAATTCCAAAGGACCCAAGATAAAAAAAAAATGCTATCCACCCCCAGAGAATTGATGAACTCTTGAGTACAAATTGTAGTATAATATTCTCAATTTCTTTATTTTTCATTCTTTTTGTGAAGTGTGGATAATATAAAATTATGTTTTACATGATCTCACATGTATAATTGATATAATATTGCTTGTGTTCTCGGCAGGTGGAGGAGGGGATAGGAGAGAAAGAATCTGGAACTCAAAACTTAAAAAGAAAAGAATTAAAAATAAATAACAATTTAAAAAAGTAAGAGTGTTAAGGTTTGCCAAGCACTTTAGAAATATTAACTCATTTTATCCTCACAACAGCCTTGGGCAGTAAGTTCTCCTAGGCACCATGTAAACATTTAGTAGTGACCTTCTGGAGATAATAGCCTGCCTTCACTTATATATTTGTTATTTAATAGTGAGAATTTCAGTTCAGGTAGGAGAGAAGAACAATGCTCTAGAAGGGAGTGACTTCAAGGAACTGTGCATGTGGTCACCTACCTCATCTGCCAAAAGACTAGCCATGACTACAGCATCTGGAGCTAAAATGTTACCAGCAGGTACTTAAGAGAAGTATAGCTAATAAGCAAATGCTAACACTTTCATTATCCTAAGGATGATCTTGACATTGATTGTGAAAGGGAAAGAGTGAAAAAAGTGATATTAGGGAACTCTGGTGATTCTGGAGAGCTTCAAAGCATCATCTGTTCATTCCAGTATTATTTCTAGGTAGACGGTTCCTAACTTCTCCAGCATAAGTAATTTGTGTCCTGTAGCTGTAATGAACACTTTTATGATGATATCCAAATCATTGGTTTTCTGGATTCACTGAATGAATTGGCCTCATCAGAGTCCTAAAAACCAGACAGAAGCTTTGTGTTTCTCATTAACTAGCATTTATATAGTACTTTAGAGTTTGCAATGTACTTTACATACCTCATTACATTTGAGTTTCACAACAACCCTGTGTTTCCAAATGTTTCTCATTTGGATTTGAGCCTTTCTGTGCCAGAGCTAGGTCTAAACCTCCATTTAATGCCACAGTCTGTTTTAGGCAGATACCCTAACACACTAATGAAGTGCTCATTAACATACCAGTCCCTGTGTGAATAGAGCACAGACGGCTATGGAAGAGACAGCTGGTGTGTAAGCAATTTTGAAGCTTTGGTTTGGGGCTTTTTTTTTAATAAGCCTCAAGACCAGCACCAGTTCAGAAGGATACAGATCATGGGTACCCTGCCAAAAACGTCACTGACCGAGTTGCAATGCAGACAAAATGTTCTTGAAAGTTGTATTTGTAATAACTAATGAATTAATTTTTATACAGGGAAGAACTGGACCCCAGGATGATCAAGGCCTAACAGTAAGTGTCTTAGCTTGGAAAACTTGAAATTAGAACAAGCAGCATAGTTTTATGGTTTGTTATATTCTCTTATCCTTTCTTTCCCATCTTTCCTATCTCTTTTTTTTTATCTTGTGTCAAATTCCATGTTCTTTATTTCCTCTTGCACTCATTTTAAAATCAGCATAGTGAGGAGGGCAGCTAGGTGACTTAATGGATAGAGCACTAGGCCTGGAATCAGGATGACCTGAGTTCAAAATTGGGCTTTGATGTCTTACTAGATGTCTTTGATTACTTACTAGATGTCTCACCCTGGGAGAGTCACTTAATCTCTGTTTGCCTTAATTCAGTGGAAAAGAACATGACACAGCATTCTGGTGTCTTTGCCAAGAAAACCCCAAATGGAGGCACAAAGAGTCAGATACAACTAAAAACAACTGAACAACATAACGCAGTTGAACAGCAATAGTTATAGCTACTATATTATAAGTTTACTGCTATGATTTCTTGCCTTCACAATTGGTGGGGGAGGTAGTCAGTGAGGGAGAGAATCTGTAATTGAAGCTAAAATAAAACAAAATTGAATTAAAAAAATAAGTTTACTGCTATGAACTCAGCAGTTACATGAAATTGATTTATTTAACTAGAAAAAATAGAGATACATTGAAAATCTTTAAAGAAATAGTATTTATTGAAATGACCTTTGACAGTTCATTCCTAACTTATACTCATAAGTTATGAGTATTCAAAAAATTGTAATAATTTTGCCTCTGAGAATGAAAGATTGCCAAAAGTGGTCAAATAATGCTATTTATTATTAATCAATGGTCCTATTTGTACAGAAAGAAGATATAATTAAACTAATTAAAGAAATATGTGGTAAGTTTGTTTTATTTTATAAAACTGACATTTTATACATGTGATTCTTTTATTTTACTCTTTTCTGAAAGTGTGAGTGAGCAAAAAGTGTGTGTGTGTGTGTGTGTGTGTGTGTGTGTGTGTGTGTGTGCCCTCTACCACCCTGATGACAGAAGCCACTGCACTCATTATTATGAGCTTGACTGTGGTCTCATTGGTCCTTTGTATTCTATGTTCTCATTCCCTTCACTAACTAGTCTCACTTTTCCAAGAGGAAAAGATTCAGTAAGTGGGGATTTAGTGGTAAAGGAAGAAATAGGGAGAAAACTCATGGAAATTAAGTACCACTCATTGTTCTACCCTCTTCTTAAAGTATAATAGTAGGGTCTTACTGAAAATTCATAATCTAGGAACCATAAACTTGGGGTGTTTTTTTAATATTTTGACAATTTAAAATTTTCAATGTAATTTATTTCTTTTATTATTGTATGTATTTTACTTTATGCCTTTGAAAACATTATTCTGAAAAAGGATCCATAGAATTCACCAGACTGCCACAGGTGTCCGTCACATAAACAAGATTAAGCACTCCTTGTCTACTTGATGACTTGATTAGCTGGCTAGTTAAAAACACGTAAATACTTAAATGTGTACTAGGCTCAAGGATGCCCAACCAATTGCATAAGAATAGTAATAATAACTAAATTTGTGAACTTATTGACATAGGTAATTCCCAGATGAGAAGACTCTATGTCTGCATATATTCTGCACATAGTACAAATATATGTACATATATTATACATATATAATCTGTACATAGTTGTTTTCATGTTGTCTCTCCCATTAGACTGTGTTCTGTAGAGTACAGACTATCTTTTGTTTTGTATCCCCAATACTTACCATAGTAGCTAGCATATAGCAGGTTAATTAATAATAATAAATATATAATAAAACATTTAATAATAATAAAAGCGTTAATAAATGCTTTTTGATGAACTGACTTCTCTATAAGGGAGAGAAAAGTCTTCTTCTCTAAGAGAGAAAAAATTCTTACCACTCTTCTCAGAACTTCTGTTTATTCAGCATTCCACCAGAGCTCCCAAGTACAAATTCCCTTTACAGCCTACCCAACTAGTGGCCAGCTTTTAATTGAAAATCTCTAATGGGCAGAAACCCTTTATTTCCCTGAACTCACCCTGTAGTTAGATTGTGTTAGTGAGAAGCTTGATCTGTATTCTTTGACATCTCAAATCCAACTACCATACTCTCTACACAAACGTTTCCAGTCTTGGCTAACTCTGTCAAGAAAGCACAAGGATACCTCAATGCAGTATTACATTGTAATCTAATTCCATTTCCTTTTCAGAAGAGCAAATATCTTTCAGGATATATATTTGTTTTTCAGTTTTCCAGTTGTTTAATATTTTTCTTCCCAATTAGACTATAAGCTTGTTAAAGGCAGCAAGGATTATATATAAGGGTTTTTTGGTGTGAAGATAGAGATCTTCATAGGACTTCACTTTTTCTGGGCACAAGGGAGGCATTCAGAAATGCTAATTGATTGTGAGGTCATTATTAAGACAAAGAGAGGCCTTTTCAGGGGCAGCTAGGTGGCGCAGTGAATAGAGCGTGGGTCCTGGAGTCAGAAGAACCTGAGTTCAAATCCAGCCTCAGACACTTAACACAAAAAAACTAGCCGTGTGACCTTGGGCAAGACACTTAACCCCAACTGCCCTCTAAAAAGCAAAAAAAAAAAAAAAAGAAAAAAAAAAAAGAGGCCTTTTCTGGAAAGGTTGATGCAAACCCTGGGTTAGTACTTTAAACATTGGGAATTTTACTGTATTTAAAGTTATTGTCTCAATATGAGCATTGAGAAAGTGACGACACCATCAGCTAAACCAAAACTAATTCTGAGTTTCCCTGTGTTTTTCTTCTATAGGCTGTACCATTAACTGTAAGAATGTACCAATGGAGCTTGTTTTTGTGATCAATAGCCCTGAAAGCATGGGACCTGAAAACCTAGAGATCATCAAAGAATTTGTCATATCTCTAGTTGATAGAGTCACTGTAGGGAGAAATGCTACCAGGATTGGCCTTGTGCTATATGGTTCAGAAGTTCAGTTCACATTCAGTCTGGACAGATTCATTGCCAAAGAGGATGTAATCCATTCAATTAGAAAGATATCATATATGGGGAAAGGCACTTCTACTGGCACAGCTATCCACAAAGCAGCCCGGGAAGCATTTTGGGGGGCCCGAATTGGTGTCAGAAAAGTAGCTGTCATGATCACAGATGGCCAGACAGAGAAGAGTGAAGCTATCAAATTAGAAGCTGCTGTCAGGGAAGCTCATGCAGCCAACATTGAGATATATGCAATTGGAATCATCGATACGACAGATCCAAGACAATATGAATTTGTCCGGGAATTAAACCTGATTGCATCAGATCCAGATAGGGAACACATGTATCTCTCCGACAGCTTCAATGCCCTCCCAGGTAAGCGTATGCCAGACTGATTACAGTAATGTATTGGCAATTACTGAAGAGGAATCATTATCAGCAACAACATGGGATACCTAAATAAGTTTCCAGCTTCATTCATTCTTTCATTGAGCAGTCATTGTTTCGCCACCTGTTACTATGTGCAAAGCATGGTGCTAGGCACTCAAGAAATACAACCTTTACACAGGACATAGTCCTGCCTCATTGGCCAGTAAATTGCTGAAATAAGTACCAAATCCAGTACTTTGCTTTGATTTTGAAGCACATGTATACATGCTGTGTCTAGGAAATGCCAGGCAAAAAGGTCAAGGCACATAGCCCCTAGGACCCAGATAGGAAGCCATTTGTCCTAATGAGCTCTTGCCACATCTGAGAATTAAGTAACGCTCTTGACCGTGACCCAGTATTTATTATAAACTGCTTAAGGGCTGGGAGTAGGCCTACCCTTTCCTCTGAAATCCCCTTAATACCTAATATAACATATTGTATATCAGGACTTGCTTGGTGGCCAGGTGGTGCAGTGAGTAAGAGCACCGGCCCCGGAGTCAGGAAGACCTGCGATTGGTTCCGGTCTCAGACACTTAACACCCACACAAAATAACTGGCCATGTAACCTTGGGCAGGTTACTTAACCCCAATTTCTTAAAAAAAAAAGAGTTTCTTCTCCCTGTTTCCTTGTATCTTTATCTCTTCTGTGTCTCCTCATTCCAAATCCTTACCTGCTCTAAGATAACTGTCAATTAATATCCCCAAGTTCTTAATTGATAATGGCTTATGATATGCCTCCCAGAGTTATTTGCTTTTTTCTGGAGAAATTCTATACAACCAAAAATCTTTATTACCCCAAAGAATCTGGGTGCAGTATATTGGTGGGATTTCATTCACTATTCTAAGTCAGAGGGGGAGGAGAGAGAGATACTTTAGGATTTCCCAATGTACCTCAAAACACAATACTACTATTTATGTGCATATATATTCTCGACAGTCAGCTCAAACTAGCTCTTGCTAAATTTTCATTGTGCATATTTACACCATGACAGTCAGTAAATGCTATAAATCAGAGCTTGATTTATTGTTCTATTGATTGTCTAGACTTAAGAAAGGGATGGAAAAAATGATAATAAAGCAGTAAATGTAAAAGTATATCATGAGTCCTTTCTTTTTGATGAATCAATTGTTAAACATATACCAACACATCCTTGCCTATGGGTAAGGACTGCCCTACTACAGTGAGTGCTCAAAAATTTTATTATTAATTATACCAAAATACAGCAACCTTGCTAATGAAAGTGGTAGGTTCCACATAATTAAAAAACTATCATTGTCTGTCTTAGGCAAGGATTCTTAACCTGAGATATGGGAAACTTTTTAAAATGCATGTTTTGATAATTGTATTTGAGTACAATTGATTTCCTCTGCAATTCTATGTATTTTATTTTGTAAATGTAAAAACATTATTCTGAGAAAAGATTCATAGATTTCTCCAGAGGTGAAACCAAGGGAATATATGACCAAAAAAAAAATTAAGAACTCCTGGTCTTGAGGATGCTCCTTATGTGGTACTTATATAAACCAGGACTAAGGGGCTAGAAGGAGAATAGAACTCTGGGATCTTGGCTTGAAAGCAATCACTAGGCAACACAGGACAAAGAAGGAGATAGACTGGAGAACCAAGGTGAATGGATGGATGGATGGATGGATGGATGGATGGATGGATGGATGGATGAATGAATGAAAATAGAAGCTTATAATTTGGGGAATAAAGAAATACATCCTCTCTTTATTTCTTTCACTTCTAACTATAACCTCTCTCCCCTCCCTACCAACACATGGAAAGGAATTATTTTCACAGGATTAGCCACCCCTGTAAACCCCTGGATCTTTGTTCATAATTGATAACCATATTTCAGTGTAATTGGGTTTTTTTAAGTCTCTGTATTTTATTCTTTGCATTTGAAAACTATATTCTGAGGAGTCCATGGCATACATGAAAAGGTTAGGAACCCCTGCTTTAGAACATCATTTCATCCTGTTATTTGCTTTTTTTGTCTTTTCTTTTTAAAAAAAAGATTTGGAGTTCAAGTTGGCAAACCAGTTTTGTGCTAATGAGCATAGTGCATTAATTTCTGGACAAACCAGAAATGATAGGATAACTGGAAAGCCTTTCCAATCTGCATCATTCCATTCTGCAAATAACATACTCCACGACAGCAACAGAATGAATGGACAAATGATTTCGTCAAATAAGCAGAAAGCAGATATACAAGAAAACTATTTTGGCTCTGACAAGCATTCTCAACCAACCACAATGGTATAGTATCAGTCCTTTAAAACACATTCTAATGACATATGAATGAGTAAGCATGTATACATCTATCTGCTTAATTAAATGTGCCATAGAACTCTCCAGTTAATAACCTTGATTTCTAGTCATTATGTTTGTTAGAGTATTAAAAACCAACACCTTTAGGTTTTGCCTACAAACTAAAAAGTTATACAACCGAGGGGCGGCTAGGTGGCGCAGTGAGTAGAGTGTTGACCCTGGAGTCAGGAGGTCCTGAGTTCGGATTTGGCCTCAGACACTTAACACACACAAACAAAAAACCTAGCCGTGTGACCTTGGGCAAGTTACTTAAACCCAATTGCCCTCCAAAAAGCAAAAAAAAAAAAAGTTATACAACTAAATTAGTATTGTCCTTCAAAGTGATTACCTTAGAAAGCTATATACTTTCATTGTTCTTTTTTTTTTTTTGCTTTTTTTTTTTGGAGGTGCAGTTGGGGTTAAGTGACTTGCCCAAGGTCACATGGCTAGTTTTTGTGTTAAGTGTCTGAGACCAGATTTGAACTCAGGTCCTCCTGACTCCAGGGCTGGTACTCTATTCACTGTGCCACCTAGCCACCCCATCATTGTTCATTTTTTAATTGGACTTTGGGGCCCTGCAAGAAAATCAGAATTATTATTATGTATTACCACATTCAGTTTGGAAGTAAAATTAATATTACACAACTTGGTCAACTGCATTATTAAACACATTTAGCTCTAAATTACTTTTGGCAATTAAAAAAAAATCAAAACCACCTCCTAAGAGCTAAGCCCAGTGCATTAGAAAGAGTGATTGACACAAGTTTGAAACCCATGGGAATTTAAGCAAATCTCTTCATCTTTCTGAGACTCAGTTTCCACATCTGTAAAATGAATGGTTTAGACTATATGATTTCTAAGTTCCCTTGTAGTTCTAAATCTATAATCCTATGATACTAAGATTTGCTACCCCAGGGAATAATCAAAAGAGAATGCCCCAGATGTTGAAGGGAAATTGCAAAAATATATAAAGGCAGCATTCCTCAAGTAAATTGGAGTCTGGCCCCAAGATTAGAGTCCCAGCTTTTAAGGGAATGACACTCAGTTGCAACTCTTAAGTATATTTAAATCTATGAATGATTGTCTAAAACTTAGTCATCTTTTCTTCTCATCACACCCTAGTTGTCTTTAAAAGTAGCTAAGAATTTAAGAGAGTATCTAGGTGGCACAGTTGATAGAGTGCTGGGCCTGTAGTCAGGAAGACCTGAATTCAAAGCTAGCCTTAGAAACTAGCTGTGTGATCCAGGGCAAGTCAGTTAACCCTGTTTGCTTCACTTTCCACATCCGCAAATTGAGTTGGAGAAGAAAATTGCAAACCCCTCTGGTATCTTTGCCAAAAATAACCCCAAAAACCCCAAACTCCAATGGGGTCACAAAAAGTCAGCCTGAACAACAACACCAACATAAAGAAATCTAGAGTCTTTTAAGGACCCTTCCAACTATATGACTTTTTTTCAGGTTTTCCTTGTTTAACATATATTTGAAATATACTTCTCCCCCTTGCCCATGATTTCATAGGATCTTAGATTTAAAGTAGGAAGAGACCATAGAAGTCACCTTGTCTAGTACTCTTACTATATAATTAAGGTATCTAAATCTCAAGCTGTGCAGTGACTTGCCCAATGTCACACAGGTACTAAGAAGCAGAATTTTATCCTAGGTCCCCTGACTCCAAAACCAATATTCTTTCTACTGTTAGCCTCCATAATAATCCACACAACTACACTTGGGACTTAAATCTAATTTCACAAAACTGATATTTAGCTTCCTATATCAGGAACTAGAGATAAACTCTAATTAGATGACATTCACAGATTTGTGTATCCTGTTACTCTGACTCAGTCAATTACGGATGGGTACTTTGGGCTTCTAGAATTTAGCTATGCCAAATATGGATGCCAGATATCTGTATGAAAAGTAAAAAAAAGTAAACCCATGTTTTGTTTATGAGACACAAAATACTGGATATTTCTGAATGTGCGAAAGATTGCCAGAATATTTAAGTTTCATTTGTATAGTTATTTTTTTGTAGTCTTTCTGAAGCTCGGTGTCCTGAACATAGTGAAGTTTTGATAAATACGTGTTAATTGATTAAAGGAGCATGATCATATTGTGAATGGCTCCACAGTGAAAGGCTCAAAAAAATGGCGAAAGTTGGAAGGAGTGAAGGAGGCTCCCAGAGCTCCAACCAAGAATTAATCTAACCTTAATCCTTCATGGGCTTAAGTAAGTACATGAAAAAAAAAACTGGCATTTTTTTTTTTTTACAGAACACGGAATCACTGGTATTATTATATGACGACTATGAAGAAAAACATAAGAAAGCCAAACAGCTATCTATATCTTCAGTGAATCTGCAAGGTATTAGACAGTTGATCATGATTCATTCGATTTAATAAGCATTTATTAAGCACCAGGACTATGATGGGTGCCAGGGACATAAAAGCAAAATTAAACATTCCCTTCACTCTTGGTATTTACATGCTACTGAAGGAGGCATCTGAGCTGTGCTTGAGGGAAGCTAAGTATTCTAAAAGGTGAAAATGAAGTGGCATTTTTGGAAGTCATGAGGCAGGAAATATATATATATATGGGGAACATTGGAGGTGAGTTTGATTAGAATGATGAGTACATGAGGGGGATGGCAGGAAATATAACTGAAAAGGGCGGTAAGAGAAATTGTGGAAGAGACAGAAGAGTCTATACTTTATTATAAGGGCACTAGGGAGCCTCTGACGGTTTCTAAGTAGCAAAGGGATGTTAGATATTATTGTTACTATTATCTAGATTACATTTTTTGATAGAAATGGTCCTATGGCAAGTCACTGTCCTGCTAATATTCCTTCTTATTCAGTGTTCTAGGTACTACTGTATAGTTGACTAATATAGCTGCCTGTAGCGATTGAATAAAAGTATTATATTCTAAGTTCAGTTTCTGTAACTCACTGAAAGCATCCTCAAAAGAGCTCCAGTAGGAGGCAAGACAATAGGGATGACATGTATCTCATTCTGTTCCCACAAGATTTGGATCTTCTCAAACAGACGTCTATACTTTGAAAATTTTTCATTCTATGTAGCTTGGAGATAGTAAGTATTTGAGATGGTGACACCTATTCATGCTATTGTTCTTAAGTTTTCATGAAACAGTGCTATATCTAGATGATTGTGGGCAATGGCTTGTTCTATGATAATGGTCTTGTTCCAGGAGAGTTTGTTGGTTGTGTTTTCTAGGACATTTTGAGGTTGTATTTATGCTATGGGGATTTGTGGTCTGTTGGTCCATGAAAAGACAACAAATGTATAATTGTAGTCACCAGGTCAGTCTTGCTAGATATTGCATAACTCCATAAGCATTTCCAACCTATAATCACGTTTTGATCTCCCTCACTTCCCTACATTTCCAGCAGGTGAGAGATTGGTCTTCCTCACTTATCCTGATGTATCTAACCTTCTTTTGGTAACAGTACCAAAGAGTGCTATTTTTTCTGCTGTCTTCTGTGTCAAACTAATTGTCATAATGTTTTTAATTAGGGTCAGCCTACAATCCTATGCTGTCCTACCTATTTCTTAGATTCATAAGACTGATCACACTCGCTGTGGTGCTAAACCAATCCATGATACTGCCAGAACCTTATTTACCAGCATGTCAGGATTCCTGCCAGGTCTTCACAGCTGCTGGAATGACCTTAGGGCATACAGAGACCCTGCTGGATCCTAGCTGCCATTCTCATACTTGACCTTTGTTCCATTTTCCACATTACTTAGATATGAGCTGTATTTTGAGGGGACTATTATTATTTTATTATATGAAATATATACACATATGTATACATTATATACAACTTTACATATGTCTTCCTCAAAGGGAATTTAATGTATTCATGAATGAAGGGGATTTTTTATGATGCTACAAGAGAATTTATTTTTCTAAATTGGTGTTACCAAGTTTCACAATATACACATGTATTTTATCTTCCATTAATAATACTAAGGAATACACATAAAGTTTCAGTTTGAATTCATACATGTTATTAGGTAACTTAAAGTATGCTTATTATAAGCCATTGCTGTTAAAATTTATCAGGCTAAGATTTTAGTTGGAGGATTGGTTTAGGGCCCACACAAAAAAGACCAAAGGAGTTTGATCTGGTGCTGGCAGGGTGTGGTTCATTTTCCCTGGGCAGATATTTAATGAAGTTTAATGAAAGGGATTTTTGACAAACTCTGTCTACCTTCTAATAACCAGATTAGCTAAGGTCAGAGAGACCAGTCACCAAGTTGTCAACAGGTGATGAATTTCTTAGCCAAAGAAACTCTTCACCTTCTCTTGGCATCAGTGGACATAGTGGCTATACAAACAAATACTGAGAGTCAGGAAATGGATTGTCTTATGCGAGGAAAAAAGAAGCTAATGTCTTTGTATCTCAGAGTAAATTGAGGGGATTAAGATGTAAGGAGTCTGGAAAGGTAGGTAGGAGTCAAGTTGTGAAAGACTTTAAAAACCAGAGAACTTTATATTCAATCCTGTAGGTGAGGAAGAGACATTGCATTTTATTTAATAGGGTAGGTAGCATAGTCAGACCTGTGCTTTAGGAAGATGTCTTTGGCAGCTGAGTGAAAGATGGATGGGAGTGGGGAGTCTTGTGACAAGGAGATCAACCAACAGGCTATTGCAATAAGACAGGTGTGAAGTGATGGATCCACTATGGTGATGGCAGCATTAAAAGAGAGAAAAGAGTATATGAGAGATGTTATAAAGGTAGAATGGACAGTACTTAGCTCCAGATTGGATATGGGGCATGAGAGAGTAAGGAATTGAAGAAAACGCTTTGTCAGGAATACCCACATCCTAACAGAAAAATGATGGACTCAGGGAGCAGACTGAAATGAATATGGATATGAATATATACATATACATGTATGTCTGTCTATGTATATATATATATATGTATGAGTGTTTATATATATATATCCATTTATATCTCCAATGAGGTAATTTGTTTTCTTTGACTATGCATGTTTATTACAATAGTTTTGTTTTTCTTTCTTTTTCATTTGGGAGGGTGAAGAAAGTGAGAGGGGGTGGTGAATTTTTATTAATTGAAAATTTTTAATTAAAAAATAAAACAAAGAGGAGCGGCTAGGTGGCACAGTGAGTAAAGTGCCGGCCCCGGAGTCAGGAGGACCCCAGTTCGGTTCTGGCCTCAGACACTTAACACCCACACAAAAAGACTAACCGTGTAACCTTGGGCAAATTACTTAACCCCAATTGCCCTCCAAAAGGCAAATAAATAAATAAATAAATAAAACAAAGTGAAGGTTTGCACTAAAAAATCAATGTAATGATCAACCATGATTCCAGAGGGCTGATGATAAAGGATGATACCCACCTCTTGAAGATACAAAATAACACATGCATTTTTTTGTCATAACAAATGAAGGAATCTCTTTTGCTTGACTGTGAATATTTGTTACAAGGGCTGTGTTATTGTTTTCTTTTCAATTTGGAGGATAGGGAAGAAGAAAGGAAAAAATAAATGCTTGTTAATTGGGGGGAAAGGATTTTGGGGTTTTTTTAAGAGATTATTGGCAATCTTAGGGAAAGTTCCTTAAATTACTTAATGCAAATCAAGACAGTCTTCATATACCACCTTCCACCCACTAGAAATATCAAAAATAGGAAAAAATTATAAAATTGAATGTTAATGCTTCAAGGAAAGTCATTCTTAATGTATTTTTGGTGGGACTGCAGACTTGTGCCAACATTTTAAAGAATAATATGGCAATGCATAGGTATAAATTGAGCATAAATTTTGACCAAATAATTCCATTTTAAGATTTTATCCTAAAAAAAAATGAAAAAAAAACTTGCTTGTACAGAAAGAAGATTTGCTTGCCTTATTTATAATAGCAAACAACAACTGAAAAAAATAAATACCCAACGATTTGAGTACTTTAATATCATGGGAATTTTTTTATTTTGTTCAGAGCTATGATTTTATTGGTTCGGGGAACTCAATGAGAAAGCTCCCTCCACGAATGTGGATCAGCTCCTACTGAAAACAAAATCAAACACAAGGGAGATTCAAGTGAATACAGAGCAAGTGCATTTTTATTTGCTTCTACTCTCTAAAATGCTAAGGATTTCTGTAGGATTTTATTCCTTATATATGATTTTTTCTTTCTATTCATAAGCACTAAATGTATAATAAAAATGTCTTTAATGCTATGTGATTATTAATAGGTGAATTCCCCATTCCCCTTTTTGTTTTTGTTTTAGAAAATACATGGAATCCACAATGTCAGTTAAACTTAGATCAAGGATCATGCCGTGTATACGTTATAAAATGGTACTATGATAAGAAAGCAAATGCTTGTGCTCAGTTTTGGTATGGTGGCTGTAATGGAAATGCAAATCGCTTTAACAGTGAAGACGAATGTATAAAGACCTGTGTATTTTTCCATGGAGGTACAGTGTGATAATATAAATAGTTATATGTTTATGTAATCTATAATAATGATGACTGTCTACTCAGATGCAAAATAAGAGAATGATACAAAATAAATGAAAATCCCATTGAAATTACAACTGAATGTTTCTTCAGAAATTATAGCAAATTAAGGTTACTTCTTTCCACTTGCCACATTCTGGAAACTCTATTGAAAACCCTCTTTCTCTCTCCCATCATTGCACAGAGAAAGAAAAGGCTTATGTAGCCATATGTTGGTATGGCCTACAAGTATTTGCATGGAATGAAGAGAAATTTTTCACTTATATTTAAATATGCTGCCAACCTTTAACAATGACACCAAACTACTGGAGCAAATGTCTGGTGCACTGGGCTAATCTGCTCTTTATTCAGTATGATAAAATTTAGGGAAGAGTAATTGGATTGGGTTGGGCTGGGGGAAGGGTAGTAGAAATAACGGTAAGATCAGTATAGGAAGAACCCCTAGGTTACATGTGTATTCATATCAGAATTTAAAATTTCTTTTTATTTTTCAGAAAACTAAAGTGTTGAAGTAGATTCTCTAGTTCTGCAATAGAAGAAAAAAAGATGTTTAACTCAAAGAACAAAATATTACACACATTCAACTTTTTGTTAAATCACTTGTTGAATGATTTTTTTTTTTTGCTTTTTTGGAGGGAGAAGGTAGGACATCTGGGGTTAAGTGACTTGCCCAAGGTCACATGGCTAGTAAGTGTTAAGTATCTTAGTGGAACTCAGGTCCTCCTGACTCAAGGGCCGGTTTTCTACGCCACCCAGCCGCCTCTTTGAATGATTTTCAATAATACTTTTTATTTATTTCCTATTACTTCATAATGATTTTTTTTACGTTTTAATCCATTTAACAATAAATATCACTCAGACACTCATGACAAACAAACCCAAAACAAACAGCAAAGTTGAATGAATATTTTGTCTTCTTTGTAAAAGAAGTGTAAAAGAACAAGGCAAATGCCTGTTATGGTTAAACTCTCTCTCACTCTCCCTCTCTCTATTTACATACACACACACATACATGCATATATGTGTGTGTGTGTGTATTTTTTTTCTTTAAAGAGTTTGCTTTGTACCTACTGATTAGACACAAAAGTTTCTAATGGCTATAATAAAGTTACTTTTAAATGAGTTCATTTTACTTTGATCTGATGAAGAATTTTTATGCAACTGATTCAAGTTTTACCAGTTCCAGATACATTAACAAAAGGAAATTAAGATTAAAATATTTTATTTAATTCTCACTGCATTAAACCAACTCTGTGAGATATTTAATGCAAGCATTATTATACCCATTTATAGATGAGGAAAATGAGGCTTAGAGAGGTCAAGCCTTTGTTGTCCCAGCTAGTAAATGTAAGACCTAGGCTTTGTACCCAGGTCTACAATTCCAAACTCAGTGTTTTTTCCACACTAAACCACACTGCCTTAAAAAATAAATAAATAAATAAAAGAATATATATATATATATATATATATATGTATATATATATAAACTGTTGCTTTCTTTGACTCTTTTCTATTATTATTGCTATTATAATGGGGCACATCTGTGATTTTTTTCCATCGAGTTCCAGTGATACAGACCAACACCTCATCTCTAATTTATAATCTTAAGGATTTGCCTAACTTTGATTTTTCTCTCTTTTAAAAAATCGGTTCAGTCAGAGAGGTGAGAAGGAAATAAAATAAATGCTTGTTCACTGAAAATAAAACAATTTTTAAGAAGTTGTTTGAAGGCACTGAGACATTAAATGATTTGCCCATGATCATATAGTTTGTATATGTCAGACAAAGTACTAGAACCCAAGTCTCCCTGACTTCAAGGCTGGCCCCACTATCTACTATGCAGTGCAGTGTATGAGCCATTCTCAAGTATATGGGTCTCAAGACTACTTTAAACTCAAAAATTATTGGTGTCCAAAGATTTTTTTAATTTATATGAGTTATATTTATCAATATTTTATTGTTGTTGTTCAGTTGTGTCCAACTCTTCATGACTTTGGTATTTTCTTGGCAAAGATACTAGAGTGGTTTTCCATTTCCTACTCCAGTTCATTTTATAGATGAGGAAACTGAATCAAATAGTGTTAAGTGATTTACCCAGAGTTGCATAGCTAGTAAGTGTTTGAGGTCAGATTTGAACTCAAGGAGATGTCTTCCTGACTCCAGGACTGGGGCTCTATCCACTGCTCCACCTAGCTTCCCCTACCAGTATTTACCATATGAGAACATGAAACTGATACATTTAAAAATATTTAGTAATTCACTTAAAATAATTGCATTAAATATCAATATATTTATGAAAAGACTATATTTTTATGAACAAAAATTTAGTGAAAATGACATTGTTTTACATATTTTTCCAATTCTCTTTAATGTCTAGCTTAGTAGAAAGACAGCTGTATTCTCATATTTGCTTTTCAATTCAGTCTATTTCAATGTGTTGTTTTGGTTGAAGAAAATCTGGCCTTATAGAGATAAGTAGTTGGCAGAGGGAGGTATATTGTAATAGGCAAATAATATCCTAGTATAATTATAAAAATACTTTTGACATTACAGAATCCCTGAAAAGGTCTCAGGGACCTCCAGGAATCTGAGGATTACAGTTTGATATATCACACTGCTTCTATCTTCTGTATTAATGAAAAATAAAATTTGATTACTTATATCTTTTGGCTTTCTAGTGAAAGTCAATGACTAAGGCCTCAAAACAACAACTATTCAAAGTAAATAAGTGCAGTGTGTTTTAATCCCAATTTACAGATGAAAGTACTAAGACTCAGAAAGAATAAAAGACTTCTTCATAGGAACACAGCTATCAAATCAAATGTCAGAGTTGGGGTAAAAACCTAGGTCTCCTGATTCTTTTTTTTTTTTTAGCTTTTTGGAGGGGGAAGGTAGGGCAATTGAGGTTTAGTGACTTGCCCAAGGTCACATGGCTAGTAAGTGTTAGGTGTCTGAGGCCCGATTTTAACTCAGTCCTCCCAACTCCAGGGCCAGTGCTCTATTCACTGTGCCACCTAGCCGCCCCTGGGTCTCCTGATTCTAAAAACACAGGTGAGATCTCCTTTAAACGCTATCTCCCTTCAAAGGAGCATTTCCTTTAGGCAAGCATATGTCCAAATGGGAGACATGAAGGAAAGATATATCTTAGTTCTCACTATATTGTCGTTAGAATGAATGAAAGTAGTAATTTAGTATTATCTGCATTTCCTAAGAAAATATTTTCCCCCAGAATCCCATACAACACATTTAAACATGTCAGTTTAATAGAAAAAGACCTAGATCTAATTTCTTTAGGGAATACCCTCTCCTTTTCTCCCTATTTGTAAACTTTTCTTTGATATATAGAGTTTCCATTTTGCCCCCAATGGGTACTTCAACAGATCTGAGATCTCCAAGATGTGGCAAGACAGAGAATAAGCTTCCAGGGTTTGGTTAGATCCTCTATAGTTATTTGCATATTATCTCTCCCATTAGATCCTAAGCTCCTTGAGGGCAGGGTCTGTCTCTTGCCCTCCTTTGTATCTCCAGTGCTTGGCACATAATAAATGCTTAATAAATGTTTATTAGAGAACTCAGCTTCTGGGAGCCAAGATGGCAGAGTAAGAAGTAAGTCGCTCTCACCTCCCTTATGACCTCTGAAAACCCAGAAAATATCACCTAGGAAAAACCCTGGAACATCTGAGCCAGTGGAAAGATGGAGTGGCAGTCTTGTAGCCCAGGAAACTTGGGGGATTAATGGGAAAGGCACCTCCCACACAGCCAGCCAGCCACCTTGTTCCGGGCTCCTAGCACAAGAACCTTGGGTTAGCACTCCCTGCACTCTAGCAGGATAGCTTAATTCTAAAAGCCAGGAATTAGGCAAACACCATGAGCAAAAAGGAGAGATGGACAATGACCATAGATTCTTATTGTGGAGACAGGGAAGATCACAGCACAAATTCAGAAGAGAACAACATTGTCATTATACCCACATCTGAAACCTCAAAGAGGAATATGAACTGGTCTCAAGCCCAAAAGCCTTCTTGGAAGAGCTCAAGAAGGATTTTAAAAGTCAAATAAGAGAGGTAGAAGAAAATTTTGGAAAAGAAGTGAGAGTTATGTAAGAGAGAATTAATAGCTTGGAAAAAGCAGGACAAAAATTGACTGTAGAAAACAAGTCCTTAAAAATTAGAATTGACCAAATGGAAAAGGAGGCACAAAAATTCACTGAAGAGAAAAACTCCTTAAAAAGTAAAATGGGCCAAATGGAAAAGGAGGTACAAAATCTAATACAAGAAAACAATTTGTTTAAAAAAATAGTATGGGGCAATTGGAAGCTAATGACTCTATGAGATATCAAGAATCAGTCAAACAGAAACAAAAGAATGAAAAACTTGAAGAAAATATAAAATACCTCATTGGCAAAACAACTCTGGAAAATAGATCCAGACAATTTAAAAATGATTGGTCTACCTGAAAATCATGATAAAAAATTAGTCTGGACAGCATCTTTCAGGAAATCATCAAGGAAAACTGCCCTGAGGTCCTAGAACTAGAAGGTGAAATACTCATCAAAAGAATCCACTGATCATCTCCTAAAAGAGATCCCAAATTCAAAAGGCCAAGGAATATTGTACCCAAATTCCAAAATTACCAGGTCACAGAGAAAATACTGCAAGCAACCAGAAAGAAATAATTTAAATATCATGGAATCACAACCAGGATTATGCAGGACCTTGCAACTTCTACATTAAAAGATCAGAGGGAGTGGAATACGATATTCTGTAAGGCAGAGGAACTTGGATTACAACCAAGGATCAACTACCCAGCAAAATTGAGCATAATCTTTCAGGGGAGGAGATGGATATTCAATGAAATAGGGGACTCCCAAACCTTCCTGATGAAAACAACAGAGTTCAACAGAAAATTTGATCTTCAAATACATGACTCAAGAGAGGCATAAAAAGGTAAACAGGAAAGAAAAAACAACAACATAATATTTATAGGGGCAAACTGTTTACATCCCTACAAGGAAAGATAATGTGTAACTCTTGAGAACTGTATTGTTATTACACCATTTAAAAGGAGTATATATAGACAGAGCGTGTGAGTATAGATTGACTTTGATGTGATGATAAAAATCTAATAAAGTGGTAAAAAGGGATTGTACTGTGAGAAGAGGAAAGGAGGGGGCAGACAAGAGTAAATTTCATCACATGAAAAGGCACAAAAACCTATTACAGTAGAGGGAAAGAAGGGGTGAGGGGGGGAGATGAGCATTATTTGAACCTTACTCTCATCAGATTTGGCTCAAAGAGGGAATAACAATCAAATATAGAAATCTAACTTACTCTATAGGAAGTAGGAGGGAAAAGGAGGAAGGAAAGGGGGAGGCTGATAGAAGAGAAGGCAGACTGAGGAAGGTGGTAGTTGAAAGCAAAACTCTAGTGAGGAGCAAAAGGGAGAAAGGAGAGATAAAAGCATAGATGGGGGGAAATAGCATGGAGAGAAAGACACAGATAGTAATCATAACTGTGAATGTCAATGGGATGAACTCTCCCATAAAATGGAAACAGATGGCAGAGTATTTCTAAGCACCTCCCCAAATGTCATTCAAACATCAGTAATCTAGATGTCCCTCTTAGTTGTTTACTCTTGTTATGAAGTCATTAACATAAATCATCATAATCCCTGCTGGGGAGGTTGGCTTCAGGCAAGTACCCCTAATCCTTGGATTCATCCTAGGTTCTCTTGACCTTTATCTCTTGGCTAAAGGCATTATTCTTCATTATTTGTATTTATTTCCTCTTCATTTCTTCAGTTCATTCCAGATCCCAGATAATCAGTCATCAATCATAGGATCCTAGATTTTAAGAGAAATGATAAATTCTCTGTTGTATTTAACAACTTATTAGGACCAAGGTTTTTTCCCTTTTCTATTTCCTCATCCAAAAATCAACCAATGTGGGAAATCTTTCTCAAAGATTTACAAAGGATGGCTAAGATCTAATCAAAGACAGTAAAAGAAATTCTAAGTTTAGGCAATGGGTGAATTCCTGCTCATTGTTTACTCAGACAGGTCTAGGAAAATGTGGATTTTCCCTTTTGTCAGACAAGTGATATAGAAATTGATGTGTCCTTGACCAAGATTTGGGTGATCAGTGTAGCATACATAAAGACATTCATTGTAATATAGCCTATATCTCATTGTAATATTCGTTTTCTCATTGATTGTTAATGAATTAGAGTTGATTGCTACCCTCAGGAACACCCACTTTTCCAAGGGTATATTAGTTGTGAGCCCACCACCAAGGGCCTATGGCATTTGAGAGTACCACTGACCTCTTTTATTAATAAAATGCTAGTATTATTCATAAAAGATTAATTACCCAGAAATTATGTCTCTCCAACTTTTTAAATGTCACCATTTGGAGCTGGAAGGGATCATAGAGGTCACTTAAAATAACGCCTTCCTTTTACAGATGGAGAGACAGGCTTAGAGTAGTTAAGTGATTTGCCAAGTGGCAAGGCTGATATCTGAACCAAGATGCTCTGACTAGTATCCTGACTCCTTTGCACTGTATCATGCTGCCTCCAAGAAAGGATTAACTAAGGAAAGGAATAGAAACCTTAGTTTCCATTGAGCCACTAGGTGCATTATCAAACTTTGTGTCCCTGGATCTGAACCAGTTCTTGTACAGGTCTCAATCATACAGTCTTTAGCCAGCTTAATTTTGGGGTCACTATAACAGTGAAGGATTCAGTCTGTTTTGGGCATCATTCAAACCCTAATCCGAAAGATCTTCATGTGCCCTCCTGACTGCCAACTTACTTCTCTACCCTGACTCCAGCCTCCCCCAATACCCCCGCCCTCACCCCCCATTCTATAAACTCGACTTCATCCTCGTTAAATTTATCTGGATCTTTTTTCCTGATTATTTGATAAATGAATCCACAGTTAATGTAATTACAAATCGCTAACAGGTTAGCTAACCTGCTGTGTGAAGGAATGGGAATTTGGTGAGAAGGTTTTGGTCCAAATGAGAGTTACTCTAGCAGTGGGAATTTCAAGTACAGAGGCGCTCTGGTAGAAAGGAATACTTTTGGGATTATTGGGGGGAGAGGACGAAAGAATAAGACAGAGGAAGGACAATGTTGCCAAGAGGCTGGGAGAGAGAAAAAAGAGCTTTTTAACCGTTTTGCTTCAAGTTTCACCACGCTAAGAGCTGACTTTTGTAAAGAGGGTGTAGCAGAAAAGGGAAAAGGAGAGCTTTTCCTGAAACATAAATCGTTTTAACTCTTTCCTCAAATTCACTGAGGAGCTTGGATGATATTTTGGGGAAAGTGAGGCGGCTCCTGGGTAGTAAGGAGAAAAGTAAAGAACTAGATAATTCTTTAAATTAAAAAAAAAAAAAACTTATATAAAACTTTTTTGGTTTGGTCTAAAGCCAGAATAAAGGGGAGGGGAGGGTGTTACTTCCTTGTGATGCCCCATTCTTCGTAATGCTAGCGCCTCCTTCAATTGATTCTCCCCAAATGATATAGTATGTATCGTTTATTTATACTTAGTGACTTGTATGTTGTCTTTTCCATTAGTCTATGAGCTCCCTGAGGAAAGCGATTGTCTTTTTCTTTCCTTTGCACCCCTAGAGTTTAGCAAATAGCAGGTGCCTAACATATGCTTAACACAGTGCGTGGCACATAGTCGGAGGTTAATAAATGCTTGTTGACGGACTTACTGACAGGATAAAGTCATCAGAGTCTCGGGTGTCCTAGGGGATTTGAGCTTCTGGTAATTAATAGAGCGGAGAGAGCGAAGGATTTGCGGAGCGAAGGGCAGTCTAAGGTAGACGGGAGCTTGCAGGACTATCGAGTGTTGCAGAAATAGCTGGATTTGGGTTAGCAAAAAGCTTCCAGACAGCAAATTCCAAGCCCAGTGGCAGGCACCAGCAAAGCTAGGAAGAAGCAGCCAGGCGCCAGCCGCCACTGCAACGCAGCCAACTTACCGCAGGGAGTGGAGAGAGGGGCGGGGGTGGGAGGAGAGGGTTAGGAAAGGCGCAGGCGCAATCTCTCCGGAAGCTTGACTCCGGGCGCTCGCCGTAGAACCCGCGACAGAAAGGGACGGTTGCCTGGGAGCCGAAGGGAAGCGGTGCGAGAATCCCGCCCGTGGTCTAGGCTACCATGTCGGTGCTAGACGCTCTTTGGGAGGACCGAGATGTCCGCTTCGATGTGACCTCTCAGTAAGTAGCAGATGACACCCGAAAGGGCCCGGTGGTCTGCGGCTTGCGGGGGGCGTCACTGCCCCATAGGGCCCGGAGGGGAAGGGGTGAGCAGGGCACATCGGAAAGTCCAGTTCGAGGCCTCCCCTTTCCCCCCGTCCTCCCCCCCCCCCCCCCACCATAGCCACTGCCCGGGTAGAGGCCAGAACTGCCCTGGAGGCTGCGGACTTGCCCAGGCTGGGGCTGACGCCTACTGACCACCCCCCTGGGCAGGGAGTGGCGACCACAACCCTTGCTGTTCAGATCTATTAGTTTTCTATAGTAGAAGTATCTTGGCAGGCAACAGGCATTTATTAAGCGCTTACTGTGTGCCAGGCACTGTGCCAAGGGGGGGGGCGGGGAGGCAAAAGAGTCGCCGCTCTCAAGGAATTCATTCTCATAGGAGACACAAAGGGAAAGTGCTGGGATTAAGAGGAATGGAGAAAGGCTTCTACTAGAAGGTGGGATTTGGTGGAGATAAAAAGGGAGAAAATTCTTAGCAGCGGAGGGGATGAGAGGATGACACCTAGGCTGTAACCCTGGGTGGCTAGGAGAATAGGAGTAGTACCCTTTACAATGATAGGAAAGTTAGGGGGCGGCTAGGTGCCGCAGTGAATAGAGCACGGGCCCTGGAGTCAGGAGGACCTGAGTTCAAATTCTACCTCAGACACTTAACACAAAACTAGCCGTGTGGCTTTGGACAAGTCACTTAACCCCAATTGCCCTCCAAAAAGCAAAATAATAATAATAATAGGAAAGTTAGAAAAAAAGAGGGAGAGCTTGTGGGAGAAAGATAATGAGTTTGGTTTTGGACATGTTGAGTTTAGGATGTCTTTAGTACATTCATTTTGAGATGTCTATAGGCAGTTGGAGATGGGAGTCGGGAAATTAAGAGAGAGGTTAGGACTGGATAAGTAGATATGAGAATTATTAGGATAGAAATGATAACAGAAGTCATGGAAGCTGAGGTCACTGAAGGAGAAAAAGAGAGCCAAAGACAGAGTCTTGGGGGATACCCACTGGAGACCAAGAAAGAGAGATCAGACAGAAAGAAAACGAGGACAATTTAGTGTCACAAAACCCTAGAGAGAAGACAAAAAAAACAAGCAAACAAACAAACAATAAAACCCTATCCACAGTCTCAAATCACTGCTGGACTACTACAACAGCCTCTTAACTGGTCTTCCTGCTTCCTTCTCACCCCATTTCAATCCTTCTACACTAATCTTCTGGAAGCACTTTTTCAATAAATTACCACAAATTATCAATAAATTATCACAAAGTCTTCCATTGACCATTATCAACAGGATAAAATCCATATTCTATAGGTGAAGTCCCTCCATAATCTAACATCCCCTAAACTATCCAACTTTACCTTGTAGTAGTACTTCCTAACCTGAAATCTCTGTCCAGCTAATATTCTCCCCATAATCTCTTGAGCATATCTGGATCATTCCTAACTCCTCTGTTTAGTTTTACTCTTCTCCTTTATTGTACTCTTCCAATTCCTCAAATTCTACTCATTTTTCAAGGTACGAATGTCCTACTTCCTCTTTTTTGTGTCACTGAATTTGAGAATGGGAAGGGATTGCAGGGACAACCCTAGTCCAACCTCTATCTGAAAAGAATCCCCACTATCACATACCTGATGATTGGCCATCCATTCTCTCTTTGGAGACCTCCGATGAAGGGGAAATCTAATACTTCCTAAGGCAGCCCGCTGTCCTTTAGAGCAGCTTTAATTGTTAGGAAGTTTTTAATAATATCAAACCTAAATGAACTTCTTTGAAACTTCTACCCATTGCCCATGACTCTGTCTTCTGGTGCCCAAAATAGTCTCATCCTTCTTTTCCATCACAGCCTTTCAGATATTTCAAAGCAGCTATCATATGTCCCTTGTGTCTTCTTTTCTCCAAGCTAAATGTCCCTTGTTCTTTCAACCAATCCTCATATAACATGAACTCAATGTAAATTTCTGATTGTCCTCAGATATTAATGTTAAAATAGCATAGGTCCAAACAGAGGTGAAATCCTGCTAAGCTGGCATTGTACCATTTTATCATGTAATTACATGCTGCCTTGTATTATCACTTCATGTATATGTCTTACCTCCTTAACTAAATTCTAAGTTCCTGAAGGACCAGGAATATGTCATCGATTTATTTTGGATTTTGTACATAGTTAAAAGTCAAAATATGCTTGTTCCAATAAATGAAAACATAAATGATAGAATTAGTTTTAGATAAAAGATTGTAATATATTTCCTTTGGTGCTGGAAACTTAAGGACTTTAAATTTATTTTAGACAAATGAAAACAAGACCTGGAGAGGTCCTTATTGATTGTTTAGATTCAATAGAAGACACCAAAGGAAACAATGGAGATAGAGGTGAGTACATTTATTAGTATTAATTTATCTTTGATATTTGTTTGATTTGTTTGATCCTCTGAGCTGAATTAAATTTTATTTAAATGCATTTTTAAATGTTATTAAATCAATATGAAACAGTATTATTGTTTATATTTAAGTTTTTATAATTTATTTAGTTCTCTTTTCTGTGATACTTAAATATGTTTCCTGTAAATGTTTCCCAGTTCTCAGGTAATTTTGAGAGTAAATTATGTAGTATATGTGTGTGCATGTGTGTATGTATGTATGTATATGTATATATAGTGATTATATAATATCTTTGTATAGCATATCTATTTGTATAGTAATGATATCTATTATTTATTTATACAGATATCTGTATAGTAATCTATACAGTAATCTTACTGCATTTGGTAACATCTATACAGTAATAATAATCTGTATTTATATAGGTTATTTTATCAATATGATAGTTTTTCTCCAACTATGTAGTAATATCTATCTATACAGTAGCATTACAGTAATAATAATTTTGGATATTTTTCACTTAAAGGAGTTGAGAATAAATTTTCCACAGAAATAATTAATTGCTCTATTTTATTCTGATAAAAATCTCTGTTGTATGACTTCTATCCTTTCTACCCAATCACATGAGTGGGTAATATAACATCTCTTGTGTCCATAAACATTTATTGAACATCTGGCATGAGCAGTACGTTGTGCTAAGTACTGTTGGGGCAGGATTGAATTTATTTATGCTAAGTAATATAATTTGAGGCATGCCTCTGAAAAAGGTATCATTCCCCAAACCTTGCTGTCCCACTCCCTCATTCCCATCCACCTACCCCTATACTCACAAAGTCTTACTCCAGATTTGACTGCTCCTTCCATTATGATCCTTAGAAGTCTCATTCTACAAATTCCCTTTCATTCTTTTTCCCCACTCTTTCTTCCATCTACTAGCACTCACTGTGACCTCTCCACATTCCTGTCCCTTGATACTAAATTCCAGGCCATCCTTTTCACCACTTACTGTAGCTTTATCTTATTTCATATTTCCAACTCAATGATTCCAATGAGGGAATTCAGATTACTCCTTACTCCCCATTACAACTTCTAGACCCTCTACAGACATCACTCAGCACTCTTGTCTCCCTTGTAGTTTATTCTATTAAAATTTCTCACCCAGTTCATTTCAGGGTGGCCACTAATACCAATATGCTTCCTTTCTCAATGAGTTCAGGACCTGGCTCATAGTCTCATTTTACTTTTGCAATTTTAAAAAATGTATTTAGTATTTTATTTCTCCGCAGCTACATGTAAAATCAATTTTTAATTCATTTTTAAAACTTTGAGTTCCAAATTTTCTCCCTACCTCTCACCCACCTCCCCATTCCCCTATACCCTCCAAGTCCCCATTGAGAAGGCAAGTATTTTGATACAGTTTATACATGTATAGTCATGTAAAATACTTCCATAATAGTCATATTCGAAAGAAAATGTAAACAAAAAAAAAGCCCTCAAGAAAAATAAAGTAAAAAAAATATGCTTCAGTCAGTATTCAGTCACCATCAGTTCTTTCTCAGGGGATGCATAGCATTTTTTATCATAAGTCCTTCAGAGCTGTCTTATATCAAGGTATTGCTGAGAATAGTGAAGTCATTCACAACTGACCATCTTACAATATTGCTATTACTTTGTACACAGTACATTTTACTTTGCAATAGTTCAAATTAGTCTCACTTTCAAACCCAATTCCTACTTTCATACTAGAGAATCTTCAACATATATCTTGACTACTCTATCTTCCCAATTTTTCAATCTACTCAAATACACTGACTTCCCAATTCATTGATCTATTCAGTTCCTGAAACTACCTATAAGAATTCTCATACCCTTGAACATTTCTACATTCAAGATCTCTGAAATTCTGCTATCTGATAGTAATCTTTTATCATTTCATCTCACCCTATGACTTACTATTCCCAGGGGTGGGATACCTGGGGCCTCAAGACCACGTGTGGCCTTCTAGGTCCTTGGGTGCAGCCTTTTGACTGGGTCCAAGTTTTTTTTTCTTTCTCTTTTTTTATTTTTTAGTTTACATCATTCATTTCCACAAGATTTTGAGTTACAAATTTTCTCCCCATTTTTTCCCTACCTACCACCCCAAAACAGTGATACCATTGAATATCCCCTCCCCCAATCTGCTCTCTCCTATATCCTCCCCCATTCCCCCACTGACTTTCCAGTAGGGCACAGTGGATCTCTATGCCCCAGTGCCTATTTATCTTATTTCCCAGTTACATGTAAAATAATAATTATTATTTATTTATCTTCTATATCTATCTTTATCAATATTCCCTTACTGGGAAGATAAGCAATTCAGTATAGGTTGTACATGTGCAGCTATGCAAAACATTTCCTTAGTGGATATATTGTGAAAGACTGACTAAATTTCCCTCCATCCTATCCCACCCCCAACTTGTTCTATTCTCTACTTTGATCCTGTCCCTTTTTAAAAGTGGGTGCTTTCAACTTCCCTCCCCCCCAGCCTGCCCTCCCTTCTATTATCCTCCCTCTCATCCCCTTCCCCCCTATTCTCCTGTAGGGTGAAATACCCTATTTAGTGTGTATGTCATTCCTTCCCTAAGCCATTCCCTTTTGCCTTCCTGTTCTTCCCCTCCATTGTAACAGTTTTCCCTTGCGTCTTCTATATGAGATAGTTTACCCCATTCTGTCTCTCCCCATCTCCTCTCATTATATTCCTCTCTCACCTCTTAATTTTACCTTTTAAGTATCATCCCTTCCTATTAAACTGGTCCTGTGCCCTCTATATATACCTGTACACATATATACACACACTTACATATGTATTCATATACCCATATACCCTCCTATATAGACATATATATTTCTGTTCCCTTCAACTGTTCTGATACTGAGAAAAGTTTCATAAGTTATAATTATTGCTTTTCCATGTAGGAATGTAAGTAGTTCAACTTTGATAAGTTCCTTATTTCTTTTCCCTGTTTACCTTCTCATGCCTCTCTTGCTTCTTGTATCTATCTGAATGTCAAATTTTCTATTCAACTCTGGTTTTTCATCAAGAATACTTGAAAGTCATGGGGGCTTCTAGGTGGCGCAGTGAGTAGAGCACCGGCCCTGGAGCCAGGAGGACCTGAGTTCGGATGTGGCCTCAGACACAACACAAACACACAAAAACTAGCCGTGTGACCTTGGGCAACTTACTCAACCCCAATTGCCCTCCAAAAAGCAAAAAAAAAAAAAAAGTCCCTTTAGGGGTGGCCAGGTGGCTCAGTGAGTAAGAGCTTGGGCCCCAGAGTCAGGAGACCCAGGATCAGTTCTGGCCTCAGATACTTAGCCACCCACACAAAATAACTAGCCATGTAACCTTGAGCAAGTTACTTAACTCCAATTGCTTTAAAAAAAAAAATACTTGAAAGTCCTCTATTCCACTGAATGCCCATATTTTCCCCTGAAACATAATTCTCAGTTTTGCTGGGTAAGTGATTCTTGGTTTTAATCCCACCTCCTTTGACCTCAGGAATATCATATTCCAAGCCCTTTGATCCCTCGGTGTACAAGCTGCCAGATCCTGTGTTATCCTGATTGTGTTTCTACAATATTCAAATTGTTTCTTCCTGGCTGCTTGTAATATTTTGTCCTTGATCTGGGAACTCCAGAACCTGGCTATAATATTCCTAGGAGTTTTCTCTTGGGGATCTTTTTCAGGAGGTGATTGGTGGATTCTATCAGCCTCTATTTTATCCTTTGGTTCTAAAACATCAGGGCAGTTTTCCTTGAGAATTTCTTGAAGGATGATTTCTAGGTTCTTTTTTTTTTTAAAGCAATTGGGGTTAAGTAACTTGCTCAAAGTTACACAGCCAGTTATTTCTGGGTGTGGTGTTAAGTATCTGAGCTCAGATTCGATCCCAGGTCATCCTGACTTTGGGGCCGGTGCTCTTACTCACTGCGCCACTTGGCCACCCCTAAGTAATTGGGGTTAAGTAACTTGCTCAAGGTTACACAGTCAGGTGTTTCTGGGTGGGTGCTAAGTATCTGAGCCCAGATTGGATCCCAGGTCATCCTGACTCTGGGGCTAGTGCTCTTACTCACTGTGCTACCTGGCCACCCCTCTAGGTTCTTTTTTTGATCATGGCTTTCAGGTAGTCCAATAATTTTTAAATTATCTCTCCTGGATCTATTTTCCAGGTCAATGGTTTTCCCAGTGAGATA
Source organism: Petaurus breviceps papuanus (assembly GCF_028583685.1). Classification (NCBI taxonomy): domain Eukaryota; kingdom Metazoa; phylum Chordata; class Mammalia; order Diprotodontia; family Petauridae; genus Petaurus; species Petaurus breviceps. The sequence goes on from NW_027187419.1 coordinate 97,891,695, forward strand.
TTTCACATTGCCTTCTATTTTTTCATTTGTTTGGACCTGTGTAGTAGTATCTCGATTTCTCATAAAGTCACTAGCTTCCATTTGCTCCAATCTAATTCTAAAGGAATGATTCTCTTCAGTGAGATTTTGAGATTCTTTTTCCATATGGGAAATTCAGCTTTTTAAAGCATTCTTCTCCTCATTGACTTTTTGAGCCTCTTTTGCCATTTGAGTTAGTCTATTTTTTAAGGTATTATTTTCTTCAGTCAGGTTGTTGACTCTCATTTCATAATTTTCTTGCATCATTCCCATTTCTCTTCCCAATTTTTCCTCCACTTCTCTTATTTAGTTTTCAAAATCCTTCTTAAGCTCCTCTATGGCCTGTAATCAGCTCATATTTTTCTTGGAAACTTTTGGTGCAGGAGTTCTGACTTCATTGTCTGCCTTCTGTTCCATGCTTTGATCCTTTTTGTCCCCAAAATAAGAGTCTAATGTCAGATTGCTCTTCTTGCTTTGCTTCCTTTGCTTGCTCATGTCTCCACTCAATTACTTGACTTTTGAGTTTTTTGCCACAGTAGAACTCTGCTACCAGAGAAGGGAGTTTTTTCCCAAATTGCTGGGATTTTCTCAGCTGCTGGAGCTGTTAGTTGGAGGCCCTCTCTGAAGCCTCCACACTCACTGGCAAACTGGTAACTCGCCCCAGGACTTCCACCCTAGACAGCAATCCAGATCCAAGCAGATTAAAGCAAGAGCAATTATCCCTCAGATTGGTTGCTTGGTCCCCCTTACAATCTGCAGGCCAGGAGCTCTGAAGCAGCCATGTGGCAGCGGCTGCGGTGCTTCAATGGCTTCTCCCTCCAGGGGTTAAAGGACAGATCGCAGTCCCAAACTCCCAGGTCCCAAAGTCAACACTGCACTGACCTCTCACTTTGTTCTTGGCATCTATGGATTGATAATTCTGGAAACCACCACAGCTGCTGGTGATCTGAAGTCCCTCCAGCCAGTGACTGGTTATGGCCACCCTGAGGCTAAAACCTCTGGCTCAGTCAGGGCTGGGCTACTCTCCCAGAACACTGTGCTGGCCCATTCCTGCCAGGCTGTCTTCAGTGGGAAGTTAGCTTTTCTGTGTCATTTTGTGGGTTCTGTAGCTCCAAAGTTTGTTTAGAGTCATTTTTTACATGAATTGGAGGAGGTAGAAGCAGGAGCCATGGGGAAGGCCTCTTTCTACTCCGCCATCTTGACTCCAACCCCTGAGTCCAAGTTTTACAGAAAAAATTATTTTATTAAGGGAATTTGTTCTGTGAAGTTTGGATTTAGTCAAAGGGCTGCACATGAGGACCTAGAGGGCCACATGTGGCCTTGAGGCCAAAAGTTCTCTACTTCTGTAACCTAAACCTATTTTTCATTCTCACTGTGATCTGAAATCCCTTTTACTGTTACTTTAGCTACACTATCCTCCCTTCTCTTGGTGAACCAGTTCAATGTCACATTTCTCTCTATTCTTGAATCCTTATTCTCTGATCATATTTCTGATGCGGCTTAGGGGTGCTGGGACCCCCAGAATGTCAGGGTATGAGGTGGTGTCACCTGGGATAAATTCATACTCACAAAACAGGCTTACTGGCTCAGTAAAATCCTGTTAACACAGTCAAGTGGTGAAGCTTAAAGAAGCTGGCTAATGTTTATATGGAAAAGGGACAGAGAAAAGAATACCAAGTATGCTAGTTAGATGATCGGGGTGGGACTAGGGAGTGGTCAGTATATGCCAGTAGTCCAGGTGCTGGACTGCTAGAATGTATGGGAAAATTCAGGGAGTCAACAGAGACAGCTTTGTTGAAGGAACAAGATAGTTCTGTTCAAGATGCCAGAGACAGAGTCCTTGAGCCAGGCACCCCTGTGGCTGTACTGATAGCCTTTATCTGAGAAATTACAGGGTCGACTTTGTATGTGCCAGTAACAGAGAAAATTTTCTCATGGGGGCCTTGCTAATATTCTGGGTTGCTTCCAGAGATATGGTCTTTTCCTTCTGGGGTCCAGGTCCCATCACCGAATCATTTCCACTCATACACTGCCATATCCCATCCTGCTGTACTCCCACTCTCTGCTTCCTTTGCTTCTACATGTGCTACTGAACAGAAAGGAAGTCACAAAACTGTGTGGTTATGAATTTACATTCTCAGCTGAATTTATAATCTCAGCTGGTCCCTCACTGCAGCAAGACAATACTTTTACTCCTTCCTAATTGATTCTCTATTCTGCTCACCACAACAGTTATTCCATACCTTCTCTTCTGTCCTCAAGCCTTCTACCAACACCCCTTCTCCTATCCCCAACCTGAGGGTCTTACCTTATACTTAACTAAAAAAATAGAAACCAGGGGCAGCTAGGTGGCGCAGTGAATAGAGCAGCAGACCTGGAGTCTGGAGGATCTGAGTTCAAATCCAGCATCAGACACTTAACACTTACTAGCCATATGACTTTGGGCAAATCACTTAACCCCAATTGCCCCTCCAAAAAGCAAAAAAATTAAAAAATAAATTAAAAAAAATAGAAACCATTCTCTACAAGCTCTTTTTTTCTCCCTTCTCATCTCACCTACCCATTACATTTTTTTCAGACTAGCTCCTCCTTTACTTGAGTCTCTGATGAAGAGATATTTCTTCTTGCCAAAACCAAGCTCTTTTTTTTAGCTTCTTGGAAATATTTTAATTTTTATGTTTTGAGTTCCAAATTCTATCCCTTTCTCTTTTACCTTCCCCAAGAGAATAAGCAATCAGATGTAAGTTATATATATATATATATATATATATATATATATATATATAGTCATGTAAAATATTTCTATATTAGTCATTTTGTGCAAGAGGACTCAAAAGAAAAAGAATGGAAGAAATAATTTGAAAAACAGCATATTTCATTCAGTCTGTATTCAAACAATATCATTTCTTTCTCTGGAAATGGATAGTATGCTTTCTCATAAGTCCTTTGGGATTGTCTTGGATCATTGTATTGCTGAGAATAGCTAAGTCATTCACAATTCTTCATCGTACAATATTGCTATTACTGTGTATAATGTTCTCCTGGGTCTGTTCACTTCACTTTTCATCAGTTCATGTAAATCTTTTCAGGTTTTTCTGAAATCATCCTGCTTGTCATTGCTTATAGTACAATAATATTCCATCACAATCATATACCACAGCTTGTTTAGACATTTCAATGGGCATGCCTTTGATTTCCAGTTCTTGGCCATCACAAAAAGAGCTGTTGTAAATATTTTTGTACAAATATGTCCTTTTTTCTTTTTTTATGTCTTTGGAATATAGACTAGAAGTGGTATTACTGGATCAAAGGTTATGCACAGTTTTACTGCCCTTTGGACATGGCCCCAGATTGCTCTCCAGAAAGGTTGGATTAGTTCACAGCTCCACCAACAGTGCATTAGTGTCCCAGTTTTCCCACATCCCCTCCAATATCCAACATTTTCCTTTTTTGTCATATTAGCCTCATATTGAGGTGGTACATCAGAGTTATAAAACCAAGCCCTTTGTGTGTACTCTTGATCCCATTCCCTCATATCTTCTATGGTAGATTGCCTCCACTATCATCCCTTCTGTCTAATATGAAATCTCTTCCTATCAACCTGTTCCTTCCCTGTTTCCTACAAAGTTGTCCAAATCTCCACTATCCTTAAAAAATCATCCCCAGATCCTAACCATCCCCACTAGCAACCATGTCTTCCCCTAAATTCAGCCAAATTCCTATTTAAAAAGCTATCTTCACTCAATGCTTCCACTTTCTTTTTTTACTCTCTCTTTTTTTGGAAGGGGGGAGGCAAGGCAATTGGGGTTAAGTGACTTGCCCAAGGTTATACAGCTAGTAAGTGTGTCAAGTATCTGAGGCTGGATTTGAACTCAGGTCCTCCTTAGTCCAAGGTCAGTGCTCTATTCACTGTGCCACCTACCTGCCCCCATTCACTTTGTTCTAAACCTCTGACATACTGTATGAGCTTCATTTGATTATATAACCCTGTGTCTTGAGCACAGGAAAACATAGTTATGCATAACTTTTTGAGTGAGGAAATGAATACATGGTATATTTGGTAGACTTAGCTTTGAATATTGGCTGTGAGTACTTATTCTCTATGAACCTCAGTTTCTTCATCTGTAAAATGGGGATAATAATTGCACTACCTACTTCATAATAGTGCTGTGGATTATATGAACTAAAGTGTAGAAAATACTTTAACTATAAAATGTTCTATAAATGTGAATTTGTTACTGATAAATAGGTTGAGAAGTCATAGATTTCTTATTTCACAGATGTATTACAAATTAAAATCTCTAGGTCAGCTAAGCATTTCAGTTCTTTTTATTTCAGGTAGATTGTTAGTGACAAATTTGAGGATTATATGGCATTCTTTGGCATTACCCAGAGTCAATCTTTGTAAGTATATATATTTAAGTTAACTTAAAGATACAAAGTCCATAGAGTAAATTACTGCATTTTCATAGTTATTTATAATACTTAACAGTATGCCATGAAAAGAACTTACTCATAAAATGTCAAGTCTATAGAGTAATCAAAGTTTGCATAATAATACAAACAAAAGTGTTTTTCTGCATTATTTTATTTTTTCTTCAGACAGATCATCTTTTCTAGAAATGTGTATGGGATTAGGGCTTCAGGAAAAGGAGTTTTGGGGATTTTTTAGAAATTAAACATTTATCAGGTGGCCTTTTCCCATCTCTCCAGTGTGATTCCTCTTTGTTTTGTGATTTTTTCTATACTCACTTTTGCATTAAATTTTATAACCAATCACCTGTTTTTATTAGCTGCAGACAAGAAAGTTGTTATTTCTCATGATTATGTAGTAATAAGTAATAAAGATAACTTGTGTTTTTGATCTTTAAAATAATTTAAAATAATGTAATGTCCGAGGGTTTGCCATTAATTATTGTGTAATATTTTCTAATTTCCTACTATCCATTTATGGACTTTTTCATCTGGTATAAAGATACCAGATTTCATTTAAGGATATGTTATATGAACTATTAAAAAGTAGACTTTCCACATGCTGGATTTTTATTTTTTTAGAAAGAGTAATTCCAGAATTGAATCTCTAGTTCTCCTTTTCCTTTAAAAATAAAGTCTACTGACAGTAGTTTATGAGCTTAAAAAACCTTTCTTCTACTGTATAGTTGGTGTTTAAAAGTGTAGAAGGTTGTATTTTTGTTTCTTGCCCTGTGTATTCCCTGTTTAATTTCCTTTAACATTTTAAAATATTTTTTAACTTTAGCTGTTGGCTACAACTGCATAATCAATATTACAACAAGAGCTGCTAATTCTGTGAGTATGAAAAGTATAAAACTTAATTAAAGTTGTTAAAAATATAACGGGTAATTAAAAGTCAGTTAAAAGTCTTTTTAATTGTTAAAAATGTTGAGGCAGCATGGAGAGTAGATAGAGAACTAGTCTCAAAGCCAGAAAGATCTCGGTTCAAGTCTTTCCTTGAACACATACCAGCTGGGTGACCCTGGGCAAGACAACCTCTCTGTGCTCTAGACAACTCTCTGAAATCATAAATTGCAGAGAAGATGCCAGCTTGCATTGGTAGAAGGAACTTCCTTACATAGGAATCCTTATATCAATGTAATTACAGGTCTAGTCCTTAAACATTAAATGTATAGCAAAGATATATTTTAGATGTGCATTATTTTAGATTTGTATTTGCATTTTAACCTAGTTTTTCACTGTTAACTAATAATTGCCTGTGAAATAGAAACTATTAATAAGCATGAACAATTTGTCCTTACAGAAGTTACGGGGCCAGACTGAAGCTCTTTATATACTAACAAAATGTAACAATACTCGTTTTGAGTTTATATTTACAAATGTGGTTCCTGGGAATCCTAGACTTTTTACCTCTGTCATTGCAGTACACAGGTATGGTAAAAAAAAAAAAAGTGTTTGAATTATTAGATACTATTTAGTCACTTTATGTTATCAAGGCATATGTATTAAAGAAAGTGAAGAGAAGAATAAGACATTATTTTCCCAGAATAATAATGTGAAATATAATCATTACAAGAAATCTGATAAAAGCACATTTTTTTCATCTCATCTGTAAGTTGAAACATTAAAATTTTTCCAGGATTCTTATTTGTCCATAGTAGGTAACTAGATAAAGAGAGTTGGAGAGTTGAATTACTATAGGCAATCTTGTTGGAAAACAGGAATTTGAGGGTGCTTTTCTCCCATTAGAGGGGTGGTCAGTTTTATTAGTTGTTTTTTGTTCATTTGTTTGCCTCAACGATTTGAATCAAGTTAGCTCTACTTCAGCAAGCTCTCCATTTCATTTTGTATCTATGTGGTCAAGAAATACAAAGATTTGAGTATAATGTTAGAAGTAATTTTGGTAATACTAAGGAAAAATGGCAGTTTCAGGAACTCTGGGCCCCTTTAATATACACTTGACAGTATACAAATGTTACACATATTTTCTGTCTAAGTAATTTATATTTCCACCACTCATTAAGGGTACATGATTAGAGAAATAGAAATTTTGCATTTCTTGGCATATTATTGAAGTTCTTTTTGGCCATGATTTTTAGTTTGTGTGTTTGTGTCTGTGTCTGTCTTCGTGTCTGTCTGTGTGTGTCTATATGTAACAAAGTCTAAAAATGAGAGGCACAGTTTTATAGTCAAATTTATATAATATTGCTTATACATAACTTCCTAGAATTTTGAAAGCTAAGAAAATCTTTTTATTAATATTGCAAAATTTTTAGCCAATGTATACATGCAATAAAGCTAGAACTCTGTATATTTCAATTAATTAGAATCCTTATTTATCCAGAATATTGTCCTACATTTATCCTTTATCAGAAAAAGGGAAATGACATTACATTAGGTATTAGTATTTTCAAGAAACATGCAAAACAGCTTCTAGGATATGTGTCTGAGTTAGTAAAGTATTCCTATCAATTTCCTATGTTTTCTACATCTTTATTATTCTGTCATCACTGATGTTCAGAATGCTGATCCTGAGTCACTGTAAGATCCTGACACATCAAAGAAATGTTTTCCTGGGTATATTGTATTTAACAAGCCAGGAAAATGGACTGATGTATTTCAATAATAGTTGAAATGAAAATGATTCTCTGGTGAAACCTTAGTTAATGAGAAAGTATAGTTAACCATAACGCCCAATTTCTCGAGACTTATTATTACTTTTACTTTATTCTTTGTTTCATTAATGGGTTCCAGCTATGTGCCTAGCAATGGGAGGAGATTAAAAAAAAAACCCAACAGTTCCTTATTCCAGGGAGCTAACCCCACTTGGGAAGATAAGATGTACATGCATGAAATATTCACATGTAATGTATAAATATAAGACAATATGTAAATAACTTCTATTAGTTATATCATGTATTATTATATAATATTAATATGTTGTATTATTTCTATTGTGTCCAAAGAAGTGATAATAAATACTATGGGATAGTCATTGGGTAGATCAATTAGGGCCAGAATGGCTTGGGAGAGTTTTGTAGAGAACTGGGCCTGTGAGGATGAGTGTGATTTCGATAAGAGAAGGGAGGATATTTTAGAGAGACAAAGCATTTTAAGCAAATACTCGCATATTTACCGAGCTAAGTGGAAAAAAGTATCATTTGTTCAAAGAACTATGTGAACAGCCTCATTCTGTGGTCGTGAGCCCTTTGAATGATAGAATAATATCATTGACAGAAATAGGAACATCAGAAAAAGGGAACTAACTTGGAGAATAAATACAGGAAAAAAGAAAGGAAGGAAGGGAAGAAGCATATGTTAAGCATCTACTATGTGCTGAGTGCTGGGCTAAATACTTCTCAAATATCATCTCATTTAGCCTCACAGCGACCCTAAGAAGTAGGTACTTTATTATACCCATTTTATGATTGAGGAAACTGAGGCAGACAGAGGTCAAATGACTTTCCCAGTCTCACAGCTAGTAAGTGTCTGAGATCAAATTTGAACTCAGGTTTTCCTGACTCCAAGCCCTCTGTGTGTGTGTGTCTGTGTGTGTCTGTATGTGTAAGTGTAGATATATACATAAAGTATAGGAATATATGTAGGAATTATTGTCTCATGTATATGTGCATATATATACATATAAATGTACATATAACAAAGAAAAATATTATATGTAAGCCATGTTTTTATATCTAGAAAGTAAAACAGAGGTGCACATGGCATAATGGAATGAACACTGGCGTCAGAGTAACCTTACAGCATTCTGAACATCAGTGATGACTGTTATAATAATAAAGATGTTGGAAACAAAGGAAATTGCTCTGAATACTTTACAAACTCAGACACATATCCTAGAAGCTGTAACAGTTACAGAGTAACTTAACCTCTCAGTGCCCCCAGGGAACTATATAAAACCACAGCATGATACCTCCAGCACTTAGCACAGTGCCTGGCACATGGTAGACTCTTAATTAATGCTGGTTAACTGATAAGTCCTTACCAGGAAATCCCTTTACTGATCAATAGTTTGTGATGTATGGTATGTTAAGAACATTTGAGATTTTTTTGTACCTAACAAATGAGATGTTGAGGATAGCCACTACTAAATTTGAACACAATTTTTTAAACATAAAATAGAAAAATGGTCTGCCAGTAACTTTTAAATTTCTGTTTATTAATTATGTTATCCCAGGTATTCTAGTTCCTTCTTCCTAAGATTCTCCCTAATATATCTTGTATATATCTTCTTTCTATATAGTTGTTTACCTGTTCCCTTCTCCATTAGATGGAGTAGGGACTGTTTCTGCCTTTCTTAGTATCTCCAGTGTTTAGCACAGTGCCAGTACAGAGTAGGAACTTGATAAATGCTTGTTGACTGACTGACTACTAACCTTCATTGAAGCAAAAAATAAAAAGTGACTTTTGTAAACTGGTTAGCTCCTACATTAACCATTTATGCAATGTAGAAAATAAATACATCATTATATCAGTGATATTAGACATGTATAACTGCAAGTTTAAATTATGTTTTCAGCTTTGCTGGCCTATTTTTTTTTCTCATAGAGCATATGAAACTTCTAAAATGTACCGTGATTTTAAACTAAGGAGTGCATTAATTCAAAACAAGCAGCTAAGATTATTACCACAGGAACAAGTATATGATAAAATCAATGGCGTTTGGAATTTATCCAGTGACCAGGTATGTTCAAGGAAAGACTTTAGTAAACCCTTTAACAGAGCCTAAACAGTCATTTTTACTTGACTCATCTACTCAGATATTCAAATGGATCTGCATCTCTTAAGTATAAGCATTCCTTCCAACAGAGCAGATAACAGCCCATTCCTGACTACCCATTCTGGGAAACTCTCATCATTATCCTTCTGTAAGTTCCCTACTAGGGGTCTACCTAATGTGTGGTGAGCCTTATTTGATTTCTCTTGACATTGCAAGGGTACCACCACTCCCCATCAGTTCTACTTCACTGTTCCCATGTGACTAACCCAACTTCTTTTTCTCGGGCATTTCTTGGATTATAGCCTTCATTCTGCTTCTTTTCCTAGTTCCTTGTTGGTAATGTATTTCAGCTTGTTCACATCTACCTCGACCCTTTCCATTGCCTTCTGGGTGACAGACTTTTTCAATTCTTTGGAGACTATTGTCTTATGGCTATGAAAGAAAACTGGAATAATATTAGTAGTGAAAGCTGGTTTTCATACATATGTTAAAATTATATAGGATTCCTTGAAAGATTTAACAACAGAGATAATCTTATTTGATAACCTATTATCGCTAATATCAGATGAAGCATAAAACAGGGAGATTCATGACAACCAAAAGTGTTTGCCACTGTGATAGAAGAGATCCAGTACAATTGGAAGAATTCCATATATATATAGTGAAGTCCTCTAGATGCTCCTGTTTGCAGATGACACTGGGTTGATTACATCAAATGCCAGAACACTGCAGAGATCCATAAGCACTCGAGAGTTTGGCCTAACTATTCACATTTGAAAAACCAAGTAAATGAATATGATATATTACCCAAATCATAAGATGCAGTTGTATGTAGAGCATGTCCATCTATTTAGGCATATATGTATCTGGATCGTACACTGCAAATGGACAGTGAATTGGACCCAGAACTGAAGAAGAGAACAGGTTGTATTTGTCTTTGGGAAACTAAAATTTTTTAATGACTCCAGACATCTTGAAATGTGTTCTTCCCTTGGCACACTGTTAAAAAATACATGTATTATAGCACTTGTTACATACTACCATTCTGATTCTGTTTATTCTGAACATGCAAAATTTAGAATATATAAAAGAGGATAAGTGTATTTGTAATCTATTATGTGTCATATTCTTGTTAGCATCTCTTTCTAATGATATTTAATTTCCTAGAGCATCCTATCTGAACCCTTCCTTTGCACCAGCCCTTTCTACCATCGATTATACTGTATCTGTGTATGTGATCCCTCTGCAGAATGTAAGCTCCTTGAAGTCAGAAACTTTTTTTCTTTGTATCTCTAGCACCTCACACAATACCTTGTACATAGTAGGTGCTTAATAAATGTTTGTCAGATTAAGTAGAATTTAAACAAAACAAAAATGTTTTCCCTTTGTTTCAGCAAGTCTTTAAGGACATCACAAATATTCTTTTTCTAAGTGAGAGATAAAAAAAATATGTAATACTCTTTTAAGAAATGTTCCATGTGAAAATGGATTGAAATAATAATGACTTCCAACTAATTACTGTCAAGGTTAAATATAATCCTCTGTAGGCACCAGTATGACTTTGGGAGCTGTGCTGTGTGTCTTGTATCCTTTTCCTATTTTTATAAATCTGGTCATCCAAAAAATACCTCTTTAGTTGTTGGTTTTGAGACTTGAAATGGTAAACCCACACATGGATTATTCTTCTTGAAAGCCAGTGTGTAGAGAGTCATTGTGTTATGGGGGATTCAGTTCAGGACTTAGAGTCAGAATAACCTGTTTCCAGTCTTGCCCTCCAGCCTTACTAGGAGGATGACAAAAGGCAAGTTGTTTAAATGCTGTGAGCCTCATTTCCTTATTTGTAAAGTGGAGATGATAATAATACCCGTGGAACCTACCTGATTGTGAGATAATGTATCTAAAATACTTTGTAGGGGCAACTAGGTGGTGCAGTAGATAGAGCACCTGCCCTGTAGTCAGGAGGGCCTGAGCTCAAATGCTGCCTCAGACACTTACTGACTGACCCTGGGCAACTCATTTAACCCCAGTTGTGTCAAAAAAAAAAAAGTGCAAAGAACTTTACATAAGTGCAAATTTTAAGGTGCTATACAAATATTTCTTTTTAAGCAATGAGTTGTTTTGTTTTAATTTAATTTTAAAACTATCAAACTAGATAGATAGATTTGCTTTTTGGAGGGCAGTTGGGGTTAAGTGACTTGCCCAAAGTCACATGGCTAGTAAGTGTGTCAAGTGTCTGAGGCTGGATTTGAACTCAGGTCCTCCAAACTCCAGGGCCGGCGCTCTATTCACTGCACCACCTAGCCGCCCCAAACTGGATAATTTTAGAATATGTTTTTGGGTAGTTGTGGTTACCTGGGAGAGAACTGTATGCTCTAGTTTATGGTGGCAAGAGCCATAAAGTAAGCCTGGTGGACTTTGGGAGGTTGTCTCTATATTTTTCTCTCTTATCTTGCCATAATTTTTCTAACATCCTAATACCCAAGTAAGAAAGTTGTGATGTTGCTGAGTATAAAACTTAATTTGGGCATTGTTTACAGAACTATTTAGCATAATTCAGAATTTTTTTTCAATAATAGGACAGCCTATGGATTCTAATCACTGCATATCTTAAATTGTTTTTATAGGGAAATTTGGGAACCTTTTTTATTACTAATGTGAGAATTGTTTGGCATGCAAATATGAATGACAGTTTCAATGTCAGTATACCATATCTGCAGATTGTAAGTATGCACAAAAAGTATGCACATTTTGGTAGCCATATATTAATATAACTTAAAAATGTATTACTTCCTTTTAGTATTTTTGTAAATATCAATATATTAATTATAAAATCCGAAAAGGATTTTATGATTTGTTTTAGACTAATTCACTATTTCCTTTTTTATTTGTTAAAATAGTAGCAGTTTTCATTTCAGAATGCCTAGTTAATTATGATAAAAATTATCATGATTTGCTTTTTCAAAGCAGGGGGAAAAAATCCAATAGAATAGTATGCCATTATCAGTTAACATTCTAGGAAAAGTAAAATACATTGAAACTTTCTAATACTTGTACTTAGCATGAAGAGAAATTATAAAGTGGGCCTTTCTTGGACTTCATACAAGGTATTTAGGTTACCAAAAATTTTCCCACAACTTCCTTATAGGGTAATATAAGATAACCCCATGGCATGCATGTATATGTAGCAGCACACACAATTATTTGTATGTCACTGCCTCTCTCTTTTAACTCTGCCACCACCCTGGTTCAGGCCATCATCACAAATGACCTCAATGATTGCAGTAGCCTTCAGGTTGTTAGCCCTGCCTCAAGTCTCTTCCCCACTCTAGTCTGGCCTCCACACAGCTGTCAAGAGTAGCTCCCTGCTGTTTCCAGGATCAAATATAAAATCATCTGGGTTCGAAGCCCTTCCTAACACGGCCATCCCCTTCTACCTTTCCAGGCTTTTTATACCTTCCTCAACTTTGGTTGAGGTACTTGGGTACTTTGAAGTCCAATGACCCTCACTTTCTTGCTGCCTCTCATGAATATGCTCTAGTTCCCAGTTCCATGCGTTTTCACTGACTGTCCCCCATTCCTAGAATTCTCTCCCTTCTCACTCCTATCTCTTGACTTTCTAATGTCTCAACTAAAATCCCACTTTATACAAGAAGCCTTTCCTCCTTAATGTTAGCGCCTTCCCTCTGTTGATTATTTATCCTGTATATATTTTGTTTGTACATAGTTGTTTGCATGTTATCTCCCCCATTAGACTTTGAAGTCTTTGAGAATAGGACTGCTTTTTGTCTTTCTTTGTATCTTCACCATTTAGTACACTACCTAACACATAATAAGAATGTAACAAATGCTTGTTGACGGTCTTCCCTAAAGCAATTTTAGGTTAGAGGTGAGCTCTTTAAGATGCAAACTCAAAATCTGCAAAGAAGATAGAGTAATAGAAGGCAGTATAGCTCAGCTCTTCATCATAATTACTCCAACAAAGACTTAGGAAGAGCACCAGACCAAGTTGTAATTAGGAAATCCAAGGAGAAAACACAGTCATTTTTCCAGCCCACGTCTACAGACACTGGGGACTGGTCTAGCCAGAAAGGTACTGCACAGCCAAGGACTGAACTGGAACCCACAGATGTATACAGATCCAGTAGGGACAGAAGCCAGCTGACAGTTCTGTCAGTCTGATTTCCAGAACTGGGTAGCAGTTGAATATGGATTGAGGAGATAACCAGAGCCAATATGCTGCTGACCTGCTGCTTGTATCAGATCACTGTCAGGTCTCTTGCCTGAGGCTAAACAGAAGCAAGCAGCAGCTGTGTAGCTCTGTCTCCAGAGCAGGGTCTTGAATTCAGCTACCAATTCTGTCTGAGACCTACAGCCAATTGAACAAGGTAGAGAGCTCAGGCCTAGAGGAAGTTCTGTCACTGAAATTGTAGAGCTTTCTAACTGGCTTACATGGGCTTGGTTCAGCAGCAGTCCACTGGTACTCCAGCCAGCAAGCCTATAGTTGTTTTGCCTAGTCCCAAACCAAGCTTACATAGCTTCTAAACCAAGAGAGCAATGATCATACTTCTCCCTAAGACTACTTTGGGCCTACAGAAAGCTTTCAGGTCTCCATACTGAGGGGTCCCAAGATCCTATGAGAAAGCAACCTCCAGTATTCAGAGAAAGTAGCAGTAGGACCCCAAAGATTACACATCAGGACCAAATAAGACCCAAAAATTCCCTCCGTAAGTGTGCTGAATCTGGCCTTAACAAAAAGTTCCAGTTTGAAAAGTAAGGCTAGAAGAATAAGTAAATAATGAAAGATTCCCTCAATCAAGAGTCCTTCTGGTATCAGGGGCATCCAAAACTCAAACACATAAGCAGATGACTCAAAAATATCTACAATCAAAACCTAAAAGGAGAACACAGTGTGGACATAAGGTCAACCAAATTCCTGGAAGGTGTGAAGGGTTAACAGATGATTTTATAAATGAAATGAGAGTGCTAGAGGAAAAAATTGGAAAAGAAATGAGGGAAGAAGATTTAACAACTTCATACAAGATATATAAAACCTTACCCAAATAACAGACTTTTAGAAAAATAAACAGACCAAACAGAAGCTAATGACTCTTTGAAACAATAAGAAATATTAAAAACAAAGTTAAAAGCTTGAAAATTCAAAAGAAAATGTTAGCTATCTTATATCAAAAACAAGTGACCTGAAAAACAGATCAAGACAAAATATTTACGCTACATGAAAGCCATGACCAGAAAAAAAGAGTCTAGATATCATATTTCAAGAAATCATGAAAGAAAACTTCCATATCTATTACAAGCCAGAGGTCAGAGTGAAAGTAAAGAAGTAACCACTCACCCTTCTGAAAGAAACTCTAAATTTAAAGTTTCCAGGAACAAAATAGCCAAAATCCAGAGCTTCCAGGTCTAGAAAGGGAAAATATTGCAAGTAGCTAGAAATATTTCAGATCCCAAGGAACCACAGTCAAGATCACACCTTTGGCAGCCACCTCTATTAAGGAAGAGAGCTTTAAATATAATATCCCCCAAACTAAAAGATCTAGGCTCAACCAAGTATCAAAGAAAAAAATATTAATGGGGTACTCTGTGTTTTAGGTACAATTATTTTAGGAAACAATTTTATTTACCAGTAATCTAGTATCTAAATATTTTCTGAGTTTAAAGAAAGGTGAGCAAATTCGCATAGGTTCCTCATGTCCTCTGATGAGTCTCTTGGCACCAAGATAATTTTAGTTGACATTTATAGGAATTTTGAACAAAGGAAGCTCACAATATGTTAAAATACAGTTTGGTATTAATATGTCAGAAAACAGTTCAGTAACAAAAACACTAACCCACTCTTTTTGGACCTCTCCCCTCAAAGAATCAATGGAACTCCACCCAGAGATGTTATCCATAGCTTTTCTCTATGGAGAAGGGTGTTTTAGCCCAGATAGCTTCTGAGGAAGGGAAACTGAAGAGTAAGTTTAGATGAATAATAGTCCCTTGAACTCAGGTAAGGGGAAGGCAATAATATTATTTCCCTAAGAAAGTTCTTAGCTTTTTGTACTACCCAATTTCCTAAAAGGGGTTTTAGGCTGGAGAAAACATTATTAATATTTTCTGTTTTACCAAAAAGATGTTTAATATGTTTCCATACAAGAATAACCAACCTGATAAAAGTGAAAAAAGAAAAAAATATGGTGGCAGTAAAGGGTAGGGTAGAGTTGGGATGGACTTCTAATGAAATAACAGACTTCGAGGTATTCCTAATGCAAAGACTAGAATTGAACAGAAACCTTGTAATACAAACACAGGAGTCAAGAAAAACAAAAATAGTAAATACAAACCAATATTTTCATTCTGGGGGAGATAATACAAGTGTCTCCTCAGAACCCTAATAACATCAGGGGTTATAAAGAGAGTTAAGTAGGACAGAATTTAGGAGTGGTTTTATTATGTTTTAATAATCTTAACAGAAGAAAGGAAGGCGAGATAAAAAGGAATACGCTAGGGATGAAAGGAGTAAGAAACAGGAAGGGATGGGGGAAGTAAGTGAGGGTAGGAAGGGAGGAAGAGATTGAGGGTACTTGAACTTCACTTTCATCTGAACTGATCAGAGGAACATGGAGAAATAAAGCATTTATTAAACATTTGCTATATATTAGGTACTATGCTAAATTGGGAAACAAAAGAAAACATTATGATCTGTGTCCCTGTAACCTCCATTCATTTGCTTTAGGTCTGTCATCTAGAGCCATTTATAATAAGTCTAACACCACATGACAGTCCTTTCCATTTTTGAAGTAACTGTTATGATCCCCTAAGTCCCTTCTTCCTTTAGGTAAACATGCTAGACATCCTTCAAATTATAAGAGGGTTCATTGAGTGGGGAGGAGGAAGCACATATCCATTTGCATCACTTCTGCCAAAGAAGCCACAAAAGGGAATGGCCCTCAAGTGCTAACAGATCACTGGGCCCTGATTCTTTTTCTTTTTTTTTTTTTTTGGAGGGGGAAAGGTAGGGCAATTGGGGTTAAGTGACTTGCCCAAGGTCACATGGCTAGTATGTGTTAAGTCTGAGGCCAGATTTGAACTCAGGTCCTCCTGACTCCAGGACTGGTGCTCTATATTCACTGCGCCACCTAGCCGCCCCCTGATTTATTTTTTTTTAAGTTGCCTCTTACCAATGCATGACAGAGTCAGAAACACTTTTAGGAAATTGTACTTTTTTTTTTCTTTTTGGAGGGGAGAAGTTAGGGCAGTTGGGGTTAAGTGACTTGCCCAAGGTCACACAGCTAGTTTTTGTGTGTGTGTGTTAAGTGTCTGAGGCTGGATTTGAACTCAGGTCCTTCTGACTCCAGGGCCAGTGATCTATTCACTGCGCTACCTAGCCTCCCCCAAAATTGTACGTTTTTGTGATTGATAACTTTTTTTTACTTTCTTCGTTTGAAAATTCTGTTTGATTTTGATATTGGTGTGTTAATTGATTTTCAAGGTGTAATAATACAGGGAGAAATTTTTTATCGGTTAGATGTTGGTGGTTGTATTTATCATGCTACATTTATTGTGTTTATCATTGACCATGAAAAAATGGAATTATGGAATTAAAAGCTTAATAGTATAAGGGAATACTAAATGTTAAATAGTCTTTATCACCAAATAATCAAAAATGCATTTTTGTTTCTTTTTCATTTTATAACTAGCGTTCTATAAAGGTCAGAGATTCAAAGTTTGGTTTAGCACTTGTTATAGAGAGCTCTCAACAGGTAAGATATTTGATGTTTTTAACATTGTGTTTAATAAGTGCAAGATATGTGTGTGACAGCCTAGGTCTGAGGGTTTATTAATAATATAATATGATACTAGTCACCAATGGGGAGCACAAGTAAGAAAGGGATTATCTGTATGTGTAAAGTTACATAGGAGGACTGAAGGCTTATTTAGATGTTCCCAGAAAACCAATAATACTTGTTAGGTTAAGAAAATATTCTGTGGGTAGATCTTTTTTGGTTAGGTGTCATTTAAAAGGACATTGTACAAACTTTTATGCTTTATTTATCCCAACTTCCAGTAGAAATTAAGTAAAGTAAAATAATTATTTGGCCAGCTAGGTGGTAGTGCATTGAGTGCTAGACCTCAAGTGCAGCCCTTTGAATCTAAACTTCAGAGAACAAATGTCCCTAATTAAAGGATTTGTTCTGTGAGGTTTGGATTCAGTCAGAGGGCAGCACTTGAGGACCTAGAGGGCTACATGTAGCCTCAAGTCCTCAAGTTCCCCACCCCACCACTAGAGAAAGAAAATACAACCCAACCCACTCCAGTGTCTTGCCAAAAAAAAACCAGACACCAAACAGGCTCATAAATAGTCAGACACGACTGGAATGACTTAGGAAATCACACACACACCTGTATTTACTCTCTAAATTCAGTCCAAAAACCTGAATGTCTACCCATTCTTCTACTTTTAATCCTTTATTACTTGGAAGAGTTAATCTTGGTCAAAGCTAATACCTGTCTCCTTTTAAAAGTCAATGATTATTCCCAAGAAATAACTTGACAAAAATTTGGCTCCCTTAACCATTACAATCTGCTATGCTTTAAAATAACTAAATCAGTGGAAAAATTAAAAAGTATTTTTAATGCTTACAACATATCAGGCACTGTACTAAGTGCTAGAGATACAAATACAAGCAAGTAAAAATAGTCCCTACTCTCAAGGAGCTTTCTATTCTAATAGAGGATAGCATGTGGGGAGCCAGAGTTGGAAAGGGAGGTGGAGGATATTCACATGGTATATGGCTCAGAACTGACCAAAGTAGGGAACCTGAGACTGAAAAAGAAAAAGGGAAAACTTGCCAGTCAGAGATCAGGGTCCCAGGTGGGGCTGTAAGTGCTCAGAGTCCCCCCCAGTCTGAGGTGGTAGAAAAGAGAATAAGGAAGTCAGAGTACAGGTAGCCTGGTGTGGAGGTTGTTCTCTGGTGATCAATGATACTAGACCTTTATAATTTCTTATGTGATAGAAATGTTATTTCAGGCTTTTTAAAAATTATTTCTTGTAGAGTGGAGGATATGTTCTTGGTTTCAAAATAGATCCTGTGGAAAAACTACAGGAGTCAGTAAAGGAAATAAATTCACTTCATAGAGTCTATTCTGCCAGTCCTATATTTGGGGTGGATTATGAGATGGAAGAAAAGGTAATTTCTTCAGCTTACTAAATAATCAATTTGTCATATTGTTATATAATGTTTTTATGTTCAATTTCACAGATAACATCAGAACATTGCATATAAAAATTGTATTTTAATTTTTTTAATGATGAATAATTCATCAGTTCTGTCTGCCTAGCACTTTTCTTCCTCTACACATGCTTCTTGCCAACCCTCTGATTCTTTTAACCCCAAAATCCCTTTTTCACTTTTATCCCTTCCTGTACACTCATCATTATCCAGTTCAGCCATACTCTATCCCAGTCCTAATTGTTGCCTATCCATCCATCACTCTAGTCTCTTCCATTATGCCTGGTGGAATGCCAGTTCTATTGTGGGATGATGTCAGTACATTCTTTTTTATGGACATTTCCTCTACCTCTGTCTTGACTGAAAGTTGGTTCTTAATCCACAGGCCTCTCCAATGAAGGCTATTTCTGTTTTTGTTTTGTTTTTTTGCTTTTTGGAGGGCAATTGGGGTTAAGTGACTTGCCCAAGGTCACACGGCTAGTTTGTGTGTTAAGTGTCTGAGACAAATCTGGTCTCAGGTCCTCCTGACTCCAGGGACGGTGCTCTATTCACTGCGCCACCTAGCCACCCTTGAAGGCTATTTCTTTTGACACTTTACCTGTATTACAATAAGAGAAGGGGAAGTCAGCCTTGATGCCCAGTACCATTTCCAAATCATTGTTTACCTATCATTAATCAACAAGTATGCCTCTTTTAGAATCTGTTCATTATAACTATATCTATCTCATTCTTTTCCTAATCACAATTGTCAAGTGACTTCCAAGACACTCTCCTCTCTTCCTCAGTAACTTTAGCAATTGTCAGGCTTTTTCTCTGGCCCCTTGCCATAATTTAATCATCCATATTAATAACCCATCTGACACACAGTCTCCTTATTTAATGAATCTTCATTTGTGTTCTATGTAAGCCATCCATCAGCAGGACTATATATTCAGTCTCATCATTAGAGATAACTACCCTGCCACAAAGATCTCAAGCTCAGGATTCTCCTCAGATTCAGTTTCTTTATCTTCTACTTCCTTTCCCTGCCTCTACCTAACCTTCTCTCTACCTTCATCCTAACTTCTAGTCCCTTGATGCTCCTCTGTTCCCCAGGTTCACTAGTGCTATCCTAGTTTCACTTACATCTATACCTAGCTTGGACCTATCCATAGCCATTTTCATCATGACCTCTGTTCTTAATCCACATGACACTCACTAGCTGTGTGACTCTGGCAAGTTACTTAATCTGTGTCTGCCATGGTTTCCTCAACTGTTAAATGAGAATAATAAGGGTACCTACCTCCTAAGATAATATCCATAAAGCATTTAACACAGTTCCTGGCACACAGTAGGCACTTAAAACATATTAGTTTCCTTCTTCCTATCGTATTTAATGTGGAAATTCTTAACATTGTATCACCCTTCACTCCTTTTATTTTCTCAGCTTCTGTTCTCTGATGCAGGGGAAGCCTAGTCCAGCAGAAGGAGAACTGCCCTGAGAACCAAACACCAGGTTCTGATCCAACTCTTCAAACTTATTGTGCAAAGCAAGTAATTTCACCTCTCTGGATCTCAGCTGCCCCATCTCTAACATGAGGGAGTGGCACTTGATCTCCAGTGGTCTTTCCTCCTCTAACATTCTGTGATTCTGGGCCTTCACTGCTGAACAGCAACATTTTTAATTCATCTCTAGACTTTCAGATTCTACACATTAGACTTTACAGACTTTCTCCATGCTTCTAAATCTCTAAATCTCCTGTTTGTCTTCCTCATTTGCAACAGATGATTTCACCTTCTACTTTGCTGTGAATATGGAAACCATACAATATTGATTCCTTCATCCTTTTTTCTTTCTCTTACCCTTAGATTTCTGTGCATCCATTCATCATCTCATTCCCTCCAAAGATAAAGAGGTAGTCCTTCTCTTCCAAACAGAATTAAGTATGCTCTTCTTTCCACTTCTTCCCACTTCCTCCAGGACTTTACTTCCTAAATTCTTTTCTTTCTCATTTCTTCAAAATTCTGTTCCACTAGTTCAGTCTTTCTGCCAATTAGAGATCAGTTCTACCCTCTTTAAAATATAAACACACACTTTTATTCAACCATGACATTCACTGATGCTGTAATTTTCATCTCTCTTTTTTACTTCTGTTTTTTTCAAGAGAAGTCTTTTCCTTGCTTCTTCCACTTTCTCACTAAACATACAAAAAAACCCAAACAAACCCAACCTCATATATTAAACCTCTGTGATCTATCTTCTTTCCCCATCACTCCATTGAAATTTCTCTCGGAGATTCTCAGGGACTTTTCATTTGCCAAATCCATTTGTCTTTATTGTTAGGTTTCATTCTTCTTAATCTCTCTGCAGCATTCAGTAATGTCGAGCTGCCTCTTCCTTTTGTTCATTCACTCATCAAACTTTGAATATCTTCTTTGTACTAGATACTGTCAGATATAAAGATGAATAATATTGAACTTAAGTTCTCAAACAACTTAAAATTTAGAAGGGAAGATGACATAACCACAATTCATTGTAAAAAAAAATGTGATACATGCAATGACAGAAGTACAAAATGCTTTAAAAAAAACACTCCTATCCCTTGGCTTCTGTGTCCCTGGATTATTCTGCTTCTCTGTTTAGATCTCTAACTCTAGACAGGTTTCCTTTGTGATCTTACTTGAAGCTTCAAATATCACCCCTAGGTGGATAAGTCTCAAATCTTTGTCCTTGACCACTCACCTGGGGTACCATTCCCCCATTTCCCCCATTTCCCCCATCACATGTAGGACTTTTCCACCAACATCTCAAAACATGTCTAAAACTATATTCTTCTTCTTTCTAACTCCAGACTAGTTTCTCTTCCTTGTTTTCTTACTTCTGTTAATTGTACCACCATTCTCCTAGGGATTCACATCTATGACCTCATCCTCTGCCCTTTCTTCATTCCTAACCCTCATTTAGTCACCAAGCCCTAACAGTTTTTCCTTCATGTGCCTGTCGAATCTGTATCTTCCTTTCTGTTCTTATTGTCATCTCCCATTTCAGGTCCTTATTTCTCACATTTGGATTCTTAAAAGTTTATTCTCCTTATAGATTTTCCCCCTCTCTTGGCCATCCAACATTATTACTTCCAGAATACCCCTAAAGCCTATTTTGTTTGTATAATTTCCCTATTTTAAAATTGTCTTAACTCTCAACACATAGCCTGGCATTAAGGTCCTAAACAGTATAGCGCCAGCTTGCTTTTCTAACATTATATAGTGTAAAGCCATCACATAAATCTTATAGCCCAACAAAATCCTACAAAAGTGCATTACTTGCCTTTCTTAAAACATAAATTGTTAGCCTTTGTCTTGACGCAAGCCATTCTTCCACTTGGAATATCCCCTACCTGATCTTCACCTCTCAGACTCATTCCAGGCATAGCTTAAGTGCTACCTCTTTTATGAAACTTAACTTCCTCACTACTTGGACATGATTGGTAACCTTCCATTTTTTGTTTTTGTTTTTGTTTTTTTCTTTTTGGAGGGGGAAGGTAGGGCAGTTGGGGTTAAGTGACTTGCCCAAAGTCACACGGCTAGTTTTTGTGTGTTTTGCTAGTTAAGTATCTGAGGCCAGATTTGAACTCAGGTCCTCCTGACTCCAGGGCTGGTGCTTTATTCACTGTGCCACCTAGCCGCCCCAACCTTCCACTTTGAATCCTATGGCTCTTAATATTTGCTTTTCCTTGTATTATGATTATTTATTTGTTGCCTTATTATTTTTATACAATTCTTATCTCTTCTATTAAACTGTAAGTTCCTTTAAGGCAGGAACTGCAGAATACATTTTTGTAACCCACACATGCTCTCTGATTTAAAATTCATTTAACAAATATTTATCAGGCACATAGTATATAGCATTGTGCCAGTGACATAAATCATAACATTTTATTCGAACTTAACTTGAAAATGTTCCCACATAGCCTTTTTTGATATTTCACAAATACAGATTCTGTTTAATTACTACTTTGAGGGAAAATCAAAATTTCATACTATCAAAAAAACCAAGTATGTGAAAAAAGTGATCACAAAAATACATATACTCTTGTGTCTAAAGTTTATCCAAATGTAGTATGTGTAATATTTGCCAGCTAAAATAATTTGATGTTGACCTAATTTATTTTCGAAACCCAAATTTCAGTTGAAACTCACATAAATTATTCCTTTTAATATTCAAATTGATTTATAATTGAAAATGATTGTTTAATAGTAGAATGTAGCTCAAATAGGAGATTTTAAGACAGTAGTAGTTACTGTTATTGAAGAAAATTCCCAAATAACATTTTCCTAATGAAAGTTGTAAAATTATTACAACTTTGATTTATCTTATCAGCCTACATTTCTGTGCAGCTTAATTTACAAAGTGTCTTGTTTTACAGCCTCAGCCTCTTGAAGATCTGACAGTTGAACAAATTCAAGATGATGTAGAAATAGAGTCTGATGAACACACTGATGCTTTTGTGGTAAGCATCTGTAGCAGCAAGCACCCCACGTGTCCTCAGGGTTTGCTGCCACCACAGGTTCTTGGATCTGCTTTGATAAAGGAAAGCAACTCAAAATGGGTTAATAAGCTTACTTTAATCAGTCAGACATATATCGTTTACCTTGTTCAGGGGGAAAAGGTCAGCACCCCGAACTTCAAAGTATACAGGCAGAAGTATCAAGACAGAAACAGATCAAGCAGACAGCTTTCCAAACTGTCCAGCCATTACATCCATACCCAATCAACATCTGGATTTCAACATCTGGGTTTTTCAAAGCGAAGGGATGCGGGGGGGCTCCAGACAACGGCTTCCCAGAATCCATATCAAATCACAGAACACTTCTCAAAGTGAGCCCCCAAAACAAAGCTACACATCAAGGCTTATATAGCCTTCTCCTGGCTCAGAGAATGTAACAACCTTTTGGACCCACTGGCCAATCAAAAAGTATCTACTGAAAAACAAGCCTCCCACCCCAGGCTCCAGGTGCACTTTAGCCTAGGGGCAGAGAAGATCTTTAAAATTTACATTCCCATTACAGCATCCTCAAAGGATCCATTGAATTGCTATAATTTTTATCTCTGTGGTTTAACTAAGTAAAGTATTAGTCAATAAAATAAATACCCTAGAACTTGGGACATTTGAGAGTGAAGCTATCTTAAGCACATGATTTTTCAGTATAGGATCAAAGATATGTGTATTATCTTCTAGTCTAAGAATATTTTGACTTTTTAAAGTGGAAGTATAGTCATTCAGATGATTTGAGACAAAAAGTTTCTTCAGGCTTTGGACTAGTAGAGGGTATTAAAGACAGTAAGTTTATTCTAAAATTGTATATTTCGTTGTCTCATTTACAGTGCCATTCACCCAAAAAAATCCAATAATTAACAACACATTTTTTATTTGTGAATTCTTTCTCTGGTGAATTAAAAACCTTTGCAGAGATTCATTCTTCTGTCTTCTCTTGATTATTCCCTGTTAATTATATAGGCATATCCTATTTGCAAATGTAGAATGTTCAGTTTTCATACTGATATTGTCTGGTCAAAAAAAAAATTGAGAAATTTCTCCTCTGTGTTGCTACTACAGGGAACTCTAATAAACACTGGTAAAATTAAATACCCAAGAAGGGAAGGTAGTTTTAAAAAATTAACTTGACCAGAATATTTCCTTGATAGGTAGTAAGGCAGAAAAATTTTGAAGCAGAAGTGTAAAAAGTGTAGAACCAGTTTAATTATTAACATGTTGCCATGCCAAATCATATCCAGAGAAAATATTT
Organism: Petaurus breviceps papuanus; assembly: GCF_028583685.1. Taxonomy (NCBI): domain Eukaryota; kingdom Metazoa; phylum Chordata; class Mammalia; order Diprotodontia; family Petauridae; genus Petaurus; species Petaurus breviceps. Next base: position 97,915,941 of record NW_027187419.1, read on the forward strand.
TCGATAGATCATATTAATGATTTTTGCCAACATAGGTGAAACTTATAAGTCGATTATAAGTTAACTCATTTTATCTTTTTAAAAGAAAATAGTACTAATAATAGTTAATTCAATACATACATTTGGATGTGTGTTTGCTCTACTAACATAGATCAAAACCCTACCTGAGTAAATGGCTTCATGAATACTATGGCTAAAAAAAACCTCCTCAATTAGTTATCAACCCTCTCATAAATATGGCTTCCTAAACTTTGTTATTCTGACTCTTGGAACACCAATAGATTAATCTTCTGGCCCATACTTGATATTTTCCTGGCCTGGAGAGACCTGCCAAAGCTTTCAATACATTGACATAGCCTTTGAAAACTCATACCTCAAAGAGGCAGCAGAATAAGACCTTAGTGGAGTAGTAATTCTGTCATATATTTTTGTTTAAAACTTACAGCAAAATATTTTCATAGCTATGTAAAATATTAACATGAATTAGATGAATTCTCTTACTTCAAATTTCAAAAAGAAAAAAACATTTATATGGAGAAGATGTAAAATTCATTTAGTTATAGAATCAGTCTGAAAATTACTTGTTACACTGACCCCATTTAGTCTTGATAATCTGTTAGATATGTGAAATTTAATAGATTTCTTTTTCTCATAGGCTTATTTTGCTGATGGCAATAAGGTAAGGCTATTTACCTTATTCTAAAAATTATATATTATCATTTGGTATTCACAAACTTATGTACAATCTTTTGTTTATTCCTCTTTCTTGCCTATGCTCTTTTCTCATCTTAACTGTCAAAAAGCAACAAGATCGTGAACCTGTATTTTCAGAAGAACTGGGACTTGCAATAGAAAAGTTGAAGGATGGATTCACCCTACAGGGACTTTGGGAAGTAATGAGTTGACCTTGATTTGAGCTGGATTTCTATTAAAAGATAGTTTAAGATTGAAGATACTAGTGGTCTGGTATAACATATTGAATAGTCATATGTAAAGTATAAACTTAAAAGAATTTAAGAAAAAATGCATTTATCAAAAACGTTATTGCCAGTTGCCTTGCCTATCCTAAATATACATATATATGTATATATATATAACGGAATTGGATTTAATTTGTTGAATTTATTTGCTATACATAGCATTTTAATCTCGTACACATATGATTTTGCTGATATAAAATGACTGCAATATGATTGTGTTTAATAAAGAGTATTTGTATGGTACTTTTTAATGTTTTGCAAATATTATTTAGGAGAATAGGACAGGAACTCTGATTGAATCTGAGATGAACTTTTCTGAATTTAGGTAGGTTAAGATATATCTTATGCTGTAGTGGAAAGAGCACTTGCCTTGGGGTAAGAACATCTGCCTTTGGATTTCAGCTCTGTTCCTTATACTGTGTGAGTGCTTCCCTTTACCTCCTAGGGCCTGTTTGCTCATCTGCTAAAGAAAGGGGGTGACAGTGATCTCTGTGGTCCTTTTCAACCAGGTTTAAATGTGTTGCTACACTGTTTCAACTATAAACTTCTTGAATATCAATTAGTACCATTTTTTCTCCCTAATTTGGGGGTCTTTTTTTTTTTTAAAGTAAAAGTAAATTTAAAAATTCTGGAACTTGTTGTAAATTGGTCTCTACTCGAAATTTTGAGTTACTATTTAGGAGATTATTTTATCAATAGATATTTTGTTTAATGCTTTTTTAAAATAAAATATTTCTTTTGCCATTTTATTGCTACAATGGTTTTCTGGTATTCTCCTTGTTTATGTTTATTATGGTTTGGAGAATAACTTTCAATTACTAGTTAGTTGCACATTCAATGATATGTGCTAGCTATATAAGCTTAACAGAGGCTTAAGAAAACAATTTATGTTCAGAATTATAAATTTATTGTAAATAATATCAATTTCAAGAGGTACCATTATGAAAATTACCTATAACTATGTTTTGTTTTGGTTTTATTAAATTCTATAATACCTTTTTCCTGCTGCATTGTAAAAAGTAGTGTCAGCTTAGTCACTAAATTGTATTTGTTATATGTCATGCACAAAGAAAAACTACTATAAAAATTGCTGAGTTTTAATGTCTAATATCAGGTGGATCACATCATAGGATTTTCATCTGACTCATTAAGACCTTTCAAATGTTAGGTGTTATCATGACTCAAGAAATGACTCATTTATTGTTTAAAGGGAGGGGGTAAGCAGCTGTTATATGTTTTCTAGAGAGATAAAACCTTCAGTAGTGTCTATAAATGGAAAAGAGTCAATGAGCTCTCCTTTCAGCTGTTGTTTTAGCAGCTGACAGCACTATGGAATGGACTTCATTATGATGTAAAATAGAAGAAAACTGTTATCCATTTTTAGAGGACTTAGAAACTTGCTAATGGTTTATGGTATGTTTGTAGGAATTCAAACAGAATTTGTTTGTGTTTGTAAAGCATGGCCAGTTTTAGAAAATCTAGAAAATCCAATCATGAAGCACATATAGAAAGTCAAAACATTTTCATAACTGCTATATAAATTGAGCTCTGCTTATTCAAAGTGTTTTTAACTTGTAGCAGTTAAAAAATTGAAACATTTATAGTTTCCTATATTTTCCCAAAATTGTAATGTTTGCTTTAGAAAAATGATTTTCAAATTGTATATGTCATTATGACTATCATTCTATACAGTCTTCAAATGTGTATAAAATTTTTGTAATGTCCACAAGTGAAATGCTTTGATCTTTTTAATATTTTATAAAAACATTTTCAATATTTGTAAATTATTTGATTATCCATACTTCTTATAAATTTTCCATTTAAATTAAAGATAATTCAGAATGTCATAGTAGAAAAGAGATAAGTGATTTCTCTCCATTATTTGGATTACAATGCATTTGGGTCTTTACAATTATTTTAAGGATTCATTTTAAAATCATACTTAAAGAATTATAATGTCTTTTCTTTTGAAGAAAAAAAATTCTTTCCTGTTTTAGCTAGAAACTTGTGGAAAATTTGTTATGAAATATTTCTTCATGTTACATTATTTCTAAGACTATATGAGATCAAAGTTTAAAGTAGCTGACTGATACAGACATATCTCATCCTCCTGTGACTGAGGCATCATCAATTCAGAGGGCCAAATAGTTTCACTGGTAAACACGTTTTTGAAGAATGACTCATTTTTATAATTCTCTCATTGTATGTAGAGAGTTTCTTTTCTTTTATCCTTATTCACCTATTTGCTAATACTTTATATACTTTGTCCTCCACTTAATTTAAAGGTCTTGTTTCATAGTTATTTCCTTAGTGACAAAAAGTTCCAGTTGCTTCTTTCAGTCTCTAACAGCTGCAAGAACAACCCTTCTTTCTAAACTAGCCATCCTAAATTCCAGTTGTGAGAGTGGATATCTATATTTAGCTACTAGCAGGATTAAATTGCAAAGGCTTCAAGCTAAGCAAAGCACATTGATCTGCCTTTTTTACAGCTAGACCTGTGTGCTGCACAGAGCTAAGGCCTTCAGTTTCCCCTTCCTTACCCAGGTTACTCACAAAATGGATTCCCAGCGGGAACTCGCAGAGGAACTGCGGCTTTACCAATCCACCCTTCTTCAGGATGGTCTAAAAGATCTCCTGGATGAGAAAAAATTCATCGATTGCACCCTAAAAGCAGGTGACAAAAGTCTTCCTTGCCACCGACTGATTTTGTCAGCTTGTAGCCCTTATTTCCGTGAGTATTTCTTATCAGAAATTGATGAGGAGAAAAAAAAGGAGGTAGCACTAGATAATGTGGACCCTGCCATATTGGATTTAATCATCAAATACCTTTATTCAGCCAGTATTGATCTCAATGATACAAATGTGCAAGATATTTTTGCCTTGGCTAGCCGCTTTCAGATCCCATCAGTGTTCACTGTCTGCGTTTCCTATCTTCAGAAGAGACTTGCTCCTGGTAACTGTCTAGCCATCCTGAGATTAGGTCTTCTTCTCGACTGTCCAAGACTTGCGCTATCTGCTCGTGAATTTGTATCCGATCGCTTTTTACAGATTTGCAAGGAAGAGGATTTTATGCAACTTTCCCCACAGGAACTGATCTCAGTTGTTTCAAATGATGGCTTAAATGTAGAAAAGGAGGAAGCAGTGTTTGAAGCAGTAATGAAATGGGTCCGAACAGACAAAGAAAACAGGATAAAAAATCTTGGGGAAGTATTTGATTGTATCCGTTTTCGTCTTATGACAGAAAAATATTTCAAAGATCATGTTGAGAAAGATGATATAATTAAAAGCAACCCTGACCTTCAGAAAAAAATCAAAATTTTAAAAGATGCTTTTGCAGGAAAACTCCCTGAGCCTAACAAAAATGCAGAGAAGACTGGTGCCAGTGAGGTGAATGGTGATGTGGGTGATGAAGATTTGCTTCCTGGATACCTGAATGACATTCCCAGGCATGGAATGTTTGTCAAAGACCTCATTCTTTTGATTAATGATACAGCTGCAGTGGCTTATGACCCCACAGAAAATGAATGTTACCTTGCTGCACTGGCTGAGCAGATTCCCAGAAATCATTCCAGCATAGTCACCAAACAAAATCAAGTGTATGTTGTAGGAGGATTGTATGTAGATGAAGAAAACAAGGATCAGCCTCTACAGTCATACTTCTTTCAGGTAGGAACCTCTTTATTGCTGTGCAAATAGTGGAATATAAAGAGAACTCTCAGTTAACATTTACTAAAAGGTGGGCAGAAGCAAGGAAGAGAGGTGAAACCTTTAGTCAGTTTGGGTTTTTTTTTATATTTCATATAAAAGGTTTCATAAGTAATGGGGTTGAAATTACTATTTAAATGATGTTTCAGGATTATCCATACATTGAAATAAATTGAAATTAGATGTGTCATATTTCCCACTGATAAATGGAAAGGTGGTTATAATTCTTTATATAGCATTCTTAGTATGCTACTGAAATATATCATCATTGGCACAATTAAATTTGGCATGGTTTTATTTCTGAAAATTTGGTTAATATTTTCTTTTAAAGAAAAGTGATTCACCTAATTCATATGAGTAAGACCTAATTGGTCAAATAGTCATCTGTTACCCCAAGATTCCATGAGATATTTTGAGAGGTGGGTCTGGAAAATATTTATAACAATGAAATTTCATCCATTTTTTTGTATGGTTATGAATCTTATTGTAAATAGATCTAGCTTATTCCTTGTTTTAATTAATGATGTATTTTATTGCCTTCTAGATGAAAATTATCTATTCATGCTGATGTGAATTAAGCATATTTAAAATTCTTAATTGTTATAACATTACAGTATTTCTTAAGGTTATAACCACCTTGATATTTTTATCTATATCAACTTAACATGATTTATGAAACTAGAGAATTTTCCAGTTTTACACACACATATTTTGAGGAACTTGTGACTGAAAAATCATTGATAAATCATTTGATTTGAGGAGAAATGTTTACATATAGTCAAAGAAAATGACTAACAGTTTTAAATTAAATCAGTAGCTTATCAACTTTAGTACTGCCAGTACTTTATAAGCTCATAAGAGTTTGTTTGGCTTATGACTAATTATGGCATAGAATGGATAGTTAGAATGACAAAATGAAGGAAAAATAACACCTCAAAATTACTTTCATAGAGTATTTTAAAAATATGTGTATTTGTTTATATGTTTAATATTATATATTTAATTATAAATTATTAATATTAAAATTATTAAATTAATTGTATTTAATTTAAATTATATTTAATATGTTTTTAAATGTGTTTAAAAGAAAGTATTTATAAAATACTAGCTTTAATCATAGCCAATAATATTGTAGTAACTGCTATTTATAGATGCCTAAACATATTGTATATCTTTTCTTGATTTTCATAATTCCAGAGAAGTTTATTATGAAATAAAATATTTATTTCCAGTGCATACACAGGCCATACTCCTCAATATCTGAATACAATTTTAAAAATAACATCAAATGCCACCCTCATTTTAAATTCAGCAATGATATCAGTTTCAGAATGAGTAAATTAAATGACAAAGCCTAATCATACACAAAATAGTATGAGTCACTAAATAACAAGAACAAAACTGAAGACCATTATTACGTAATGAGTAGTAATTATATCTACAGAATAATTCTGAAAAGATACTTGACTTTGCTAAAGTTTTATTTCATATAACTCTTAGTTGAACTTCATCTAGAACTGGTTCACAGTTTCATTTATTGTAATAATCATAATAAATTAAAGTACTTTGACATTTGCAAAATTCTTTACATATATTATTTCATTTGGACTTCACAATAGCTCAGTGATTATATGTATTACAACTGTTTTTAGTCCAATTTTACAGATGAGGAGCCTGAATCTCAGACAGGTTGAGTTAGTTACTGTTGGTCATACACCTAGTACATATCTGAGGCAATATTTAAAGCAAGTTTCCTCAGACCCAGGAAGACCAAAGTTTTTGTTCACTACCCTAGACTGCATCCAATGCTAATTTTTTATTTCCTGCCTGCAATTCCTTTTTTTTCTGTCAGTTCTCATTTTTTAATTCTGTAAGCCTAACTAATAACTTTTTTTTATACTGGAAGCAATTATGAATAACAATTCAGCTATGGTTCCTGACTCCCTGCCAGCACCACTCTTACTGTGTCCAAAAAGCAATGTAGTAGAACAGATTGTAATCAAAGAAAGATTTTATAGCAAAACTTCATTAAAAGTAGTATTTCTGGCTAGACTATTTGATTAATGATTTGGGACTTTGCATTCTATTATTTTAATATTTGTTTAAAACAATAGTTTTGGAAATCTTAGTTCCTAATTATAAATTACAGACTGGGAAAATTACAAACTGAGAATTTTCAGACAAATGTAATAAGCAGCTAGATGATGCAGTGGACTGAATGCTGGATCTGGAGTAAGAAAGACTACTTCACAGGTTCAAAACCAGCCTTAGACACTAGCTGTGTGATCCAGGGCAAGTAACTTAAAACATTTGCCTCAATTTCCTCATCCAGAAAATGAGCTAGAGAAGGAAATGGCAAACTACTTCAGTGTATCTGCTAAAAAAAACCCCAAATGGGGTCATGTAGAGTCAGATGTGACTAAACTGCAATAAAAATATCCATAGAAATTAAGCATTCATAGAACTTAGAGTTGGAAGAGATCAGGACCTTCAACATTATCTGGTCCAAGCCCCTCATTTTAAGGATATAAAATTGAAGATCTAAATATTAAGATTTTGCTGGAGTTCAGATAACTGAACTTAAAACCTGTGTCCTCCAATATTCAGTATTCTGTTCTTACTACCATACTGGCTTCTTCATCCAGATATACAAAAATTAAGAACTCAGTGACCTCGGTCACAATCTAGAAGTCATAATTATTAAGTGAAATACAAGCCACATGAGTGCATATTGGCATTGAATTTATTCTTCAACATTCAGTATCATCATTCTGTAACTGATTAAGCTAACTTGTCAGAACACAGAAGCATTCTGAGAGACAAAGGAACATATGTCTTTGAGAACTATCTTCCTAGTTGTGATTATGTAATGATTTTTACCATTCAAAAACTGTAATTTAATTTACTTTTGCTAAGTGGAAACAGCAGGACAAAAAACAGTCCTACAGTACTACTCCATTCTCTCAAAAATAGTGTTCACATGCCTTAGTGTTATGAAACAAAAAGCAAAATCATAAAATTGCCACATTTTGATCTTGACCAAACTATTATCATCCATTTTTATGCAAAAGAATAGAGGGTAACTTAGAATTGCAGATGTAGCTATGACAAAAAAAGTTATTAGCTTAAAGCAGAAAAGAGAGAAAAGTTTATTTCAAATGACTTGAAACAAGTCTTTAAGAAATTTAAATCCAACTGAGATTGACATGAGTCAACATCTTTAAAACTAGAAACAACATTTACAAAGTTAAAAATTAGAAGAAAATCTAAGGAACAAAAAACTGTGGCTTAATTCTCCAGCTGTTCAATGAACTGAGCGATAGGTGCAGCTGGGGGGATACTGGCTTAGGGGAAATGCTAATTATAGCCAGGAGGATAAAAACCTTTCAGAACTGATAGTGCTGCCTGTGGCTGGTTGGCTGTTGGATGCCTGGGATCACTCATATCCTAAAAGATGGTTCTCGCCTCCTTCCTCTTAAGACTCCACACACATTTTACATGACCTCATGTCTCCACAATTTTTAAATTATTCTCATGTCTCAGAAAGGGAAGGGAGGAAAGGAGCATTTATAATAGTACCTATGATGTGCCAGGTATTATACTAAGCACTTTACAATTATCTCATTTGATCCTCACAACCACACAGTTAAGGAAACTGACACAGCTAGTGTCTGATGCCAAATTTAAACTCAGGTTTTCCTGACTCCAGACTCAGAGCTTTATCTGCTACATCATGAGGGGCAGCATGGTGGAATGTATTGAGAGCTAGTCTGTAAAATTCAGTAATTCTGATTTAATCCTGCCTCTGACACTACTGGTTTTGTAACCATGGGCAAGTCAAACCAATCAGTTCTTCTAGGCAATGCTGTAGTATTTTAAATTGCAGGGTAATTTCACATCTGTATAGGTAGAGACATTTCTTTTAACAGGAGTTCTCTACACCAAACAAATGAAAGGTTTAGTTCAATTTTTAAAAACTAAATGCTCTTTTTTTTTTTCTTTAGTACTGCCAGGATAGTACAGCTTAATTTTTAAAAATCAGAAAGGGAAAAGGACAACCTTAAATATGGTTGTAATACCACTAGATTTTCAGTTTCTTTTAGGGCCTGAAGATGATCCTGTTAACATTAGTTACTGTAGCTGATTGTGCCTTTAAAATTTTTTTTTTATAATTCATAGATGTAGTGCTATCCCTTTTTATTTTGGTATGTTTTTTCACAATTTTGAATACCTTAATGTACTGTGAAATGTGTACAGTACAGCCTTGATATTTTCATTCCCCATCTCTATAACCTCCTTACTGTGTCATTTTTCCAGTTTGATAATGTAGCAGCTGAATGGGTTGGACTTCCTCCTCTTCCATCAGCCAGGTGTCTCTTTGGTCTGGGAGAAGCAGATGACAAAATCTATGTAGTTGCTGGCAAAGATCTTCAAACAGAAGCTTCTCTAGATTCAGTTTTATGCTTTGATCCTGTGTAAGTTGGTATTCCATTTATTTTCACCAAGTATCCAAGTATTTATTAAGTGCTTATTATGCCTTCGTGTTTTGAAAACCCTGTATTTAATGAAAGCACATACATCCTCTCATCTTCTAATTATATAGGGCTATAAAATGGAATGAAGTAAAAAAGCTTCCTATCAAAGTCTACGGCCATAATGTGGTTTCACATAATGGAATGATATATTGTCTGGGAGGAAAGACAGATGACAAGTAAGTACTCTAAAATTTCATGACTTATCCCGGGAGAAGTATTATAAAATAACCTTCCTCTTTTGCCTTGAATTCATATTTCCAAAATGGGAAGTCCTAATTTGGCTGTGTTTTGTATGTTGAGAGCAAAATAAAAATTTTCTGAACTTAATTGTCAATAGAGATATAAAGGAATCTGAAAAAAAAAAGATATGTAGGATGCTCTGTATATTCTGGCAGAAGTACTACATTAAAATTGAAAAGTTTCTAAAGTAAATTGAATAGAGCATGGTAGAATGCTGGGAAAAGAGTATAAAAACCCCATTTGAATATTTCATGTTATAATGAAAGAACTCTACATGGGAGTTATGAGTTAGAATGCTCTATCTCCAATCCTTGATATACTGAGCTTCTTTCTGTCTGATTATACTAAAAAAAGAAAAAGAACACAGAAACACAGAATTTAATTATTTCATTCAACGTAGACAAATTATCTGGCTATTTATTCTTTCAAATGTTACTGTACTAAATAATACAGCTAATTTATACTATATGTTGGTGAGAGAGAATGTTGTCAGGAGAGTTTTAATCAGAATAGGCCTAGTCATGAGAATTTAGTATAATAACGTCAAGGTATCTTCTCAGTTTGTCCATGAGTACTTTCTTCATGTTGATTTTTGTATTAATCGGTGATGCCCCCAATTCCCCTGACCACATATCAGAAATCTAGTTAATGATTTGTTTGGCCCAAGAAAGTTACATAAGACAAAGTTACAAATTGTGTTTAACTTTGCCTCTAATCTTCACTTGTGGCTCTTGAAGCTACTTAAATGACACAGAATCATGAAAAGGGGACAAAAGGGGAAAAAAAAAAGTATTTAGATTACCACAGGTAATGTTCAGACACTTTACCACAATTTTGCATTTTTAGAAAGGTGGAGTCATAATATGAGATCCAGAAGGGATATTAGTTTAGGTCATCTTGTCCAACATTTTCATTTTACAGACAAGAAAACTGAAGCCTAGAACAGTGATATGGCTTTCTTAAGCTCAGCCAAGGTAGTAAGTTAGTATAACCAGAAACTGAACCCAGACCTCTGACTCAGAAGCTACAGTGCTTTCCCACAAACTACAATGCCTCTGGAGTAAGGAACAATGTCTATATTTTGGTACTGACAACACAACTTCTAAAAAATTTTCTGTCATTCATCAAAGATGACAAATGTAGCACAGAGCATTCAGTTAAAAAGCATGAAAGTAACATTTTGTATCCTGTTAAAAGATTCCATCCACATACAAATACAATTTATTAGAATTGTCATATCTTAGTGAGTACCAGCTAAGAGGTCTAAATGACTACAAGGGAAAGTCAGATCATCATCTCACTGAGGGATGTTTACTCCTTATATTTTTCTGGAAACAGATTGAAAGAAAAAGTGGCAGGCATATAGTGCCATGATTTGCAAAGCATTGTAACCTTGCCAAATAATTTAAATGTTTTCCTTTGGCTACTGTTCATTAGTGGTCAGGAAATGATTATGTTACTATGACATTATATACTTGAGAATATAAGGAAAATATAGCCTTGCTTGACAAATGCCAAAGAGAAGTCTTTTGAAACAAGATAGTGTCTAAAAAAAGATACCAGATTAACACTAGTTACTGTCGTAAAACTTGAAGAAAACTAATTTGTTTGCTACCATTTCTAGAACTTTTAGGTTCAAAGTTATATTCTAGGTAGGCATTAGCTGAAATGCTTATTTGGATCCCTCTAGTGAGACCAAAGACCTGACACTATTCAGAATTTTAAAAGTTTTGTTTCTGGAAACAAAATTGAGATTCTCCTTGTTACAAAACATTTTGTAACTGTGCATTGAATCTGTTATTTGATTGGCATGGGCCCTCTCTCTAATGATTGAAGCAGATTGCATCTTGTCTATTCCTTTCCAAGAATCCAACAGGGGCTCCAGTTCAGCATTTGTGCTGATAGATTGTCTCTCATTCCTGGTATGTGATTAACCTACCTCTTTTGGGGGTCTTGTATATTTTTGGAGGTAACTTGATATGGTGAAAAGAACACTGGATTTTTGAGTCAGAGAAACTAGGTTCAGATCCTGATTCTTTCCTTGAAAAAAAGTCATTTCACATCTCTGGGCCTCAGTTTCCTCATCTGTAAAATGAGATTTAGACCAAATGATTTCTATCTTCCATCTCTAAAAATCATTTCTTGCATAAGATAATGCAACCCTAACCCACTATATATCTATTGCTATATAATTATTTGCATTACTAGAAATTTTGATCTCTCAGAGATAGTTATGTTTCCTGATTATCAGACACACAGTATCAGCAGAAGAATATTGATTTTAAGAGATGGTCTTTTCCTGTAGGGAGCTACTTGGAATAACTTAAAGTGCTGTACAGTTTCACAAATAGAATCCAACCTGCTTTCTCCATCTTATTAAATTCAGAGTCCAGTTCATTGTCCAGCTACAATGCCTTCTAATATTTACATACATAGACTAATTGAGAGACAAATTCAACTAGCTGCCTGCCCAGATACCTGGTTAGGCAATATGCATTTTTCAGTCAATTTGTTCTTCTACCTCCACAAAGTCCTAATCTGTCATGATGGCATGAAAATGACCATTTGGGCTCAAAGGCTGTGACAATGAAGTCCCCGCTCTGGCAGGTTGTACCATACTAGAAAAAAATGTTACTAACAATCATATATTTGTGTAATCCAAATATTTTCAATCCAGGAAACAAGGGAAGACTTGTGCACAAACTAAAGAAAGCAGACAGAAAAGCTCAGTATAAAGGCAATATAAAACTAAGAGCATACGGTCTTTATTTTTGTTAACAATAGGTCAAACACAGAAGTGGAAAGTAACATATACTATGAGATGTAATCACCTTTTTAGGGAGTTTTCTTGACTTTTCATTGAATGTATTCTGTTAAGGGAGTTGGTCTGGGTGTTTGTTGGGAAGCATAATTTGTGTCAATATACAAATGCATCAAGAATTTTTAAGTGAGAGACTAGATCCTAGGAATCCGTATGGGAAAAGCAAAATGACAAAGAACTAATATTGCCCAGATTGTGCCATGGAATTGGACAAGCAGCTTATTTATTTGTATAAATACTTTGGACAAGTGCTTAGATAGCATAGATACCTTGCATAGATAATAAGCTGGGCCTAGAATTTAATCAAAGGAGGAAATCAAGCTGAACCACAACTGGGAAACTTCATAGTCCTTTAATGGTCCCTAGTTGCTCTCTGACACAAAACCCCATCTTTCTAATTAGCATTCTCCCCATGATGCTACAACACTGCAAATTTCTTTTTCTTTTTTGGAAGGGTGAAGGCAGGGCAATTGGGGTTAAGTGACTTGCCCAAGGTCACACAGCTAGTTTTTGTGTCAAGTGTCTGAGGTCGGATTTGAACTCAGGTCCTTCTGAATCCAGGGCCAGTGCTCTATTCACTGCACCACCTAGCCACCCCAACACAGCAAATTTCAAAAGCATCATGGTTTCACAATGCCTAGAGTGGTCTATAGTCTGCTTTTTAGTCTATAGTTTCTTTAAAACTATATATATTGTATGTACATACATATGTATGTATGTATATATGTTTCTTTTGTAGTTTACAGTTCAGTATATAGTTTCTTTAAAACATGGATGCAACATTGCAAGATACACTTAAAGAAGATATCTGTATAATCTTTTCCTTTGCGAATAAGCTCACAAAATGTTTCTGTTAACACCCAATTTAAACATTCTTTTCAGTTTTCCTGAAAAAACCCCATTTCTCTCCTGTGGGTAGAACTGTTCTGAAACTATTTTCATTTGCATATCATCGAGAGATTTTTACTGAGAATGTCATTCCACAATCATCATTTTACAGGAGTGGAATAGGCAAGGGACAGAGTGGTGTCAGGGATTATTCTTAACTGATGACCACGTGACCTACGTACAAATTGAGAACACTTTAGATAGCAGCATTATAAACATTTGTCTGTCTCCTCTTACCAAATGCCATATTTCATATGAAAACTGCCAAAGGAGTTGACTACTTAGCTGCCTTTTCTAAAAACCCAAGATGCTGAATAATCTCATTTGCGTTCATGTTCACAGAAAATGTACAAATAGGGTATTTATTTACAACTCCAAAAAAGGAGACTGGAAAGATCTGGCCCCAATGAAAACCCCTCGTTCCATGTTTGGAGTGGCGATCCATAAAGGCAAAATTGTGATTGCAGGAGGTGTCACAGAAGATGGCCTATCAGCTTCAGTCGAAGCTTTTGATCTTACCACCAATAAGTGAGTATGTTAGATCTTACCAGAGTTTATGAGTTGCTATATGCTTTAGACTTCTGGCTAACATTTATTTGTTTTTAATAATGCTTAGGTGGGAAGTTATGCCTGAATTTCCCCAAGAGAGAAGTTCTATCAGTTTAGTCAGTATGGCTGGATCTCTTTATGCTATTGGTGGGTTTGCTATGATTCAACTTGAGTCCCAGGAATTTGCACCCACGGAAGTCAATGATATATGGAAGTAAGTTCTGTTTACTCCAATTTTTCTGGTAGTCTCTACCATGTGTTAAATCATCTAAATCTAATGAAAGAAAAATAATTTTTGTATGAAAGAATGAACAGATTCTCTCAGCAAATAAGCTACTTCTTGGTAGTAATCTATAGGCTTCGAACAGGACTATAAAAATTGTAATGTTGGTGTCTTAAAATAGTTACTTAGTAAAGTGAAAGAGTTAATGCTATTTCTAAAATTGCTTAACTGACAACTGATGTTTCTATAGCACATTATGCTTTACAAAATGCTTTGTTACATATTTCACTTCATTGGATTTTCAAATTAGTGCTACATTTTATAGGTAATAAAATTGAGGCTTGGAAAGGCTAAGTCACACAACCAGAAATCTAATTCAGGTCTGCCACCTCCAGATCCTCTTCACATTCTTTATCTGGCCTTTGGGGTATTCTATGTAGTCATGAATTAAATGCTGAATCTGATTTAAAGAAAACTTCAATTAGTTGAAGGTGGTTAATTTAGTCAGCTGAAGAAAAAGCGTCTGAAAGAAAAAAAAAGACAAAATGGCTACAAATACTGCAGTAAAATACTTTGCTTTCAAACAAGATGTTAGGATCTTCATAAATTTGGCTTCCTCATTTTACTCAGCTAAATTTGCCACATTTCATGCCTGTGTCTACGAAATAAATAATTCTGTAGAAAAAGTTAAAGTCACTTTGATTTCAAAGTTTCATATCAGAGGTTCTTTTTAGAGGCTGCTGTAAAGGCTATGTGAGTGACTTAACAGGTACTCAGAAACAGAAAAGTAGTCTAGAGGAAGTTTTGGTGCTATTGAAAGTAACAGAGAGGTCTTTATATAGCAGAATGTACAGTTGAAAGTTGTCAGTTTTTCAAGTCCAATACTCTGCAATTCAGTACTGAGCTTGAACTACCTTTAAAATTGAGGTTGACAAACAAGGGCCTTGATAAGAATACATCATGGGAGTATAAGAGCAGGGGAAAGGCAAAGAGAACATATATCTCCTTAAACTAGTACAAATGTTAAATTGGTAAATTGAAAAGCCAATAGCCAAATAACTAAGACTGGGCCTAAGTTTCTTATGTTTTTTGGAGAGGACAACTTATGGAATCAATCAACAAGTATTTTTGAACTGCATACTGCTTCAGGCACTGAGAATACAAATACAAAAGTGGAAAAAGTTCCTGCCTTGAAGGTACTTGCAATTCTAATGGAGAGATTATAGCATGTTCATAGCTAGAAACAGGATATATACAAAATAAATAGACATGTGAGGGAATACAGGGTGTGACAGGCATTAGCAATCAGGAAAAGCCTTTTGGAGGAGAATGCTTGAGCTGAGCCTTGAAAGGAACTAGGGTTTTCTAAGGGCAAAAGTAATGAGGGAAAGCATTCCAGGACTGAGGAACAGCTTAAGAGAAAGGAGATGGAATATTATACAGTGAGGCCAGTGGTGCTGGAGCATTGAATGTGTACAGAAGTGCACTGTCTAATTAGCATGAAAACATAGTTGAGGATCAGATTATGGAGGGCTTTTTAATGCCTATTTCCTCATCTGTAAAATGGGGATAATAATAGCATAGTTGCCATGAGGATCAAATGAGATATTTGTAAAGTGCTTAGCCCAGTACCTGGTACAAAACAGGTGCTATATAAATGTATTTTATCTTAAAGGCAAGATAAAGTTCCCAAAGCTTCTTGAGGAGAGGAATGACTTGGTCAGACCCAGGCTGTAGAGATCTCCATTTAGCAGCTGGGTGGAGGCTAGACTGAACGCATAGAGACCATTTAGGAAACCTTTGCAGTACTCCAAGCAAGAGGTGATAAGGTTTGAACTAGGGTAGTTGTGGCATTAGGAAATAGAAGGAAAACAAAAAGAGATATATTGAGAAAGTGGAATTGATAAAATGGCAACTCTTTGGGATATAGGGGGTTAGGGGTGGGTGGGAAATGAGAGTGAATAACTGCATGCCTACTTCTGAGCATCACATTCCAAACCTTGCCACTGAAAATACTGTAATTTCTTCTTATAACTTGAATCAAAATTTTTCCATCCCCTTTGTTTTCTCTTAGAACTGTTCAGATAAATAAAGGTTTACCATATTTTATCAGCTACAGATAGAAAACAACCTAATTGGAAACTCCAATTATTTAAGCTTCATTTAACCTTAAACCTCCTGTTGCTTAAATAGTCATATTTCCCTTAAACTATTAAAACTATTCCTTAAGTTAATTTGTTGCCCCAGGTTCTATATAATCTTTCAGTATATTAACAATAAACTGTTCATTAGTTAATAGTTTAGAGTCATCTATAGAGAACACTGAGCACAAAGTTTTGCTTGCATAAGTGGGACACAATTATTTACAATATGGCATAAAGATTTTCCTTATGGTCTTATTGCCATCTGAAAATTTGTTTTTGAAACATTAAAGAAATTAAACCTGATGGTGCATATCTTGCCTGGGTCCTGGCTAATTTTGTATCATTATCATTTTATATCTTTAGCTGAGGAAGCACTTTTAGATAGAGAACAGTTTTCAACTGCCATCAAGCTCAGAAACTCAGGGAAAAAATCTTCAAATAATAGTCAAAAACTGTTAAGTGAAAAAGGGCAACTAATTTTTCAACTATGATCACATAAGCAGGATGAAAGTGGAGTTGAAATAATTATTGAGATCATTAAGATCCATTATCTTGATGAGATATAATAGAGGCTGGTCTTTAAGTCAAAAAGACCTGGGATCAAGTCCAGCCCCTGACATACAATCTATGTAGGCGTCACTTAACCTCTTGGTGCCACAGGCAGTTTCCTAAGATTACAAGTTATTATGATGCCAATAAAGATGCATCTAAGGAGTGAGTTTCAGTGCCAGTAGTACATTACAGAGATGAAGCCACGAGTCCAGACAGAAATCCTGACTCAGACATAACAGTTGTTGATTCAGTTATTGGATAAAGGATTAGATAGTGACTGGGATCACCATTTATCTGTGCTTAATAGGTAGGGACAGTTTCATTTGTTGCATTTGTATCCAAGTGCCTAGCACATAGATGTTTTTAAATTCTTGTTAACTGATTGATCAAAACTAGATACAGTAGTAAGATTCATATGTTTTATATAAGTGAATCTTTTTTCTGTTCTCTGTATATGAAATGTTCCCGTTGATGTGTTGAGTTCATAATTTAAAAGAGAAAAGAAAAAATAGCTACAGTAGCTGTGGCTATAGTAGTAGTAGATAACACTCAAGCTTAAACTACTAATTCAAAACAGGCTGTGTTTTGGAAACAATAAGTCATCCAGGTGGACATGTAACCTCCTTTGAGGTAATCTGGGGTAGAATCTTTGGTCCAGTTGCCCTCAAGGATATACACATACTAACTCTTGTTAGTAAAATAATAAATCATTAAGACAGAGCAGTTCCAAATACATATTAATTTATTTCAATCCCTCCCCTTAAACAGGTATGAAGATGATAAAAAAGAATGGACTGGCATGTTAAAGGAGATTCGTTATGCCTCAGGAGCTAGCTGCCTGGCAACACGCTTCAATCTTTTCAAACTATCTAAATTATAGACAAGAAAAATGACAAAATGTAGTAGGTGGGAGTTTTTGATTATGGATTTTTAATTTGTTGTGTTTTTAAAAGACTGTACAGAAATTTATATAGAAATCTATTGTTACTGTGTCACTGTCTGAAATGTTGGCAAATTTTGTAGATAATGAATCAAAGTAAATATATTCTTTATGTAATAATCAGTCATCATAAAGATTTCTAAAAGGAGATGAAAGATAAAATTGAATTTATACAATCTAGTTGGTAATTTGTCTGATCCAGTTGTCTGTAAAGAGATATTAAATTCAAATTGTCTGTGCCTTTATAGCTATCATTTGTATTATCAGTTTACTTTTACACTCATTTTCAATTACAATTGAAGTGAGAGGATGGAATGTGTCTATTTTTTTTAACAACAAAAAAACCTAATTCTTCTGTATCAAGTTAAAAACTATTACCAATTTCCTCAATATATAAAAATAATTAGATATTCATATTGTGCTTTATAATAAAGAAGATAATGCAAGATTTCCAAAATGGTATTTGAGGCTATAGTAAGGGATCTTTTCATCATTTAAGGGAAATAGTCTTGAAATAAAATAGTCAAGTTTAAGTGTTCTTTCTTTTCCTTCTTTCTCTTTGTAAGCCTGTGCATCCTCTTTCAGTTTCCAACTTTCTTTGGTTTACTAATAAATCATTGATTCTATCTTTAAAAATTCAAAATCAGGAACTCTTAATACTGAAGCCATAAACTATGATCTCTTATTTGTTGGTTTTTTGGGGGGGGCGGGGGAGGAAGAAGTACCAATAAGAAAATTGATTTGTTAACCTACTGAATGGTGTGTTCCTTGTTGGGTTTTTCTGTGCGTGGAATGTTGACTGTTCGGTAATGTAAGGTGGCAAGCAGTAAAGAAAATCAATCTTTGATCTCTTCACATAAATTGGGAGAACTCCAGAAGAAATTGTGTCCAGGTATAGAGTATGTACATTCCTTACTACAACCACACACACACACACACACACACACACACACACTTGTTCAATTACTCAGTCTTATTTTGCTATCAAAAAGAAACTGTACTTTTCTACACAAGCGATTTCACCATAAACCTTAAGACTACTTTTAGAATTAGACTGTAGCTGCTTCCATTCTGAAATACTGTAAAATTTACTTCTGATTTTAGGCTAATTAATTCAGTAATTTCCCATTGAGGTAGAATGCCGATGCTTTTTCTTTACAGGACACAGAATTAATGTCTGATTTGATACCTCAGATCAGTATCTAACTTGACAATGATCACATGTAAGAAAAAAACAATGTAATGGGGGTTTAGGAGCAAATGTGACAGATTAATTTAACTAGCACTCATTGTTACTATCTAATAAAAGCACATATGTAATTTTAAAAGACTTTTTGTACTGGCTGCATCAAACTAAAAGCAAAAATTACTTGAAATGGCATTAAAATGGCATGGTGACATATTGGCCTGATGACTCTTAACTTTGTTCTGTTCTGAGATTCATGTAATCATTAACTGTTTCAAAGGTTACATTTTAGCACATCTTTGCTTTAGAAATCAAAATGAAAATTCTGACTGGAATGGTCACAAAGAAGGGTGTAAAATATATGCAATTATGATAAGAATGTTAGTAAAATGTTTTAAATTACTATAGCACTCAATAATATTTGGTCACTCAAACATCACAGAATTAATATTACACATATCTGGGTAAGATTGAAGAGAATATCTTTCCTTTTGTTCATTTTAAATTGCTCCAAGATAAAGCCTATATGATCCATATCCCTGACTTGAAGCAAACAGAAAACTAGGGGGTTATAAATCTTTCTAATATCAGGATTCAGCAAGGCCTCAGATGCCAATAAAGTATCTGATTACAATGGTCTTTAAAATATATATTCAATTATAATTATCAATCCACTGCTAGGTAAAAAAATAAAATACATGACTTTCATACCAAAAGAAGTAACAGTGCTTCATGGGAAAAAGTATACAATTTTAAAAATCTATTTGAAGAACTACAGGTTTGTTACACAGCAACAACCATCTTTTTTTAATCAGTTTGAAATATTTCACAATATTGTTTTTAATCAAGCTCATATTTTCTTTTTTTTTTTTTTTGGAGGGCAATTGGGGTTAAGTGATTTGCCCAAGGTCATACGGCTAATTTTGTGTGTGTGTGTTAAGTATCTGAGGCCACATTCGAACTCAAGTCCTCCTGACTCCAGGGCCAGTGCTCTATTCACTGCACCACCTAACTGCCCCAAGTTCATATTTTCTATTATAATTTAAGTCTAAAATGTGATGTATCATAAATAAAAACTGTAATTATGATTTGACTTCTGCAAACATATGCTCTCTCAAATACTCCATCCAGGCATCCTTTGTTGATAATTCCATAGAATTCCATGCCAAATAAGGGATCTGTAAGATAGAAAGATCCAGAGTACATTTGCTTCAATATTTAGATTCAGATATATAACCTATTTTTAAAAAATAAAAGATAAAGGCTACCACAAAGCAGAGCTCTAGCAAGAATTTGGTTCATACCACATCCCACAGATCTTCTACAGCAGCTAACGGGATCATGTTTCTTAGGAATACCTCCTTCTGTTCCCTCTGCTTTCTTTCTTCTCTCTTCTCCTCAAGGCCAATACTGGGAGTTTTCTTTAATTTGCTTAATCCATCTCTCAACCTTACCCCTTCAGGGGAAAGATGTCCAACCAGAAAACCTGGTTTCAAATTCTGCCTCTGATTCTTAGTGGCCTCTGTGACCCTGGGCAAGTCACTTAGCTAACCATTCTGCATCTCAGATTCTTCACTTATAAAATGGGGTGTAAGGGGAGAGGTCAGGGGGTTGAAGGGAGGACCGAGGCCCTTGCCAGCTCTAGGTCTGTGATTTCATGAGCCTTTTAACTCTGCACTGGACCCCTCAGCTATCAAGTCAATATGTTTTCCAAAGAAAATAACTGAGGAAATAAGAATTTTCTGCTTTTCTTCAAAATAATGAAAGAGGGAATTCTGGAATTTTCAAATAAATGAAATAATTCTGCCTACTTCATATTAGGATAAAACATCAACAAATCAACTAGTATTTACTAAGCACTTAATACCTACCAGGTAGTGTGCGAGATGTTGGAAAAATACTACTTTTATATGCAGTGCTCCTAAGAGTGTAGTTTTTATAGTAGGACATTTTGAGTTTGCACTATACCTGAATCACATGATAACCCAAAATTTCCAGATGTCTTTTTTTCATAGCAGATTTTCCTTTTAAGTGGAGGATGTTTTTACAAAATGCTTGTGAATCCAGAAATTCCAAAGCAACCCTATTATCAAACAAAAGGAACATTTATTTTTGATATCAAAATAAGACACTGAATAATTAAGTTTCCAAGACACAAAAATGTTTTCAATTCAATTCAACACTTAAATGCCTACCACATGCAAAACAGTTTTAAAATAACAAAATTTAAAGGAATTAGAACACCAAATTTCTTAAGTACTTATAACTGACAAGCTAATTTATGCAAAAATATAGCAAAGAGTTCCTTGTTGATTGATGAATTCATTGTACAATACAACTTTGACCCAACAAAATCCAAGATATGAATACAATTTACCTTTGTGCTCCTGGTGGCAGCCCTGACCTAGTATCATGGGTATCTGGTCTCCAGGGTACATTTGGCAGCTCATTCAAAACCACACCCTGATTTCTATGAGAAAGAGGCTTTTTCTTTTTATCCAAGATATATTCAAAATCTGTAAGGCAGTATGGTAATCAGATGCATAGCCAAGGTAAAAATTTTTTATTATTCTGATAATAAAAAAACAAAAAGCAATAGAAGGGAAAAATTACTGCACTACTAAAAGTGATCAGAATATACATTCACATGGTACTTCAGGGTTTGCAAAACACTTACTTTATATATATTACTTCATTTTCTGTGAGTTAGCTGATATCTCCATTTGACAGATGAGAAAATTAAAACTCAAGAAGAAATAAATGACTTATCCAGGATTAATTACACAGCTAATAAATGAAGGACATGGGAGTGGGACTCAGTTCTTCCTGACTCTCAGTCTAACACTCTAATAAGCAACTAGAACTCATTTACTACCCGGCAGAATCTGCTCAATAGAGCACACTTATCTGAAAATTAATATGTCAATCTCTAACACTGGGCTAGCTCAGAATACATTAACAGAGTATTTCTTTTAATCCCTAATATGAGAACCAGAAGGTGGAATTAATGATTCTTTCACAATTATGGAAAATGAAGCACTGACTTGGTCAAATCCTAATTCACCCTTTATTAGCAAATATTACATCCCCTGAAAGACTAATTATATCACACATACTAAACTAGAAATAGTACAAATTAACCTCTTTATATTTTTCACATCTTCAATAAAGAAAGAAAAATCTATAAGACATTTATTATATATCACCTTCAGAAATCATCTAGTTCAATCTCCAATCCAATGAGTAAGAATCCCCTCTGTAATATTCCTGATACTCATTCAACATCTATTTGAATAAGTACATCTAGTAATTGGGAGCTCATTAATCCGAGATGGAAAGGGAACGGGGATGGGGGTGGGAACAAGCATTTATTAAGTGCTTACTGTGTACTGGGCACTGTGCTAAGTGCTTTCCAAATATCTCATTTGATCCAACAGCTGTATGAAGTAGGTGCTATTATGATCCCCATTTTATAGCTGAGGAAATTGAGGCAGACAAAGGTAAGGTGACTTACCTGAGGTCACATAGCTAGATAGCATCTGAGTTCAAATTTGACCCAAGTCTTCCTGACTCCAGGCCCAGTGATCTATCCAGTAAGCCACCTAGCTGGCTCACAAAGCAGCTCTTTCCATTTTTTTTTTTTAAGCAATTGGGGTTAAGTAACTTGCTCAAGGTTACACGGCCAGGTGTTTCTGGGTGGGTGCTAAATGTCTGAGCCTGGATTAGATCCCAGGTCATCCCAACTCTGGGGCAGGTGCTCTTACTCACTATGCTACCTGACCGCCCCAGCTCTTTCCATTTTTTAAGGAGAATTCTGTTAATAAGATCTTCTTTCCATTTAGCTAAAGCCTACCTCCCTACAAGTTTCACCCACTGGTACTAGTTCTGGCTTTTGAAATTACACATAATATCCAACCGCTTTTCAAATTGCAAGCCCTCTGAATATCTGAAAACAGTAATCATGCCTCTCCTCCCCTTCAAGTTCTCTCTCTTCTCCAGTTCATTTAGTTTTTCTTAAGATCATCCTCCTTTCAGTTCATCACAAAATGCCCAAGTTCCTCATAAAATGTGATGACATTAGTTTAATAGGCAACTGCATCACACTGTTGGCATTCATACTTACTAAGCCAGAAACTGCACAATACTGTACACATTTTTAACTAAGGAAAATCTCATAAGAAAACTCTATGGGGCACCTTGGTGGTAAATAGAGCACCAGTCATGGAGTCATGAGGACCTGAGTTCAAATCCAGCCTCAGATATTTGACACTTAACTAGCTGTGTGACCTTGAGCAAGTCACTTAACCAAGGCAGTTGCCTTGCCTTCTCCTCTCCAAAGAAAAACTATAAGACATTTATTGTGTATCTGTTGAGGACCACGGCCAGTGGGGCTCTGACCCTAATGGCTGAATAAGCCCTCTCAGCATAAGACCCTGCTAAACAGGCTCGGATCAGTTCCCCATACCCCAGGAAGGCTCACAGGCATGGGCTTCACATCCCCATGAGAAGCATGGTATGCGCTCCCAGCCTGGGAACAAGGACACTTGCAGTGTTCTCAGGGGAAACTAGCATAATGTAGCAACGTAGTATTAACTAGAAGCCTTGGGACAACTCCATTCTGTTCTAGAGAGGTTTGGAACATCCTGCCCAGTACTCATACCCTGATAACAAGGATAGAGTGCACAGCTGTCACATATGAGGAGAATGGGAACTAGGGCAATGGTGTAATGCAAAGACAGTGGCTTATGACGACTATGCAGTTTTACACTACATATATACTGGACTCCTAGCTGAATAAAGTTGACTCTGTTTTCCACCATACTGGAGTCCTGTCTCGTTTATGAATGTCAACCTCTGGGTAAGCTTTTTATCTATCTTTTCACGTAACTTTTCTTTCTCAGCTCTGCTGCTGGTCAGCAGGACCCCTCTCTACCACTGTCTCAGACTGCCACAGAAGGGCAGGGGTCCCAACTTTAGAAGTCATCTAGTTCAATCTCCCATCCAAGGTGTAACAGTATCTCTGATATTCTCATTCACCCTCTAAAGCCTTCAGTCACCTAAAAGCTCTAAAGTTTCTTTGTATGAATTGCTGCTCAGCTGAGTTTACACTATGGTATACCCGAGTCACTGATTTTCTGAATACAAATACAGTATCTTACATTTATTGCTATTACATTTTGTTATGTCATAATTCATTCCAACATGTTGAGATATTTTTAAATCTTTTTCTGCCGTCCAATGTATTTACCTTTCTCTCCCTATTCTATGTCACCTTAAAAGCCTAATAATCATATATTTTTTATGTCTTCATCCAGATCTTTGATAAAAAAAAAAAAAAAACATTTATTAGTGTAGGACCAAGAGTCCTTGTGTATAGTACTACAAATATTCTTCCACACTGGCATTGATAATATGAGTTAAGGGGAAAAAATTTTAAAAATACACTGAAAAAAACTGCCAAATGCATTGCTAAACTTGAGGTAAACTTTGTCTGAGGCAGAAGTGTCAAATATCCAGCCCCTGTCCCCAAATACTCCTGAGTGTAACCCAAACCAGATTAAAATGTAATTGGAAAATATTTAATAAAATAAACAAAAACACAATAAACTATAGATAACAATACATTTTAAAACTAAGTCAATGTGTGGCCCATAGCAATCCTTATGTACAGATTAATGGCCCCTGTTTGTATTTGAGTTTGATATCACTGGTCTAGGGCACTCTCTTGATTTCCTTGTCAAAAACAGAAATGCAATTAGTCTGGTTTGGCCTCCTCTTCATGAAGCCCTTCCGGTCTTCCTTTTTTCAAAACTCAGGACATTTGCCCTCCTCTAGGCCTTCATCATTCATCCCATTCTCCTTGATTATCCAGAGATCAATTACAGGAGTTCATCAATCACATCCATCGGTCTTTCAGTACCTGAGATGGAATTCACTTCTGGGCCTAGTGACTATTTTACAGGATTGTACCAAACTTTTCTATTCATCCTTAGTTGCATGACCTTGCATCTACCTTTTGTACATCTCTGTTTTGAAAAATTTTCTTTATGACTTTTTTTTTATTTCACATTTATATCCAAATATATTCCTCCACCACCCCCTAACAAGCTACCTCTCATAGCAAAGATTTTTAAAAAGCTAACCAACACAATGACTATTTTTGACAGTGTGTGTCAATGTTCCACCCCAATGATACTGCACTTCTGCAATGAAAAAAATGAGGTGAATTTTCTCAATTCTTTTCCAAGGCCAACCTATATTATTACTTTGATAAATATAAAAGACAAGGAACTATGTCATTTGTCTTTTAAAAGTCTGAGTAAGTTTATGAGTTCCCTGTATATCCACATCCACATTAGACAATTTATCCATTTTCTCTTCCTTAAAATTATTAGGAAAAGTAGTCCATATTCATTGCCTCTACTTTTTCACCACCTCCAAGGGATCCTCAAAGCCTTATAATCATCAGGCTTCCACCCCCAGTTGAACCAGAAGATATGAAGGGAAGAAGTGAGAGAGAAACTTCAGAAGCTGAGTTGCCCCCAGATCCTGAATGCTAGGCTAAGAAAGCGAGACTTTATTCAGTAGGGGCACTTTGGGACTGAAACTGCTCTTTATTAAGACTGTCAATTGTACACCGATCACCAAATCCAGTTGTCTGTCCTTCAGTCTTCAAGCATGGCTCCCTCCTCTTCCTCTCCCCCTTGATCTCTTTGCAGCAAGACCCTGAACAACATCTCCTTTTAACCCTCTCATCCTTTGGTAGGATTAATGATACTATTCTCTCAAATTTCTTCTTCCTGAACAGATAATGAAACATAGTTCCCTCCACTTCACAGAAAGGTTAGGGATGAGTTCAGATTTTGCCTACACTGTCAGATATGGTGATACTATTGGTTGGTTTAATATTTAAAACCTCTGGCAGAAGAGAATACAATGTTCCATATAAATCTGAAAATGACTATGATGCAAAAAACAAAAACTATCAATAAACTTTTTTCTTCAAGTATTAAAACCTCTCCCTGCTCCCAATTTCTCCTCTCACTTCTCTGGCCCTTACCTCTCTGTCCCCTCTTCCTCCTCTCAGCTCCTAAATATGACCAAGGATATGTTCTTGGTCCTTTTCTCAATCTACATATTCTTCTTGGGCAACCTCAACTACTCCCCAGAACATATCACCCCCCAGGCCTCCCCAAGCTTCAAACTCACACTTTCAATTTCTACAGATATTACTCCCTGTATATTTCACTAAAAACGGTTTATAAATATACATATACATGAGTTTGTATAGAGATAAATACACAGTACAGTTTTCAGAGCAGTCATGGAATGTAGAAAGTATAAATGCTGGAGATGGGGGCTGGAGCTGTGATTTTGTCAATAGGGAGAATTCCTGGATGTAAAAAAAACCTTCCTCTACTAATGCAAGTCAGCAACTACCCTACAACTTAGAAGCTTTCTTTTTTTGGGAGGCAATTAGGGTTGAGTGACTTGCCCAGAGTCACACAGCTATGTGAAGGCAAAACTCTGGGGCTGTTCTATCCATTGCACCACCTAGCTATCCTTAACTTAAGAGTCTTAAAAGTTGCCTAAAGCACCAAGACAGCTCTCAGTGATCTGCCCAAGGTCACACAGTGTAAGGTTAAGGGAATTTGAAGATCTTCTCTGCCCCTTAATAGGCCCATGTGACCTGCTTTGAGCTTTGGCCCAGCCCACAGCTTGAGTCACATGAAGCACATGATAGGAGGAGTTTGCCAAATGGGTAGAGCAGAAAGGGCAGAGCTAGGAGAGAGTGAGGCAGAGCAGCTAGCCTGAGTGAAAGAGGGAGGAATTTTGCCTAGGGGAGCTTGTTTGTAGAAAAGCCTTAACAAAGGCAAGGCTTGGGGATGTCTGTGCTCCCTGGATTGGTGATGGTGTATAAACTTCTTTGTTACCATGGTGGAACTGACTTTCTGTTATCTAAATAAATATCTTGATTTCATCTTTGAGGAAGAGAATTTGTTATATTTTGCTATTCAACCTGGGAAATATATCTACATATTCATAGCAGCTGCTACGGGTATTGCATTGGCAATATATGTAGTCAGTGTATATCAGAGGCAGGACATGAACCCAGGTCTTCCCAGTTCCAAGGACAGCTCTCTGTCCACTTATGCTATGCTCCCTTTCTAGTACATATAATACTGTTCACATTTTACAGATGAGGAAGACTGAGACACAGAAAGGTTAAAGTAACTTGTTTGCCATCATACAATCAGTAAGACACAGCTAGTCAGGGCTGGAGCTGGAATTTGAACTCGGGTCCCTAGCTGAGTGAAAAAATGAAGTTCATTTTTATTGTAATCTTAGAGTGTGCTGGCCTTTTTTTCCTCTTTTGAAGGGGGTGTCCTTCAGCAATGTGCTCTTTATACTAGTACCTCAAAGTCAACACATTTTACACTAAACTAAGCTTACTTCTTTCTGACTTTTGTATTAGCAACCACACTAACACACAGGGAGGGCTGCTAGCACACGTTCTCTGATCTGCTTTTCTAAAGGAAAGACAGCTTTAAAGAGGGTAATGATAATTAAAGTAATTTAAGTAATACACCAGTAAGTACAGATAAGTAGAAAGAGTGAGTATCCAAGAAATAATCCAACAGAGAGGGTTCCAAATGTCTGAACAAAGTAACACAACCACCTATACACATTACCAGATGGGAAGAGAACCAACATCTAAGCAGCTAGGGGACTCAGAGTCCCATCCAGGGTATCCAAAGGTCCTTCTCATGAGCGATCCCCCAACATAAAATACCAGCCTCCCAGTTTATATGGATTTTAGCTAATAGGCTCAGAGCCAGAAGGCACCACAACCCTCTTGACTCAATGCCTGATTAGCTTAGTACCAAAAGGTGTGAAAGCCTTCCTGCAAGCAAGTCTCCCCCTAAGCAAGCCGCCTCCTCCTAAGCAAATTTCCCCTTAGGCAAGTTCCTCCCCCAATAGGCTCTATGTGACTCAAGATGTACCACAGCTGTGAAAGCAGCAAGACATCAATGACTGAAATACCTGTGTACCTTTAGACCTGGGAACACGGCTCCTGTTAATGGACAGGGAAAATAATCCTATTCAATTAAGATTACAACTTTATGTCTATCAGTTGTCTTAGTCACCTGTGTTCAAAATCTCAAAATTCTCTCTGAGTCCTTCAAAATCCACATGCAAAAAACCTCCAAGTGCTGTCATTTCTATCTTGGCAAAGTCTCTTCTATCTGTCCTCTCTTTACCATTTCCAATGCTACCTGGCCACCACTTTCATTCAGGCCCCCATTACATCTCTGCTGGACTTCTTCAATAGTTTCCTGACCAATGTCATTCCTCCCTCCAGGCTCTTCTCACCACAATCCATCCTAAACACTGCAGCCAAATTTTCCTAATGCACATCTGATTATGGCCCTCCCCAACTCCTAAAAACTTCCCATGGTCCCTAACTGCCTTCTAAATAAAAGTTCATTCTTCTTAGCCTAGCATTCAAGATACTCCACAATCTGGGGGCAACTCAACCTTGGAAGTTCCTCTCTCACTTCTTCCCTTCATAAGTCCTAGTTAAACTGGGTTCCTTTGCCATTATTCAAACACAAGGCCCCTTATCTTTGTTCTGTATTCATGAAGCTTGGAAAGCATTACCCCACTTACTATGGACATTTTGAAATCATAGTCATTGTACAAAGCCCAGTTCCAAGGCTGCCATGCCCAGGATTCTTCCCTTGATCCCTCTGCCTCTCTTAAACTCTCATCTTTATCTACCCCAAAGCACAGTTACTTGTGTGAACATCTTATTTCCTCTAAGTGACTATCAATCTATTCAAGACTGAGGCCATAACTCAAACATCTTCATTAATCACCTAAAGATTTAACCCTGTGCTTTAGCCAATGTAGAGAGAATAAATGAATATATGAATGCCTAAAGTTAAAAAAAAAAGAAAAAAATGAAATGATTTTTACATTATTTTGGTCTTGTTTATCAACGACTTACCCACTATGTATCCATAAGGTGTGAGAGCTGATGGTTTTACATAATTGGGTCCTCCTAAGATTTCTCCCAACATTTTATAAATCTGGTATTGTACTGCACTGATGCTGTCATTAACTAAAAGAAAAGAAAATTGACTTTGTTCAAAGACAGTTTTATTAACCTTTTATTAACAAAAAGTATCCTAAATAATTAATTCTACAGAATAGAAACAAAATTTCGACTATTTCTATGAGCCTAAACCTTATAAGAACAGTAACTTCTCATACTGTTTGAAAGATTAAATTAAAAACCACCCTGTAAACTGTTTTTAGATCTTGCTAAACCAGCATGTCTCCCCCATCTAAGCACAGGGATGATGGATTAAAGTTGAAGAAGGAGCTGTCTATTTTCAAATAAAACAAATGTATTTCTTTGTTTTGATTGATCACATTTATTGCAAGGGAAGATTTCTATTTGAGGGATGAAGAGAGCTGGCAAATAGTGATTATTTTTTAAGTCTTAAAATATTTCAAAAATATACTGAAGAGAGCAAAAAGATGTTTAAAAGGGACCAGAGACAAGTAGGGACAGTACTGTTAGGATGAGGAATGTGAGAGAAGTTTATAGTTTTATAGACAATTGTTAGGACCAGGAATGTGAGAGAAGTTTACGGTTTTATAGACAATCTTTTCAGGTCTTCTTTGTATACTGACATGTTTATATTTTCTGATTATCACTAAATTCATAATAAAAAAAAGTAAATTGTAAGATAAACTGGAGCTCATTATAACCTTATATGCTATAGCAAGAAATTCCATTATAAGAGACATCCCTTTTGGGTTGTATTTAATTATTAAAAGGTAAATCAATCTTACCTACAAATCTTACTTTGGGCCACTGGCCTCAAGGATATTACTACTAATAATCTCCAGCGAATTCTTAAGTCTTACATAACTTCCACAGTAACAATGAAACAATTGTCTCCTCAATTATTTGAGACCCAAATATCTCTTTAAGAAATTCAAGGCTATGGGGCGGCCAGGTAGCACAGCGAGTAAGAGCACCAGCTCCAGTGTTGAGAAGACCTGGAGATCGAATCCCGGGCTCAGACACTTAGCACCCACCCAGAAACACCTGGCCGTGTAACCTTGAGCAAGTTACTTAACCCCAATTGCTTAGGGGCGGCCAGGTGGCTCAGCGAGTAAGAGCACCGGCTCCAGTGTCGGGATGACCTGGATCAAATCTGGACTCAGATACTCAGCACCACACCCAGAAATAATAACTGGCCATGTAACCTTGAGCAAGTTACTTAACCCTGATTGCTAAAAAAAAAAAAAAAAAAGAAATTCAAGGCTATAAAACTATGCATACCCTTTGACCCAGCAATACCACTACTTGGTCTGTATCCCAGACAAATAAAAAACAAAAAAGAAAAGGACCTATATATACAAAGATATTTATAGCAGCTCTTTTAGTGATGGCAAAGAATTGGAGATTGAGGGGATGCCCATCAACTGGGGAATAGTTGAACAAATTGTGGTATGTGATTGTGATGGAATACTATTGTGCTATAAGAAATGACCATTAGGATGTTCTCAAAAAAAAAAAAAGGAAATACTTACACAAACTGATGCAGAGTAAAATGAGCAGAACCAGAAGAACATTGTACACAGTAACAGCAACATTGTAAGATGATCAACTGTGAATGACTTAGTTATTTTCAGCAATAAAATGATCCAAGATAATTACAAAGGACTTAGGATGAAAAATGTTATCTCCAGAGAAAGAACCAATAGATTGGAATAGAACAGGTACACAAGACATGACTATAGTATTCTACTGTTTGATAAACCCAAAGACTCCAGTTTTTGGGATAAGAACTCACTATTTGACAAAAACTGGGAAAACTAAAAAATAGTATGGCAGAAACTGGGCAGAGACCAATATCTTAGACCGTATACCAAAATAAAGACTGAGTTCACGATCTAGATAGAAAGACTGATACTATAAGTAATTTGGGAAAGCAAGGAATAGTTTACCTATCAGATTTATGGGTAAGGGAAGAATTTATTACCAAAAAAAGAGATAGAGAGCATTATGAAATGCAAAATGGATAATTTTGATTACATTAAATTGAAAAGCTTTTGTTCAAAGTCAATGTAACCAAGATTAGGAGGAAAACAAAAAATTGGGAAAGAATTTTTGTAACCAGTGTCTCCAATAAAAGCCTTATTTCTAAAATATACAGAGATCCCCCAACTGCTATATGGTCAAAGGATATGAATAGGCAGTTTTCACAGGAAGAAATTAAAGATATATATAATCATATAAAAAATGCTCTAAATCACTATTAATTAGAGAAATGCAAAGCAACACAACTCTGAGGTACCACATCTCGCCAGTCAGATTGGCAAACATAACAAAACAGGAAAATGATAAATGCTAGAGAAGATGTGGGAAAACTGGAATACTAATGCATTGTTAGTGGAGTTGTGAACTGATCCAACCATTCTGGAGAGCAATTTGGAACTAAAAAAGTGCATACCCTTTGACCCAGCAACACCACTTCTAGGGCTGTATCCTAAAAAAATCATACAAGTGGGAAAAGGACCCATACGTAAAAAAATATTTATAGCAGCTCTTTTTGTGGTGGCAAAGAATTGAAAATCAAGGGGATGCCCATCATGTGGGGAATGGCTAAACAAGTCGTTGGTATATGAATGTAATAGAATACTATCATGCTATAAGAAATGAGAAGCAGGGACAGCCAGGTGGCACAGTAAGTAAGAGCACCAGCCCCAGAACCAGGATGACCTGGGATCAAATCTGGGCTCAGATACTTAGCACCCACCCAGAAATAACTGGCCGCGTAACCTTGAGCAAGTTACTTAACCCTGATTGCTTAATTAAAAAAAGAAAAAAGAAAAGAAATGAGGAGCAGAACCTGGAGAGACTTATATAAACTGATGCTGAGTGACAGGAGAAAAACCAGGAGAACACTGTACACAATTACAGACACATCCTATCTATGATGATTGACTTCGATGGACTGGGCTCCTCTCAGCAACGCAGGACAACTCCAAAAGACTCATGATGGAAAGGGCTATCCACATCCCAGACAAAGAACTACGGAGTCTGAATGCAGATTGAAGCAAACTACTTGCTCTCTCTCTTTTTTGTTTTGTTCCTTCTTTCTCATTGTTCATTCCATTGGCTATAATCCTTCTTTACAACTTAACTAATGTTTAATGTGAAGGTATCTATAGAACCTATATTGGACTGCATGCCACCACGGCAGGGAGGAGGGAGGAGAGCGAAGGGAGAAAATTTGGAATTCAAAAGCTTATGGAACTGAATGTTGTAAACTAAAAGTAATTTAAAAAAAATTTTTTTTAAAGAACTGGTAGTTTTAATGCAAATCAATGCATACATACTATGTTTCGCTATATTTTTTTCAAGAGTTTTCTTTAGTCTGTTTTTTTTTTCCTCACAACATTTACAAGACAGCACATGTATAATCCATATCAAGTTGCATGCCTCTCTCAAGGGAAAGAGAGAGGGAAAGAATTTGGAGCTCGAAATTTTTTTTAAATCAATGTTAAAAATTGTTTTTACATGTAATTTGGGAAAAAAAATAAAACACTAAATAAATAATTTAACAGTTTTTTTACATATTTGGAGTTGTAAAAAGAAATAAAGAAATCCAAACCTTTACTGTTCTGCTTCTGACAATAATGGTCATGAAACCAAGGAATTTCAAATTCAGGGCATTCCAAACAGACTGCTCTATTAAATTCCATGAGGCGGTTGTGGACTCTTGTTTTTAAAAAAGGAGGCAAGTCTGAAATTTAAAATACTAATTAGAATTAAAATCTAAACCTGGTGGTTTATGAACATTATTAACACAGACTATCCCCCTTACCTAGAATATATTTCCCGCCTCCCCACTTCCTAGAATCCCTAGTTTCCTTCAAAACTTAGCTCAAATACTTTCTATATGAGATCGTTCCTAATCCCCAGATGCTAATACCAATCTTGCTTCCCCCTCCAAAAATATTATCTTATATTTATTTTGTTTATACTTATGTGTGTATATGGTGGTTCCCAAAAATAAAATGTAAGCTTTCTGAGAGCAAGAACCATTTCATTTTTGTCTTTGAACTGCCAGTACCTAGGACAGGGACTAAAATTTGGTAAGATGTTATTAAACATTTAATGATGAACCCACCATGTTAATGATATATTTTGTCATATTTTTTAAGCAAAAAAGTGAAAAAATGAAGTTCATTTTTATTACAATCTTAGTGTCCTTCAGAAATGTACTCGATGTTGTGTATATGCTATTTTTTGGTCACACAGCTAGCAAGTGTCAGAGTCAGAAAGCCTATGCATCCATTGTAATTATTACTTTAATTTACCATATGGTTAAAAGTGACTAAGACCTACCACATGTCCTAACACCTTATATTACATTTAAAAAATTTTTTTTTCAATTCAGCTGGGGCTGAAGCTCTATATATAAAAAACACATAATGGATTTTTTTTTAATGTTATAGATACGCACATTGAAGTTGTAAATCCAATTTGGCTAGGAATTCAATATTAAATACTGCCTTTATCAGATCTTCTGGAAAATACCCAGCAAGGGCCAATGTAAAGCCAAGAAACACCAAGAGATGAGGTTCAAAGAGACCTGGAAAGAAGATAAGATTCTTAAAAGAAAATATTCATAAAAGTACCAAGATCCTCAATTTAAAAGATGCAGAGCCCTGGACAACTCATAAATTTTTACACATAGGATGTTAAAATTAATTATCCAAAAGACCTTTGAAGGGAAAGTGTCACAGAAGGGCAGCCTGGGTAAATGTATGGGAAAGTATATAAATGAGAGTGGGGGTACCACTAGTGGGGGTAGGGAGGGCGCACTGGGGAGGGTGGCACTTAGGAGAATCTACTACACACATTGCTCTGTCGACACCTGGGGGCAGCTCTGATACACATGTACACACACATGTATATGTGCAGCATGTGTGTATACACACACATCTATGTGTATGGTACAGAAAATAGAGCGCTGGGCCTGGCATCAAGAAGACTCATCTTCCTGAATTCAAATCTGGCCTCAGATACTTCCTAGCTGTGTGACCCTGGACAAGTCTCTTAACCCTGTTTGCTTCAGTTTCTTCATCTGTAAAATGTGCTGGGGAAAGAAATAGCAAACCTCTCCAGTAACTCTGTCAAGAAAACCCCAAATGAGGTCACAAAGAATCACACATGACTGAAACGTGAATATGAACAACTATATGCTTATGATGTATATGTAGGTGCAAAATGAAAAGACAGAACTAAGTGATTCTTAAATAACCCCCTAACTAGAAAGTTCTAGGTATCCAATATCCTCAGGTAGCAGCAATAAAAAATACAGTGACTACACCTCTACTGAAATAAAACCAGTCTAAGGTAACAATTCCAAGCCCTCTTTTTTGTACTAGTCTGATCAAACTAAAAAAGCAACAATATTTGCTCTGATGATATGCTTGTGATTTCCAGGAAAATGTAAACTCCTTGAAGAAAGAAGGATGTTTTCCATTTTCTCTTTGTACCCCCAGGAACCAGCTGAGTGGCTTGCACATAGCAGGTACTTAATAAATGCCTACTGAATTGAATCTCCTCGATGTGACTACTCCCTCCACTGACACAGATCACTGCTCCTCAAGCTTCAGGAGCTGCTATGGTGAAAAACCATCATCTGACAGCCACTAACTGGTGCCTCTCCACTTTTAGATGGCAGACACACAACCTCTTACCCAAAGTCCTTCCAGCTTGATAAAATCTTACAAAGTTTATACTCTATTGACAGTTTTTGAGATTCTGAGTCACCTCTCTGGTCATCTCCTGTCCATTCTCCGCTAAGCTGGCAGAGTTCTTTCCTATAACACAATTTTTTCTCACCAGCTTGATTCCTTGAACTTGGACTCTGCCATCATCATGCTCCCAAGAAAACTTTTCATCAGTAAACTCATCATCCTTTCCAGATTTCATCAGCTTAAGTGCTCACACCTCTTCAGGACCCTCTGCCTTTCTGACTAATGGGGTAGAGTAGGGGTGCAAACTTCACAGAAGTTTGGATTCAGTCAAAGGGCCACACTTGAGGACTTAGAGGGCCACATGTGACCTCAAGGAAACAGGTTCTCCACCCGCAGGCTAAAGGAAAAGACAAAAAACTCCTCCAAATGCTTCTGTTTAAAGACAGTTCAGAGCCTCGCCAGCTCTTTGTTTCCCATCAGCTGCACTCCTTGGACTAGAGTCCACCACACCCTCCCTCTGAGTACCATTTTCTCTCCCTCCCTCACAACTCCTTTTTAGTTTTCTTCTGTGTGTCTCTATCCCATCCCCCACTGCAAGTTCCCTGGGGACAGGGATTATCTTTTTTATTTTCTTATTTGCATTCCCAGCACTTGGCACAGTGCTTGGTAATATCTGGCACTTAATATTTACTGACTAGCACAGATCTGACCGTATCACTACTCTACTCAATAATTCCAGTGGTTCCCTATTATCTCTAGGATCAAATCTAAACCCCTCTACTTGATACTTCAAGTCCTTCACAATCTGGCTCCAACCTACCCTACTACTCTTCTTATAAATCAATGCCCCTTTACGTCCTGTACCATCCAGACAGACATTTGGCTTTTCCTCACAGGACAGGATGTCATCCTCCTTGCTTGGAATGCCTTCCCTCTTCACTTGCACCTCTTAGAATACCTTTTTACCTTCAAAATTCAGCTGAAATGACCCCTTGTACATGAAACCTTTCCCGTTTCAATCAGTTGCTACTTCCCCACACACACACAAAATTACCTTCTATTCATTTTGTATACATGCTTTATATATATGTGTGTGTGTATATACACACACATACACTATGTATATGCATACACACACACACACATACTTATATGTGTATATAATGTCTCCTCCAATAGAATGTAAACTAAAGGCCCAATATATGCCAAAGTATGCATAGCAGCACTCTGTTCACAAAAAAGTAAAAATAAAGAGTACTTATAGAGGAATAATAGGGAAAAACTTAAAATAATGAAATATTATGATATGGTAAGCATTAAAGAGTTCCAAGGATTTAGTTTGGGAAAAGTGAGGTCAAAGTTTAAGTCCATCTTCCATCAAATAGGACAGAGACTAGATCCATTGGGAATGAAGATTAAGGAAAGAATATCATTTATAATACATATTGAATACGGGTAGAAACTGACGCAAATTTTTTATTTTTAAAAGTACTCAACAAGGAAATACTCAACAAAGAATTTATGACCAAACTCTGATGTTCATCTTAAAATTGCACAGCGAAAACAATCCCCAACCCAACAGTTCATTTCAACATAATATACCTACTTAACTGTGAGTTAAGGCGCTGGATACAAGCTCCAAAGAATTCATCCTTTTGGGGTGGATCATAGTTAAGGATGCTGAAGGGAAGTAATACAGAATGGATTGCCAAAGGATGGATCTGAACAAAAAGAATAAAGTTGTTAAGTTTTAAATATTAATCCAGTAAAGCAACTAGATTATAGATTCATAGACTTGAAGCTGGAAGGGGTCTTAGAGACCATCTAGAATAACTTTCTAAAGAAGTTTGATTTTTAAAAATTCTATAGTCATTTGCCACTTATAAAGATAGTGGATTTCCTGGTTTATGGATTATCTTCTCCCTCATACTATGATCCAGCTGGCCATTTCATTACTTAGTTTTGAACTCCATTAGTAGTAACACAAGGATCAGAGAAAATGCAAAATCTGGAAATTAATGTGCATAAAACTTAATAATAGAACTTATAACTGACAAAGTTCTCTCAGAATTATACTAGATATACCCAAATACTCCAGTAGACCTATGATGTCATCAATTTGGGATGTTCTTCCAATGATGAAGATTTCATTTTGTCCACAAATGAAAAATAAATCAATACACTGCTAAAATTTGCAATCCTTAATATTTTTACACAATCAGATTAATATACAAGCAGAAGAGAACTTTTTTTTAACTCTTAGTAGTCAGGACTTATTGTGCTTCAATAAAATTATTTTATTCAAGTCAATAATTCTCATATCCAGAGTAAAACTGTATCTTTCAAAATGCCAGATGCTATGGCATCTCAAAAACCAAAGATAACATTAAATTTTCAATAAGAAA
Organism: Petaurus breviceps papuanus; assembly: GCF_028583685.1. Lineage (NCBI taxonomy): Eukaryota > Metazoa > Chordata > Mammalia > Diprotodontia > Petauridae > Petaurus > Petaurus breviceps. The sequence goes on from NW_027187419.1 coordinate 97,952,907, forward strand.
AACCAACCTTTGAAAAAAAACACACTAGAAGATGACCTTCATTTAGTAATTTATATTGAATTTTGAAGGTTCAAATAAAAAGAAAAGCAGAAATGACTGAGATTTTTTAAATTGAGAACTAAAATTTATTTTACTATGCTCTGAGATGTAGTCATTTCAAGACATCTAAAGGTATAATGCTAGAAGTTTTTCTTATCATCTCATCTAACATTAATATATAGCTTTACCAGAAACTTCACCTTGATATAAATAATCCGGTCTCCAGAAATGAATCCCACTGTACAATATTTATATCATTAAGCATCACTTTAGTTGAAAGGAATGATTTTCATGTTCATCTTTATACAGTGAATGCTACCCAAAAGAACGTAAACTCCTTGAGAGCAGAGAACATTTTATTTTTGTCTTTGTGTCCTCAAAGCTTAACGGACTGGGTTGGATTTTCTCACTCATCTTTCCTACCTCAGAAAGATACTCAGACAATTCTTGAGTACTCAAAAGTCACTGGATCACCTATATTCTTTCCTATTTTCAACAGCTGTTTGGCTACTAATGGGTAACCATATGATAAAGTGACTGTTATTAGATTCTCAAATCCAAATCATCACCCATGGGTGGCAGGTGAGGAGAGCTGAAGCTAAGAAAGCCAGTCTAACTACTAATAGTAGAAGATGGAGAACCAAACTAGAAATCATAGAATGACTTCAAATGTACCACAAGGACTCATGATGGTTTTTCTACATAAACCACACAAAATCATGTAATCATACTTCTAATAGTTAATACAATATTTATACTAATAGCACCAAGAGGATCTGTGATTTTACTATTATGTTCAAGAACTATGGTGTGGGGATGCAGATCATACACAGCCAATCTATAACTGAGAGGCACACAGAGGTCATGGCTTATCCAGGTTGGTATTTGACTCAAAACTCAACCTTCCACTGACTACAATTCCCTGTCTCTACTATAATGTTTACATAAGCTTAATATGAAAAGCTAAAATTCAACTAGTACCTTATTGATTTGCTGGACTGTCACAGAAGCTATCTTGTCGAGCACTGGAGCACTAAGGTAGTTAGTCTTGACGATAAAAGCTGAGAAGTTGGCTATGTTTGTGTGCGTGATTTGATCACTCAGGCGTTGCAAGGTGACAACTGTTTCTTCAAGAAGTTCTTCCTCAAACCATTCTCCATTAACGTATTTAAGTTCTTCCCACAATACATTCAAATTGTTGGCTTGTTGTAATCTCTGATAACCATAGGCATTTAATTGTGGAAGTAGTTTGATGTTTTTCTGACAAACATTGTCCAGATATGAATGATCATGTCGAATCCACGTTGAAAGAGATAATGCAAAAGTACTGAGATCACTTAAACGACATTGTGGTAAAATGGATTCCACCCGGGAAAGCCCCGATTCATCCAAATGAGGAAAAGGAAGCATAGCAATAACACGGACTAGCATAGAAATTTCACTAGGTATTACATTATTTCTCAAATGGCTATGAAAAAAAATGGAAAAATAAAAAGGACAAACATTACAAAAAAAAGTATGTATACATAAATTACATTAGGTTGAAACAAGACATTTATTAAATCAGAAATAGTTCACTGTTGTCATCTATTATTAGTAAGCACCTTGAAGGAAAGGATTGTTCCATTTTTGTTGGAATTCTTTTTAAATCCCCAGTGCCTAACATGTTACTTCATCTAAAATAACAAAGCAATAAATGGTAGCTGAATTAAATCAAACATTATATGTTGACTAAATAAGTGATGTCAAACTCTGACAGAAATAAAGCCACTGAACCATACTTAAGGATCTCTGCAGGGTCACATACTAACCTAGAAAAACATACATGTTCTATTATATTTAATTTTTCTTTGTTAAATATTTCCCAATTTTGTTTTAATTTGGTTTGGGCACACTCAGGCAACCTGTTTGATTAGATTATGTGGTGGCACAGATCAAATATACAAAAAAAATTTAAGAAGGAAGAAGATAAAAATAAAACAATAATGGGGTCATCGAAAGAAATCATAGACTCAGTTGTGGTGGGAAGACGGCCTTTTTTACTATTCAACAAATAAAAGATGGTTTTTAGGGACAAGAGAGATGTGCTTATGTACAAAAACAATTTCTAAAACAATCTAAACTATATAAGAAACTGTTCGTTTTATTTTTTCTAAAATAATTCCCATTCTGAAAGACCGAGAGGCAGAGTGGCAGAGAGAGACAGGCTTGGAAGAAGGAAGACCTTGGGTCAGGTCCAGCCCAGCCTCAGACACGTCCTAGCTGTGTAACCCAAGGGAATTTACTAAACTTCTCTTATCCTTGGCAACTCACTAAAACTATTAATTGTACAACAGTTACAGATCTGCATTGGTAGAAGAAATTTCAGTACCAGGAATTCTCTAACCCAATGAAATCAGATTCAGATAAAGAAGAAAACAGAAACCCAAAAAGCCTTCCAATCCACCTATAACCAAGCCATATTAACAGATAATTTTCAGGAAATATATATGGACAATAATCACTTTTTAAAATGCTCAACCTCGTTAATAAAAGAGATGCAAGTCAAAACAATGTTGAGGTACCACCTTTCACCTATCAACTTGGCAAAAAATAACTAAAGCCAATAAAACTCAATGTTCAAGTTTGGCCCCAAGGAAGAGATAAGAAAACAGTGACCCTGCTTATCTATTCAAATGGGAGGTCCACGAGTATGGAACACTGAATATAAGAGCAGATTTTTTTTTTTGATGGCTGATTTTACAGAATTTTTCCTTCTCTTTTTCTACTTTAAAAAAAATTCCTTTGTTATGAGGAAAGACTCTAAGAACATGAAAACAGAGGAAGAGAGGAAAATGTAGGCAATGTAAAAACAAAGGGTATCAACAAAAAACTGATTTTAAGAACTCAGTGATAGGGGCAGCTAGGTAAATAGAGCACTGGCCCTGGAGTCAGGAGGACCTGAGTTCAAATCTGGCTCAGACACAATACAAAAGTAGCCATGTGACATTGGGCAAGTCACTTAATCCCAAATGTCCTGCCTTTCCCCTCCAAAACGCAAAAAAAACCCAAAACTCAATGGTGGCAAGATTGTGGATAAACATATGCTCATTCATCACTAATGAAATTGAAAATCTGTAGAAGTTTTATCTTTTGGTAAAGCAATCTGGAAATCTGCGGTAAAATTCAAAAACAAACATACAGATAAAAACCCAAGCCAAAAATAAAAACAAAAACAAAAACATACTTTCACCTAATAATTCTAATGTTTAGATATACTCCCCATGAATTTTATCAAAAACAAACAAGAAAAGGCAGGTGTTCAAAGATTTTCATAGCCTTTTTATTTTTTTACTGAAAAACATCCAAAAACAAGTAAACGATAAACTGTAATAGAATACTATAATGTAATTAAGACCACCAAATATGAATATAAGGAAATCTAGAAGACCTTTATGAAAGAATGCTAAGTTTAAAAAAAAAAAGCTAGAAGAACAAAGTGAAAATTACATGAAAACAGCAACTGGATGGAGATTTAGGTAAGTGACTGAAAAAGTTAAAAAGACATTTTTTAAGCTGAAGTTAAATTTACTTAGATGTAAATAATAACAAAGTGAGGTCAGTCTGATATTCAGTTGCTCAATATTATGTTTATAATAAAGCTTTTTAAAAAATCAAGAAGAAATGGATGAATATTTACAAAAATATAGGTTGCCCAAATTAACCGAAAAGGAAGTAAATTACTTAAATAACCCCATCTCAGAAAAAGAAATCTAACAAGTCATCAGTGAACTTCCTAGGAAAAAATCTCCAGGGACAGATGGATTTACTAGTGAATTCTATCAAACATTTGAAGAACAACTGATTCCAATACTCTACGAACTATTCGGGAAAATTAGTGAAGGAGTCCTACCAAATTCTTTTTATGACACAAATATGGTACTGATACCTAAATCAGGAAGGGATAAAACAGAGAAAGAAAATTATAGACCAATCTCCCTCATGAATGTAGATGCAAAAAATTTAAATAAAATATTAGCAAAAAGCAAAATATTACAGAAACTTATCATAAGAATAATACACTTTGATCAGGTAGGATTTATTCCAGGAATTCAAGGATGGTTTAATATTAGGAAAACCATCAGTATAACTGATCATATCAACAATAAAACTAACAGAAACCACATGATTATCTCAATAGATACAGAAAAGGCTTTTGACAAAATACAACATTCATTCCTATTAAAAACACTAGAAAGAATAGGAATAAATGGAGCCTTCCTTAAAATAATAGGTAGCATCTATTTAAAGCCATCAGCAATTATTATATGCAATGGGGAGAAGCTAGAAGCATTTCCAATAAGATCAGGGGTGAAACAAGGATGTCCACTATCACCCCTCTTATTCAATCTGGTACTAGAAATGTTAGCAGTAGCAATTGGAGAAGAAAAAGAAATTAAAGGAATCAAATTAGGCAAAGAAGAGACCAAGCTATCACTCTTTGCAGATGATATGATGATATACTTAGAGAATCCTAAAGAATCAAGTAAAAAACTACTTGAGACAATAAATAAATTTGGCAAAGTTGCAGGATATAAAATAAATCCACATAAATCCTCGGCATTTCTGTATATTTCTAATGAAACTCAACAGCAAGAGATAGAAAGAGAAATCCCATTTAAAGTTACTGTAGACATTATAAAATATTTGGGCATCTAACCTGCCAAAACAAACCCAAGACCTATGTGAACACAACTACAAAACACTTTTCACACAAATAAAATCAGATCTAACTAACTGGAAAGACATCAATTGCTCATGGCTGGGTCGAGCTAATATAATAAAAATAACAATTTTACCTAAATTAAATTATATATTTAGTGCCATACCAATCAGTTTACCAAAAAACTACCTTATAGAGCTAGAAAAAATAGTAACAAAATTCATTTGGAAGAACAAAAGGTCCAGAATATCAAGGGAATTAATGAAAAGAAATGCTAGGGATGGTAGATTAGCTATACCAGATTTTAATCTGTACTATAAAGCTTCAGTCCTCAAAACTACTTGGTACTGGCTGAAGAACAGAGTAGTGGATCAATGGAATAGATTGGGTTCACGAGACTAAGTAGTCAATGCTATAGTAATCTACTGTTTGATTAACCCGAAGACCCCAGTTTTGGGGATAAGAATTCACTATATGACAAAAACTGCTGGGAAAATTAGAATATAGTATGGCAGAAACTGGGCATAGACCATTATCTAACACCATATACCAAAATCAAATCTAAATGGGTGCATGATCTAGGCATAAAGGCTGATACTCTAAGCAATCTGGGAAAGCAAGGAATAGTTTACCTGTCAGATTTGTGGAGAGGGGAAGTCTTTATGACTAAACAAGAATTAGAGGGCATTATCAAATGCAATATGGATAATTTTGATTACATTAAATTGAAAAGCTTCTGTACAAACAAAGCCAATGTAACCAGGATTAGGAGGGAAGTGGAAAATTGGGAAAGAATTTTTACAACCTATGTCACTGATAAAGGACTCATTTCTAAAATATACAGAGAATTGAGTCAAATCTATAAGAATACCAGTCATTCATTCTCCAATTGATAAATGGTCAAAGGATATGAACAGGCAGTTTACAGAGGAAGAAATTATTGAGGTACCACATCTCACCAGTCAAATTGGCTAAGATGACAAAACAGGAAAATGACAAATGCTGGAGAGGATGTGGACAAATTGGAACACTAATGCATTGCTTGTGGAGTTGTGAACTGATCCAACCATTCTGGAATGCAACCTGGAATTATGGCCAAAGGGCTATAAATAATTTCATACCCTTTGACCCAGCAATACCACTTCTAGGGTTGTATCCCAAAGAGATCACAGAAGTGGGAAATAGACCCATATATACAAAAATATTTATAGCAGCTTTTTTTGTGGTAGCAAAGAATTGGAAATTAAGGGGGTGCCCATCAATTGGGAAATGGCTGAACAAGTTGTGGTATATGCATGTTATGGAATACTATTGTGCAATAAGAAACGAGGAGCAGATGGACTTCATATTTACCTGGAGAGGCTTATACGATCTGATGCTGAGTGAGAAGAGTAGAGCCAGGAGGAACTTGTACACAATTACAGACACAACATATGTGTGATGACCAACTTTGACAAACTGGACTCTTCTCAGCAATCCAGAGTCATAAGTCAACCCCAAAAGACTCATGATGGAGAGAGATGAACATCCAGAGAAAGAACTGAGTTTGAACCCAGATTGAAGCAAACTACCTGTCCTTTTTCTTGTAACTGTTTGGTTTTGTTTCCTCTTTCCCATTCTTCATTCCATCTGATAAAATCCTTCTTTATAACCTGACTAATGCCTAATGTGAAAGTATTTGCAGATACTATACTTGATTGTATGCTGCCATGGGGGGGGGGGGAAGGGGGGGAGAGAGAAAATTTTAAACTCAAGGAATTGTGGTAATGAATCTTGTAAACTAAAAATAAACAAATTAATAAAGACCAAAAAAAAAAATCAAGATACCAGATCTGCTTGGGAATAAGCCCTGAATTTTTTTGCTAGATGACACCCAAGGCCTGACAAAACACACCAATCACAGAATACTGTCCAGAATAGGTGGGGGGGCTGGAAAGATACCAGTTTGACCCAATATGAATTAGAGCTCAGGGGACCACCTACTCTGATTCCTTCAAAGTGGGAGTAATTATTTCCATATTATTATTTTATAATATTCATAATAAATAATATTATGCCTTAAAGGTCCTCATGGTAGCCATAGTTTTAATCCCAATAGATTCTGCCCTCAAAAGGAGACATCACATTTGAACACAGTTAAACTACCAAAAATTTTGTGGGTGGCTTATCATAATTAAACTAAAACAAGCAGCTTTATATTAAACTCACCTAAGTAGGAGTTTTCTGAGAGTCTTAATAAACTCTGAATTATGAAGATGCAAGTGAATCAAGGCTGTGGTTATCTTTGTCAACTCCACTGGTTTATAAACATGCAAGTATTTGTGTAAGACAGAAGCAATTCTGAAAGCAATGTCAAACAATGATTATTATAATAAATTCTTCATTTTTAGCACCTTACATTAGGCAACCAATAACCAGAAAAGTATCTTGAATTCAGAGCTAATCCCAAACTGATTGTTGCCATTAAACTCATTTCCTCCAGTCAGCAGTTTTTATCAGAGTTACTACTAAACAGCACAATTTATTGCCTTTCCCCCTCTAATCCTAGTCATCTCTGTGATAAAGATGATCAAAAGTAGTTAGGTGACCCCAAAGCAAGCATGATGAGAGAGGAAAGACAAATAGTCAACAACCAGATAACAGAATTGATTCCATTTAATTAACATGAAAAAAACTATATGCCTTCTCTTGTTCTAAATTCTTTCATTTAATTATAGAGATAAATGTGCATGAAAATGTCAAGGTCACAACACTAGTAGATAATTAATGGAAACTCAAAGTCTGTGTGGCCATGAATTCCCTTTAATAGGAACGAATACTTTGAAAATGAGTACCTATGTCTTTTGTTTCTCTACATTCTCCTACATTATCATGTTCTTTTTGGATCTAAAAGCATCTAAAATCAGGAAGTTACAGCATAATTGCTACTGTTATCTACTTTGCAAAAGAAAATTACAAAATAGTCAAAGGACAGTTCTCGACATGGCATGCCTTTGGACATACACAAAGAGTTGTATTAAAGTACACATATTTTTCTTGAAATGGTAGTAAAAGGACAATTCAGTTATAGTATCAGAAATTAAAAAGAAAATTACTTTTCAATCAGATATGAATCTTTGCTATTCATTTCTTCCATTGTGACCACTATGGCTAATGCTTGTTGACTGGTCAGTTCATCTACCATCATTTTGAGAGCTGACATAAGCCTAGAAAACAAAGAAAAAGTTGAAAACATTGAAAAGTTGACAATTCTCCAAAACTGGAAAGGGGAAATTTTTTCAGAAAAAAAGGAAAGAAATAAAACTTTTTCCCAAGAAAAATTTAATGGATAATCTCATCCCTATTGTTTTTATTGATAGAGCTGGAGGAGGATAGGAATCAATCATTATCTCAAAAAGAAAACAACTACAGTATTGTGCAATAGAAATTAAAACTTTTGCATCTTCTCATTTTATAAGTCTCCCTATAAGTCAACTACAATAAAAAGAGATGTTTTGCATTAATAGCTTAAAAACTGAAGAATTAGGCTTAGGATTTTGAAATTGAGTGAAATAAGGGAATTATGCAATGCTATCTGGGTAAGTATAGCAAGTAATTCTACAAAGTATGAACAGATATGCCTATTATACCTGAATATTAATACTTGAATAGAAATCTTAAGTGCTGGAACCACATTCTAATAATATGGAAGGAAACTCAGAATATGAAAATTTTTGGACACCATCCAAGGGACTTAGTTAACAAAATATCAAGATTCCATTTATGTTTTAGGACTTCCTATGAGGCAGTTTCAAAGCATGGGCTTGAAAACATCTGTTCCTGCTCTGTCTTTCATGTGCAATGCTCTCCCTACTTATCTCTGCCTATACCCAAATTCTACCCAGGTCAAGTACCACCTCTTCCAAAAAGGCTTTCTTAACTATTCCAATCTGTATAGATATCCCTTCCTCTGAACTAAGATATTTATTGTCTATGCTATACAATATAATATCTAATTATTCGTTTTACTATTACTGCAAAATTTATTTGCATATTCTTATCTCCCTAACTACACTATAAATTTCCTGAAAGCAGGTACTATATTTTCTAGTTCTCCTATATTCCAAATAATACTTAGCACCATGTTATACAAATAGAGTATTTTAAACAACCAGAGTAGCAGCAACACCAACAAAACCACCCTGTTGAATGAATAGAAGAACTTAAGTATCATTTCATCTAAGAATCACATTCCCACTTCTTGTCTTCTAAGACTAGACTGGCCTCCCTGTTTCAGCTTGATCCACTCTTTCCCAGCATTCAAAGATAAGGAATCCCCCTCCGTCCAAAAAATCCTCCTTGCAAAGCTTAAAAAGGGATGAATGTCTCTCTACTAAGTCAACTCCTGTTACACACTTTTTCCTTAAAATAATTATTATTCAGTGACATACCAATCAAATGATTGAAAAATTATTTTATAGAGCTAAAAAAATAATAACAAAATTTATCTGGAAGAACAAAAGCTCAAGGATATCAAGAGAATCAATGGGGGAGAAAAAGTGAGAAGTGACCTCGCCATACCAGATCTCAAACTGTGTTATAAAGTAGTAATAATCAAGACAATCTGGGACCAACTAAGAAATAGAGTAGTGAATCAGTACAATAGATTACATACAAATCGCATTATAGTGAATGGATATAGTAACTTAGTGTATGATAAACCCAAAGATACAAGCCTTTGGAACAAAAACTCATGATTTGACAAAACCTGTTGGGAAAACTAGAAAACAGAATGAAAACAGAGAGCAAATCTCACATTGCGTACCAAGATAATGTCAAAATGGGTACATGATTTACACATGATACCACAAGAAAATTAATAGAGCATGGCAGGGGGTGGCTAGGTCATACAGTGAATAGAGCACTGGCCCTGGAGTCAGGAGGACCTGAGTTCAAATCCAGACTCAGACATTTAACACTTACTAGCCATATGACCTTGGGCAAGTCACTTAACCCCAATTACCCAGCCTTCCCCCCTCTAAAAAGAAAAATTTTTAAAAAGAGAGCATGGAATAATTTATCAGTCAAATTTATGAATAAGGGAAGAATTTAGGACACGAGAAGATAAAGACAGATTACAAAATATAAAATAGATAATTGTGATTATATAAAATTGAAAAATTTTTGCACAAACAAAACCAACGCAAAACCAAAATTATAAGAAAAGTAGAAAACTGGGAAAATATTTTTGTAACAAGTATCTCTGACAAAGGCCTCATTTATCAATATAGAGAACTGAGTCAAATTTATAAAAATACAAGATAGTTTTTAGACAAAGAAATCAAAGCTATCTATAGTCATGTGAAAAAAAATGTTTCAAATCACAACTGATTAGAGAAATGCAAAGTAAAACAACTCTGAGGTTACCACCTCGTACCTATCACATTTGCTAATATGACAGAAAAGAAAAATGTTGGATGCTAGAGGGGATGTGGGAAAACTAGGGCACTAATGCACTACGGGTGGAGTGTGAAATGATCCGACCATTCTAGAGTGTAATTTGAAACTATGCCAAAAGGACTATAAAACTTTTGCATACCCTTCAATCCAGCAATCCCACTGCTAGGTCTATATCCCAAAGACATTCAGGAAAAAATAGAAAAGGACCTATTTGTACAAAAATATTTATAGCAGCTCTTTCTGTAGTGGTTAAGGCTTGGAAATCAAAGGGATGCCCAACAATTGGGGAATGGCTAAACAAACTATGGTATATGATTGTGATAGAATATTATTGTGCTACAAAAAAAATGACAAGCAGGATAATTTCAGAAAAACCTGGAAAGACTTACATGAATTGATGCAATGTCCAGGAGGACATTGTGAACAGAACCAGAAGAACATGGTACACAAGAACAGGAATATTGTTCCATAAAGCACCATGAATGACAATTATTCTCAGCAATACAATGATCCAAGACAACCCCAAAGGACTCATGATGAAGCATACTATCCGTCTCTAGAGAAAGAACTGGTATTTGAATACGGACTGAAACGTGCTATTTGTCACTTTCTTTCTCTCATTTTTCTTCTTTTACAAAATGGCTAATATGGAAATGTTTTGCATAATTGCACACAGATAACCCACAACTGATTGTTTACTGTCTCGGGGAGGAGGGATAGAATTTTGAACTCAAAACTTTAAATAAAAATGTTCAAAAATTTTAAAAAGTAGCATGTAGTTTCAATGCAATAGTTAAGAAATTATATGTTCATTAGTATTGTAGGAAAAGCACTGTACTGGAATTTAGAAGACTGGGACTTGAATGATGGCTTGACTATCTGTGTAAGCAAGGATGATTATAGGTGAACTTTAAACCTCTCTCTGATTTAGTTTTCTTGTCTTTAAGATAAGGCAGCTAGACTGGATGATTCTTATTCTCTCAATGGTCTAAACTCTATGATTTATCCCTATATATGTATATCATTAATTATATTAATTATATCAGTGTATATATTAAACAAAACTGCAAATAAAACTAAAATTTAAAATAAAATAATTATAAAAACTTAATAATATTCTCAAATACCAATAAACTATACAACTGAATCCCCACCAAAAAATATAAAATTCAAACTATCTACAATTTTAAAGAAAAATGATAAAAGCAGTAAACTAACTAGAAAATAGCAATAACTTATTTGTTCTGAACTATGACTTTATATTCACTCAATAATCTAAAAAATGTATTGCAACATTAATGAAACGTTTTAATTTAATTTTTTTTTATTTGTCTTCCTGTCAATATTGCTATCTATTTCAGTGTTTGGCCAATAAGTAACTCTTGCCTGTAGGGGGCAGAAACCAAATTTAGTTCATATATGCCTATCATGCCTCACACACAGAAACACAACAAATGCTTGTGAAAACAGTAAAAACCACTGTTTAATGCTGAGTATGATAAGATAATTGAAAATGTACAATTTCCAGGACTCAAAGGTCTTGTGTCTGAGGGTAAGTCCAGAATTATGTTCATGAAAGAGAAAAGAGGACCATATATTTAGGGTTGGAAAGACCTTAAAGTTTATCTATTCCATACTCTTCCTTTTAAAGATGAAATAATGAAGCCTGGGGGCCTTGATTTCCCTAGGTGTGACGAACCTGAGTCCTCGAGGCCACATATTGCCCCCTAGGTTCTCAAGTGCGGCCCTTTGACTAAATCCAAACTTCCCAGGACAAATCCTTTTAATGAAAGAATTTTTTTTTGTCAATAAAAGCAAAGTATATTTTAAAACTATTCTAGCACATTCTTTTTTATAGGAATGTCAGAGGACAGTGAAATGGAGTATTTAATATGGGAGAAGAAAACTTGGGGAAAAATTTGAGTAGTACTTTGAAAGAGAGAGTTGAGGTGAGATGGGAATGATTCGTTGTTTTAACTTTCAGTTTCTTTACCTTGAATCATGCTCTGTGGTGGTCAAGGACTGTCCCCAGGGTTCTACAGTGGTCTGGCTTATGCCACATGTCCACACACATAGGAGCAAGAGTCATAAGGCAGCCTGGGGCTCCTCTGCTGAATGGTCTTGCTGGGCTTGTTCTAGGTTCCTAGCCCTGGACTATGAGATTATGGTTCCAAGAAGCAGCAGCACTTTCAGTGGCCAAACTCTGGTAAAACTGTTTTGGCAGCTGGTCTAAACAAGAGAGTACCCGATGGGCCTCAAAACCTTCAGTGAGTTAGTGTGGTGTCTACCCCAAGGATGGAAAGACTTGCCTGGTGGAACAGGTAAATGTGAATAACTTGTTCCACAGGCCATGAAAGTGGGGGAAACAGGTGTCACGGAGCACTCAGGGTTTAGTTAGACATAAAAGAGGCCAAAGTCAGCCACTGCATCCTGAGTCATCACCAGTTGTCTTGACTTGTCTTGCCACTGGAATCAAACGACTCTCAGAGTTCTGTGATGAGGTAAGTGATGAGGCAGCAGGAACAGATGCACTGGGAACTGTAGTCACAACCCTGCACATAGGCGGCCCAGGAGGTAGGGTTGTCTTCACACTGGACAGTGTGGCAGCAGTGGGATTTGGCAGCCCCCTGAATGTCTGACCAGCCTTTTTAAGGACTTCACTGCTTACCCCCTTAATATAAAGATCTGTTCTGTGAAGTATGGATTCAGTCAAAGGGACACACTTGAGGCCCTAGAGGCCACAGGTTCCCCACCCCTGCAAGGTCACACAAGTCACTACTTGAACCAAGATTTAACCTCACGTCCTCTGACTCCACATCCGGCATTCTTTCCACTGTACCATGTTATCTTCTCAATGGAGACCAGGAGAACCCATTTACCTTTTTACATATCCATAGACACAAACTAAATTCTCATGGTCCCCAGGAAGGCCCAAGATGGAAGAAGAAATCAAAGAGTGATTTTTCAGAGATGATCCCAAGATTAAACCCAAGATACGCAAGCCCAGAGTTTCAATTCCAAGCCATTTTGAGGTCTATGTGGCTAAAGCTGAAGCTCTGGATTTATATAAACTAGGATCGAGGTTGGGGACTCCACCCACATCAGGCTTTGACTTGTGCTGCTCATCCAGGTTCTCTTACAAGAACACAAGAATCTGGCTGCTATTAAGGTCTCCACAAAAAAAGCCAAACTGGCCCTCATTTCCCATGCATGCATTCTAGATAACAAAACATCAAAAATAGGCTATATTTAATCCAACAGGAAATACAGAGGACTCTCACCCAAGCCCACTAATAGACATGGCAACAGGGCTTCATCTTTCCAAAAAACCTGAACAATCAACTAGTATAAAGTACTGCTCTGCGGGTGAGGGCCACCCCAACATAAAGAAAGGAACCAGAGTTTCTAGCTTTGTAATAATACCCTTTCTCCTGTGAACTCAACTACCCCAGAGACCTTCAGACATAGCATAGAAAGTGTCCATTCAGGGAAAAATATTCCTTTGATATTTTCCATGGCATATTTGTCAATCTCTCTACATCCTTGCAGAGGCAGTATTTGGCCGATACTTACTTAATAGTTAACAGCCATAGTCTACAGATAAGCAATGGAGAAAGGTGTTTGAAAAGTATATTTCTATAGTTACAAAAAACCCAGAATTGCTTTCTGCTCACCTCTGCAACATAACTGGGCATATTGCTTGCTCTGTCAAACAGGGGAGAAACTTGAATTTTAAATCTCCATATTTCCCCAGAGAAAGAAGTAAATCATCTTCAGATGGACTTACCATTTCTCTTCTGTTGGTCTAGCCAAAGGTCCCAAGGCAACAAATAATTTTACAAAGGAAGCAGGATCACAGTAAACAGCAGTCATTTTAGAGAGCTTCTCTCTGGCTAATACTTGAAATGGAAAATTACTAAACTGAAGAGACTTGTACAATGAAAGAATAAAACTGAGGGTATCCAAATTCAGATGAGCAATATTGCTGATGAATACACAATTGCACTTTTCTAATAATGGGTAATAATTATATCGAGTATTTTGGAGAAATCGCAATATTCTTATTGAAGTATTAAACTGGGAATGGTCCATTGTGTCTGAGAGAAGTTCTGCTTTGTTCACAAGTCGTTCACAAAAATTCTGTGAGATAACAGAACCTATATTCACCATCAAGACTGACAATGTCCTAAAAAGTAAAGAGATTTTTAAGCATTATACATTATTTTAAGAATCACAATCATTTCTTTAAAAAGAATGATAAAATTTGAAGAAAAATGGGAAAAATATCATAGACATAACATAATGGAATGGTCATGTGCAAAGAAAAAAAACAACATAAAATCAAATCCAAGATAAGAAAAGTTGAAATGATACTTTATTGGGTTCTTAAAACCCTCAATTTTTTTTCCTCTGCATTTCTGTGACTGCAGTTGCTATTTATGTATCCCCAATATTAACATTTCAGTAATCAGGAATAAACTGGTGCTAACTGCTTACCAAAGTGAAGTAAAATATTCCCATTTTAGTGTGTTTAAAAGTGGTTTTCTCACTAACTAAAAAGTAACAAAAGGTATACCAATACCTTCAATGTCATTATGTTCACTTTTTAGAACACACTGGCATAAGCATGAGGTAGTACCCAACATGAAGTGGTGTTGGTTTTATTTTTATTATTATTATTGTTGTTATTAGGCATAATAACAACAGCAGCTAGCATTTATATAGTGCTTTAAAGTCTGCAAAGCATTTTATGTATGTTTACTCATTTGATCCTCACAACAACTCTGTGAGCTAAGTGCTGTTATTATCCTCATTTTACATAAGAGAAACTAAGGCAGACAGAGGTGAAGTGACTTGCCAAGGGTCACGTAACTAGGAAGTATCTGAGGCTGGATTCAAACACAGGTCTTCTTGACTCCAAGTTCAGTGCTGTGTCATTGAGCTACCTAGTTTCCCCACAGAGGAATGTGCCACAGCACTGGGAAAAGGATGCTGGCTGCCTAGTCAGAAAGACCTGGGTTCAGATTCTTCCCTAACACTTCTTAGTTGTGTGGGTTGCTATCAGGCAAGTCAATTACTACCTCTGAGTCTCAGTTTCCTTATCTGTAAAATGGATGTGTCGCATCAACCTCACAGGGTTACTGAGTACCCCACATGAGATACTTTTGTTGTATAATATTTCACAAATTTTAAAGAGCTACATAAAGGTCAGTTGTTTTAATAAAAAACTATTTTCTATAATATAAATTTTTTTTTTTAATTCCATCAACACAGGCATGTGCTAGTTACAAAACCAAGACCTCAGAAACCTGGGCAACACTTTTAAAATATTAATTTCAATAGGTCCAGAAATGAAAAAAATCTCATCATTATGGATTGGGTTAAGTAGGATAGGGAGGCGAGTTATTTTTTAAAAAAAGGTAACTGATAAGATCAGTTATATTTGAGGTGATCATCATAAAAAATGAGTGAGAAGGCTGAGGGTAGGTCAGAATAAGTATCTGTTGTTAACAACTGCACAAAATCTAAAGGAAAAAGTCTGGAAAAAAAAAACCTAATGACATCAGGATTTGGTACTTCCCTTTCTTTAGTTACAATGATATTAAATGAATGAAAGCTGATTACTACTCTTAAGCTCTTAATAATCATTTCCATGGTCGTCCCTTTTCCAATCTCTCTCTTATCAGAATAAACTACAACTCTGTCATTTACTTTCCAAAAGTTAAGAATAGTTAACAATGTGAGTCAAAAACTGTTCATTTAAGCTACTCCCCCTTCATTCTTTAATTCTTGGCTTGGTGCTCATTGCCATGCTAAAAATCACTTCCGTCTTCCTCTCAAATACTTACTCTTCCCGTGGCCTCAATATCCTCAAACCTCCCTCTAGTTTTCCTATTGCTTATCAAAACTGGAACAAAGAAAGCTGAGCATTTTCAGTACAGTCTTTTTAGTCTATTATAAAAATAGAAGAGAGAAAGTTTACTAGACCAAACATTCTAGAAAGGCAAGGAACAGTGTCATCCCACATATTCTTCACAGTTCCCACAATGCTTAGAATAGTTAATGGTAGACCCAACTTAATAATACTTGTTAAAGTGGAAGGACAGGAAGTTGAAGGAAGTTCAAGTACCTTTCAGGGTCTACTTTTTAATTAACAGAAAAGTCACACCAGTTAACAAAATTAACAACTCTCCTTTGCCAATTTTAAAAAGAACTATATCCAGATGGAGAAAATTAGAAAGATACAATCTGATGGTAAATTATATACATCCTTGGCTTCATAAGACTTATTTCAATCTCTTTGGATTTGGCTGGATTGAATTCCACTGTTACCATCTTTACCTTAAGTCTTGCACAGAATCCAAGTTCCTGTTTAAAATGTCAGCTATTTTTCCCATTAAAGGACTTAAAAACATATGTTGATCCCCTAGGCAGCTGGAGAATTTTGACAGTACTTTAAGGTCAAACCTATTGTATGAAACACACAAGAAATAACATTAATAATAACTTTTATATAAAGTAGAAAATCCAATACTTAGCAAATACAAATCAATCACTTTTGCTCATCAACTACTAACTTCTACATTTTTTAATTAGGACAATTTCAATTAGTGGTTATGTGTTAAGAAGGAAAATAAATTCATCTAAAATATCCCAAATTTGCAGTTATGTAAGTTTTTCATTTGCTATGATATTAATAGAAAATCCAAACTCCTTACTGTTTTAGGAGCACACAATAACCTATTCTATCACACCACAGTCACATATTCAATTATTTAAACGGATCTCTGACCTCAATGGTGGGATACTGTATTATTATAGAAAAGTCTATTTTTGTAGGACAAGCTGTATTTATTCAATCACAAGAGGAATGCTGCCTAGTAACATTTTAAAGCAGAAGTTCTCAAAGTGTGGTCCACAGACTGAAGACCTGAAAATTCCATCCAATGGGCTATGATTGGTTGTTTTTTATTTAGTTCCATAAGTGTCTGAATTGAATTGACTTGGCTGCCACAAAGAAAGATGAAATCTCTCTGGTCTTTTATAAACAATGCCAACTTTCCTGTATGTGTAGGATAAGCTGAGGCCCTTTCAGTGGGTGGATGAGACCAACATTCTTTTCTTTTTTGCTTTTTGGGGGGCAATCAGGGGGCTAAGTGACTTGCCCAAGGTCACACAGCTAGTTTTTTGTGTTAAGTGTCTAAGGCCGGATTTGAACTCAGGTCCTCCTGACTCCAGGGCTGGTGCTCTATTCATTGTGCCACCTAGCCGCCCCCCAACATTATTTTCATAATAATACTGACATGTTTTAATTTTTAATATAGTAAATACTGACAGATATAGCCCACATAAACAAAAATTTTGGGGTCTTCAGTAAAGAGTACAAAGGAATTCTGAGACCCAAAAGTCTGGAAGTCACTACTTTAATGTATGTACCAATAGAAAAAGTCATTTTTTAAAGGTGGCTTTAAAAAATGTTTGCTTCTCAAACACAGCATGTATGTGTTTACTAACTAGTTATCAGCTAGTATTTTTATATAGCACTTTAATATGCAAAGAGCTTTATGCTATCTCATTTGAGATAAAGACTGACATCATTAGACATTTGCACAAGGCCAAGAATATTTGATATTTTAGGTTATTATTTAGTATTACTTTGGAGAAAAAAATGTCCTGACACAAGAACAAAATACCATGGCAGAACACGGTCATTACATTATATGCTATTGTGAAAGGCAGGAAAAAAAAAAAGGAAGAACAGGGATGCCTGTCTTCAAAATTCTCTTCTACAGAGTTTTCTTACTTTTCCCAAAAACATCTTCAATGAAAGGCAGCATGATGTAGTAGAAAGAATCATGGATTGGGGGTCAGGGGAACTGCATCTGAATCCTGGCTTGGTTCTGCTTACTACCTGTGTGACCTTTGGAAGGTCCCAAACTCTCTAAGAATCATTTTCCTGTAAGATGAAAGCCTTTATGGCCCCTTCTAGCATTGACTCTGAGATCCTATGGCTGTTTCTAACAATGGCAGTAATCTCTCAGCACCATTTAAAATATTTTATGTGACTGCTACCTTACTAACACTGTGGACTACAATGACTTTCTTCTCACCTTGTAACCACTAGTCCACCTTGTTTGCACTAAATGTTTGGATAGTATTTAAAGGAAGAGTAAATCTGTGCGGGGGTGCTTAGGAAGTAGGTTACTCCAAAATCTGGAAATTAATTCTTCATTGTGACCTTATCCTCATCAAATGGCAGTTCTGCAGCTATTCCATCAGACTACAATCTAAGAATCCTACCATCACCAATTCAGAGATAAAAGGGACCTCAGAGGCCTTCCATTCCAACCCTCTTCATACCATCTTTAACGTTTGACTTTAACTAGAATTCCAAGCACAATAGCCTCAAATGATATTGTAACAAGACCCAACATCCTATACAATGTCTGTGGCAGGAACCAACTAAACCCAGTGCAAAAGTGGAGTCTGAAATAACACTAGGGAACAGCAAGATGGTTTTTTTAAAAATTCCTAGGCATTAAAGAAGCTTGGGGCAAATTCTATAAAAATATGTAAGTAGAATGGCTTTTATTATCCTTGGGCAAAGTAATAGTTCTGAGATATTTCACTGATGAGACAAAAGAATGCTATAAATCTGCAAAACTTTTATCTATTCATAATCCATCCCACTCCACCCCCACTAAAGTACTACTCCAATATCCTAATTCACACATTTTAAATTAGTACTACTCCAATTTGAGCATTCCCCCACCCACATAGAAGTACTATCTCACCATAACAAAAAGGTAACTCTGGGTCCTCAGAAGCTGTCACAACCAAACTGAAAGGGTTTCAAGAATGGATCTAGAGTGACCAAAGCACAGGACCTGGTGTCAGGAAGACCTGAGTTCAAATCTGACCTCAGACACTTACTAACTGTAAAAGTATGGGCAAGTCACTAAGTTGCTGTCTGACTCAGTTTCTTCATCTGTAAAGAAAAAACTATCTCCAAGAGTTGTTGTGACGATAAAATGAAACATTTATTAAAAGTCCTTGGGGCAGCTAGGTGGTAGAGTAAGTAGATCACCAGCCCTGGAGTCAGGAGGACCTGAGTTCAAATCCGGCTTCAGACACTTAATACAAAAACTAGCCGTGTGACCTTGGGCAAGTCACTTAACCCCCAATTGCCCTCCCAAAAAGGCAAAAAAAAAAAGGCCTCTGCAGACTTTAAGGTAAGAGGTAAATATTAGCTATTGTTATTGTTATTTCACCTGAGGACAGTCAAGTTAAGCTTGGAAAGGCTCATTATCAGGGGGTTGGTCACCAGTGACCTTTTTGATTTTCAGTCATAGCTGCTCATAAAGATGAAGAGGAGGGAGGATCCACCACTATGAAATTCTTAATTGATTCTGGAAGCTTTAAGCTCAGCAAGGGGTCAGTCAACTGTGATACCTTAGAAAACTCTAGGACAATGAAACTGTTCTAATCACCAGACATTGTGTTTTATGGGGAGCTGTATCACTGCTACAAACAAGAACCCCTAGTATGGCCTTATTCTGCTTAAAGGAAAGAACCTGATTCTCCCATACCTATCAGGGGAAAAACTGGCAGACATCCCTAAAATAGATCAGTTTCATAACCACTGGAAAATTGTTCAGAAGACAGACAAAGCTTAGAAATAAGTTCTCTGGAAGCTGAGAAATGATTCCACATCATAATTTGATAAGTGTTTTTCATCCATGGCAGTCAGTGTCTTAATATGCTATTTGAGATGTCAAAGCTATGCTTAGAATCACAGAATGTGAAAGTTGAGAATCAGAGGGCTTTAGAGCTAGAAGGGACTCTGGAGGTTGTCTATTCTCTACCCCTAATTTTACAGATGAAGAAACTAAGGCTGATGGAAGTGAACTGACTTGCCCAAGGTCACAGAGTCAATGGCAGACTGGTATGGTCAAACCTTCTAACTCTTGTTCCTGTTTTATTTCCACTATAGCATGGTAAATAATATGGCTTAGTTAATTCCATTGGTCAGTAAAATGTTCTGCCTTTTAAATGACCACTGAACCAGATGAAGGGATACACTCAGATCTTTCTAGTAAGAGCCATTCATACCATGGCCTCCATGTTTTTATACAGGACATCCATCTTAACTGGTACTGGAAGCATGCTCAGTAAACCAAGCAAGTCAATTTGGACAATAAGCCCTTTTGAAAGAGCTCAAGCACATTTTGGATACCCAAGTCCTTGGACTGCCAGCCAAACCTGTTCCTTCTGTACTTGTAGTAGTCACTACTCCAGAAAAGCATGCCTGTATTTCTAGAATTGGGACATACCAGCCAACTGTAAAATTCACATTAAGCCTTGTTTCTGGCCCCTCAATCCTATGACATGCATTCCTCCTCCCCTCCCTAAAGGGCCCAGGCCAGGATGAACAAGACAGGCTCTCCTCCATGGAAACTACCCACAATACTTGCCTTTCTGCCCTCCTCCATGCTTCCATAACCAGGTGCTCAACTAAAGAATCATGGGCCTCAACAGTAAACCTTTGTGATTAAAAGAGAAAATATATTAGTGGCTCAAAGAGACAAAATAAAACTGAGCAAGTTATTTTTTTTTACATAATTAGCTCCCATCCTTTATTACCCAGTACCTTCCTCCTCTGCTCATTCAATGATGCCCAATAAAGATCTATAGAGGCAGTATGGTAAGAGCTGGTGCTGCAGTCAGGAAAACAGATTCAATTCTTACCTTTGATGATGGGTGTTCTGGTAAATGTTTAAGGAAGATAGGGGGAAAGCAACATACACATAAATTTAATTTTTATCTGCCTTGTAAAGTTTAAAATGCCCAAATTTTAGTTACTACTGTAATATTACTTGTCCCTACCTTTACACATTTATCTCACAGCTTTTGCCGAGGATACTAAAATATGTGAATGAAACATGTCATACTCTGGAAACTTCATATGTGCTTTCCAAGGATGTATTAAGTCATAAAAGTGAGGGCTTATATTCCTTTGAATACCATAATAAATTTAGGGGGGGAAAGTCTATTCTTCAACTTGCTTCCTTGAACTAAATTAAATTAATTCCAAGTATTTATTAACTATGTGTGAAGAAAAGGAAAGGTGAGATCCCACAGACTAAAATTGTACCAGCAAAGTTAGCCTAGGACAAACAAAAAGCTCCTAAAAATTAAAACTTACAGACACAAAGACAAACAATTCCAATGAGAAGTCAAAGAGAAAGCTGTTTAAACAGTAAGTCAACAAGTATTTATTAAGCCAGGCACTGTGCTAAACAGACACTAAGAAAGACAGACTCAGTCCCTACTCTCGGAGACTTCACAGTCTAATGGGAGAGCGAACTCATCAAGTAACTCAGTTTTGTGGGGGTTTTTTGGAGGCAGAAGGCAAGGCAACTGGGGTTAAGTGACTTGCCCAAGGTAACACAGCTAGTGTGTCAATTTCTAAAGCCACATTTTAATTCCAGTCCTACTGACTCCAGGGATGCTGCTCTATTCACTGCGCCACCTAGCTGACCCCAAGTAACTCAGTTTTAAGTAGGTGTGTACAAAGATGGAAAAAACGATAAGTAGTTGATGGTTTAATACAAGAGTGTGACATGGCCCTGGAAAAACAGGGTTTGGAGTGAAACTCAGAATGGGCTGAGGCTCAGGAAAAAAGCTAAGGACATCAAAAAGGGGGGAGCTGGAAGGACAGGGAGAAAGGGTAGGAAGGATTGCTATATCTGAGAAAAGAGGAGTTTCAAAGAAGAGACAGGACAGCTGTTCAGGGTGTACAGGACTATGTTAACTGATGACAGAAAGACAAGCCTTATTTTGCTGTCCTTAATGAGTTTATGCACAGATGTGGTGGGCACATTGGCATAAAGCCTTGCCCCATATAAGTTATGCTAGTTTTTCTTTAAAAGGTATCGAAGTTATCCTCAAAATTTAATTAACTCAGGGCACTAAATCTTGTGCTGCTGACTTCCTGGTTGCCTCATAACAAAAACCAGCCAGAACTCTTCCCTCAGGTTTCTGACCTTACACTACCATGGGTAACCCAGAGGGAAGGAAGCAGTGCTTACCTTAATAATGGCTAGTGTGTTCTTTTTGATGCTGGGAATGTCCCCTCTTATAATAAAAACTTTTGTTTTGTAGATGGATGGGTTTCTTATTCATTTCATTCCAACCTGGAATCTGAGGTACCCACCTAACTTGAGCCCCTTATAACAGCTATCATTTATATAATGCCTACTATATGCCAAGCACTGTGCTAAGCACAAATATATCTCCTTTGAACACTCACTTTATGGACCACTACATCAGGCCCAAGTGAAACACAATCCTGCCTACCGAAATAACAAGGGAATATGATTACAGAACCATCTTTGTGGATGGCTTAGCCAACCACAAAAGATGAATGCCATTTTTTACTCTACCAAAATTCTGAAAAAAAAAGGGAGTAGTCTACATAATACAAAAAGACAACATGGTTCTTCAAGAATAGGTTATGCTAGACTAACCTCATTTCCTTTTTGGATAGGATCATTTGCTTGACTGATATGGGTAACTGTAGATACAAATTAGTTAGATTTTAATAAAACATTTGACAGAGACTCTCATGCTATTCTTGTGAGAAATATGAAGAGATGAGGGCCAGATGATAATATAATTAAATCAATGTAGAACTACTTCTA
Source organism: Petaurus breviceps papuanus (assembly GCF_028583685.1). Lineage (NCBI taxonomy): Eukaryota > Metazoa > Chordata > Mammalia > Diprotodontia > Petauridae > Petaurus > Petaurus breviceps. Next base: position 97,975,791 of record NW_027187419.1, read on the forward strand.
TGGCCAGACCCAAAGAGTAGTAACTGATGGTTCAATGTCAGCTTGGAAAGAAGTTTGCCAAGGAAGGTCCTGGGATTTGTGCTTGACTTTGAGATGTTTCATGTTTATCCATGGAAAAGAACAAAAGCATAGGTAGCATGCTTATCAAATCTGTAGATAGGAGAAAGATAAGACACTGAGAATAGAGAAAAAAGCCCAAAAGATGCCAGCAGGTTAAAACATAAAGCTGGGGTGCAGAGTCAAGATGGCGGAGAAGAAAAAAGACTTTTGCAGGGCTCTGGCTTCCACCTCCCCCAATTCATGTAAAAGGGGACTCTGAACAAATTTTGGAACTACAGAACCCACAAAATGACACAGAAAAGCTAACCTCCCACTGAGGACAGCCCAACAGGCCAGCAGGAATCGGCCAGCACAGTGCTCTGGGAGGCAAGGTTTTAGCCCCAGGGCGGGCCTGACCAACCACTGGCTAGAGGAACTCCAGATCACCAGCAGCTCTGGCCGGTTCCAGAATTATCAACACATATATGCTAAGCACAAAGTGAGAGGTCAGTGCAGTGTGGACTTTGGGATCCAATAGTTGGGAGTGGGTCGGCCTCTTCCCCCAGGGCGAGAAGCCACTGAGGAGCCACAGCACAGCCACCAGCACATGGCAGCTTCAGCTATTGGCCTGCAGAGTGTAAGGGGACCAAGCGACCAGTCTGAGGGGTAATCGCTCTTGCTTTAACCTACTTGGATCTGGATTGCAGTCTAGGGTGGAGGTCCTGGGGTGTATGACCAGTTTGCCAGAGCGTGTGGAGGCTTCAGAGAGGGCACTCAACTAATACCTCTGGCAGCTGAAAAAACCCCAGCGTTTGGAACGAAGCTCCCCTGTCTGGTGGCAGAGTCTTAATGTGGCAAAAAGCCCAGGGGTCAAGTAATTGAGTGGAGACATGACCAGTCAAAGGAAGCAAAGCAAACAGAAGAATCCAACATTAGATACCCATTTTGGGGACAAAAAGGATCAAAGCATGGAAGGAGGAAGACAGTGAAGTTAGAACTCCTGAACCAAAAGCTTCCAAGAAAAATATGAGCTGGTTACAGGACCTTAAGAAGCAGATAAGAGAAGTGGAGGAAAAATTGGGAAGAGAAATGAGAACGATGCAAGAAAATTATGAAATGAGAGTCAACAGCCTGACTGAGGAAAATAACACCTTAAAAAATAGACGAACTCAAATGGCAAAAGAGTCTGAAAAAGGCAATGAGGAGAAGAATGCCTTAAAAAGCCAAATTTGCCAGATGGAAAAAAAATTTCAAAAACTCAAAGAGGAGAATTATTCCTTCAGAATTAGATTGGAGCAAGTGACTTTATGAGAAATCAAGATGCTGTTAAACAGATCCAAACAAATGAAAGAATAGAAGGCAATGTGAAATATCTCACTGGAAAAACCACTGACATGGAAAACAGATACAGGAGAGATAATTTAAAAATTATTGGACTACCTGAAAACCATGATCAAAAAAGAACCTAGAAATCATCCTCCAAGGAATTCTCAAGGAAACCTGCCCTGATGTTTTAGAACCAGAGGGCAAAATAGAGCTTGCAAGAATCTACTTATCACCTCCTAAAAAAGATCCCAAAAAGAAAACTCCTAGGAATATTATAGCCAGGTTCCAAAATCCCCAGATTAAGGAGAGAATATTACAAGCAGCCAGGAAGAAACAATTTAAATATTGTAGAAACACAATCAGGATAACTCAGGATCTGGCAGCTTCTACACTGAGGGATCAAAGGGCTTGGAATATGATATTCTGGAGGGCAAAGGAGCTGGGATTAAAACTAAGAATCATCTACCCAGCAAAACTGAGTATCATGTTTCAGGGGAAAATATGGTCATTCAGTGGAATAGAGGACTTTCAAGCATTCTTGATGAAAAAACCAGAGTTGAATAGAAAATTTGACATTCAGATACAAGAAGCAAAAGAAGCATGAGAAGGTAAACAGGGAAAAGAAATCATAAGGAACTTATCAAAGTTGAACTATTAACATTCCTACATGGAAAAACGTTAATTTTAATTGATGAAACTTTTCTCAGTATGAAAACAGTTGAAGGGAATAGAAATATATATAGATATATATGTCTACATCAGAGGGTATATGGGCTTATGAGTATATATGTGAATGTGTGTATATATGTTTACAGGCATACATAGATAGAGGGCACAGGACCAATTTAACAGGAAGGGATAATACTTAAAAGGTGAAATTAAGAGGTGAGAGGGGAATATAATGAGAGGAGATAGGGAGAGATGGAATGGAGTTAAACTATGTCATATAGAAGAGACAAGGGAAAATGGTTACAACAGAGGGGAAGAATAGGAAGGCAAAAGGGAATGAGTCAACCTTATTCTTATTGAATTTGTCTCAGGGAGGGAATAACATACCCACTAAATAGGGTATTTCGCCCTACAGGAGAGAAGGGGGGAAGGGGATGAAAGGGGGGATGATGGAAGGGAGGACAGGCTGGGGGGAGGGAAATTGTAAGTAAAAAGTACCCACTTTTGAAAAGGGACAGGATCAAAGTAGAGAATAAAACAAGTGGGAGGTGGGATAGGATGGAGGGAAATATAGTCAGTCTTTTACAATATATCTACTATGGTAATGTTTTGCATTAATTACACATGTACAACCTATACTGAATTGCTTATCTTCCCAGTAAGGGTGGGTGACAAGGGAGGAAGAGAAATGAATCTGGAATCCAAAGTTTTAAAAACATAAAACCAAATCTAATATGATTTGTAAAGTTCTATATGTGGGTTAAAGAAATCCCTTCCAAGGGGTGGCTAGGTGGTGCAGTGCATAGAGCACCGGCCCTGGAGTCAGGAGGACCTGAGTTCAAATCTGGCCTCAGACACTTAACACAAAAAGTAGCTGTGTGACCTTGGGCAAGGCACTTAACCCCAATTGCCCTCCAACAGCAAAAAAAAAAAAAAAAAAAAGAACAAAGAAATTACCTTCCTAAAAACAAGATGGAGGAAACATAGTTAAATTTAGCTCTTCTGAATCTGAGCCAAATGAGAAGCTGCAACACAGAAAGTTAATTTGGTCTCAGACTGCATTTAGATAGACTTAACATCTAGCAGAAGGAAGATGTAATTTCTCTGTCTGCTACCTTGGTTAGACAACATCTGAAATATGAAGAATCCCATATTTTGTGAAAGACACTGGCAAACTCAAAGCACCAAGAGGCCAACAAGATTGGTGCCACTACAGCTAGATGGTGCAGTACATAGAGTGCTGGGCCTAGAGTCACAAAGACCCAAGTTCAAATCCTACCTCAGATACTTACTAGCTATATGAACTTGGGCAAATCACTTAACCTCTGTTTGCCTCATTTTCCTCAAAAGCAGTGTAATAATAACACACAGTTCTTGTAAGGATAAAATTTAATACTTGTAGCCTGGCACATAGCAGATACTTAATAAATAAATGCATGTTTTCTTCTTTTCTTATGATAATACTATATGATAGTCAGCTAAAAAAAATGTAGAGATGTTTAGTTAACTGAAAATTGGGGAGAGGTGAGTTAGGAAGAAGACATGAAAATCTAAAATTAAATATATGAGTATCTTTCTTTCTATATGTAGGTACTAACCACATCCAATAAAAACCTTTGCCATCAAATTAGTTAAACTATTAAGTAAAAGGGGGTTTTGTTTTTTCTACCTTTCTCAACAGGGGTGGGAAGAGGTAAGAGGGAAAAAAGGTAGATCCTCATGAAAAGAAAAGAAAATTTAATTTTTAAAGAAGATAAACTATGAAGTTTGCTGTAATAATACAGCCTTATTAACCACCAATCCATAGGCACTGATTAAATACCTACCATAAGACAGACACTATATCAAGTGCTAGACACAGAAGGGGGAAAGATGAAACAACCTTTGCCCTCAAGGAGCTTATATTATTATATTAGGGGAGACAACATAGAGACATAAACTGATACAAAAGAAATTCAAGTAGATATAATTTTGTAAGAGGAGGGAGCTGAGGAGGGAGGGAGGGATCAAAAAAGGCCTCCTGTTGGGGTAGGGGGCAGGAACTTCATATATACTTTAGGTAAAACTGGTTTCACAAATATTAGCCCATTCTCAGGACAACCCCGTGAAATAGTTAAGGCTGGCATTATTATCCTAAGCCCTTTAAGAAAAACCAGAAAGCTGAACTGGATGGAAGCAGCAAAGTCAAGGTTCATACACTGGTCTTCTCCCTCCTTGTTCAGAGGTCATTTTACTCTACCATGTTTCATATCTACCTTTGGGCATTAAGCAGTTGTTTGTTTGGGCATTAAGCAGTTGTTCAAAGGAAAAGAGGGGGTCTATGAATGCAAAATGCTGCTTACAATGTTAGATATGGTCAGTTACCATGTCTCTTGGCTTTGTCTAAGTGTTTTCCTTTGCACTCTCTTAGGGATATTTGGGTGGGGGAAGGATATCAAGAATGAAAGGTATGAATTAAACTTTAAAAACTTTAGAGTCATTTTGATTTGCATTTCTCTGATTAAAAAAACTGGGGGGGGGGGGGCAGGGTTAGATGGCTCAGTGAATACAGCACCAGCCCTGGAGTCAGGAGGACCTGAGTTCAAATCTAGCTTCAGATACTTAACACTTACTAGCCCTGTGACCTTGGGCTAGTCACTTAACCCCAATTGCCCTGCCTTTCCCCTTCCAAAAAGCAAAAAAATAAAAATAAAACAACTCTGGGATTTCACCTTGAACCTAACAAACTGATAAGGATGCCAAAGTGAGCAATAATAAACACGGAAAGGGTTGAAGAAAGGCACACTGATAAAATATTAGTAGAGCTGGGAAATTTGTCCTTAATTTTGAGAAAAGAAATTTTGAGAAAGAAATTTGAAATTATTTCTAAAAATAAAAAAATAAAAGGACTCAACTGTCCTTCATAGAGCATGTAGCCCAAAAGGAGGTCAAAGACAGAAAGACCCCATACATATCAAAATATTCATAGCAGCACTTTTGGGGGTAACAAAGAATTGGAGACAAAGTAGATGCCAATTGATTAGGAATACCTAAACAAACTGCAGTGCTGGAATGTAATGGAATATTGCTGTACTGTAAGAAAGAACAAGGATGAAGAATATAGTGAAACATGGAACTATGTATATGGACTGAGACAAAGTGAAGTAAGTAGAACCAAGAAATCAACATGCACAATAACTGTAACAATGTAACTGGAAAGATAAAATGAAACTGACAGCTATGTAAGTTAATAACCAAGCTTGGCCCCAGAGAAGAGTTGAGAAAATGTACTTCCTTCTCTTACTGGCAGCAGAACAGTGCTACATGTATGGAACATTATAAATACTGACAGATACCTGATTCTATGATGAGCTGGTTAGTTTTGCATAACTTATTTTTTTCTTTCTTTTTTATTCTTTCTAACAAGTGATGACTTCCTGCCTAGTGAGGAGGAAGATGTATTAGTAATGAAAGTGATGCAAAAAACAAGAGATGGAAATTTTTTTTAATTACGGACAAAGAAAAAGAAAAACTAAATAAAAATAAAATAAACTATTAGTATAAGTCATTGGGTCTGAAAACCATATTGCTTACCTTAACATAATATACAATATATTCACCAGGGTATTATCATCCATTAATTCCATTTTATCCTTAGCTAAAATACGAAGAGCAAGAAACTGAGGATGGTCTCTGACATAAGGAATATTTCTCATCAAATCATCCTTTTCCTTTTGAAACTGCCAAAGTACTTTACATGCACATCCCACGTGTTTTTCTGAAAGCCTGGCTGTATTTTTTCCAACTATATCAAAAATCTGTTCTTCATTCACACATTTATTTATTTGGTTAAGCAGAGGGTCAATGGTTTTAGTTCCATGCTGAAAGACTCTCCAGAAGAATTCATAAGCAGCCCTCAGACGAAGCATGATGGAAATTAATCACTCTATGGATTACTTAGAGAAACCTAGGAGAAATTTTCTCTCTTTTGCATTACTCTTCTCAAGTAAAGGAAACAGTTGTAATCATCATGTGAGATAGGTTGGTACAAAAACATCTGTTCTGACTCTGCCTTTTGGACTTCCATCATGACTACTCAGAAGTTCATTTCAGTATATAGAACCTGTTAGAAAAAAAAACTTGAGTTATCATTGTTATATGTGTATTGTCATCTAATTCCAAAGTTCAGATGCAAATGTTATTTCTTATCATTGATTGGATTTATCCTATTCATCAAAATTTAATGCAGTAGAATTTGACCTCAAACCATTTTTTTCCCTAGACTCTACTTTTTTAATTTGTTCCTAAACCTACTATTAATGGAAAGTTTATAAATTTGGCCATAAAAGCAAAAAAAAATTTTTTTTCCTAAGCAAAGGGTATGTTTCTCACTCTATTCTTACAATCCCTCAAAGAACACAAATAATTTAAGCACTGCATTTGGCCTTGGGCAAATCTGTCAATTAAAAGAATGTTTAATCATCAGCCAAGGAATATAAAAAGTCTAGGACAATAACAAGATATGGTAAATGAAGAACTCAGAATACCTGACATATAAAAACAAATCTTAGTTATGTATTAAAAATTGAATTGAAAAGGGATAGGTGGTAGGTGCTCAGTATTTATACAAGCAATGGCTTGAAACACCTGTTGAATAGCATATTTCCTCAATCTATGGACTTTCTCCTAAAATTAATTTCTCATTTAGTCTCAATTTGTTCCTAAGGTTTTTTATTTTATTTTTTCAATTATGTATTAAGTTAGTATTTAATTCCATCAGGGGAATTTGACAAACAAATAAACTGAGGTAAACAGCATTAAATGACTTACCCAGGGTCACACAGCTAGTAAGTATCTGAAGCCAGATTTGAGAAAATGAATCTTCTTGACTTCAGCCCTGGCACTCTATCCACCATGCCACCTAGCTGCCTGATTAGATTCTTAGGACTCAGTTAAATCTGTGGTATCTTGTCTTGGTTCTTTTGGATGAGCCTATGACCGGATGCCTGGAATCCTTGAAAGAATTTCTGATAAAGTAAAAACAAAGAATTTTTTTAAAAAAGAAAATGGGTAGACAATTGCTAATACTCAGTCCACAGGATATTAGCTTTAGAACTGAAAGGGATCTTAAAAGTCATTTAGAACAACATCTTCATTTTCTAGATTTAGGTGAGATGTATGAGACATATATTATGCCCATTTAACAGATTAGGAAACTGAGGCTCAAAGAAATTAAGTGACTTGCCTACAATCACTCTGGTATTAAAACCCAGGTTTCCCCACATCCAATGACCAGATGTTAAAACCCAACATCCTGCCCTTAATGACAGTCCTTACATTCCCTTCCCTTCTTGACCACTTTATGCAAAGAATGAAAATTTCTAGACAGCAAAGGGTGGGAGACAGACTTCAGAATGTGTATTCTTCTGTTCATATATAAATCCTTTTGAATGAATGAAAAGTTACTAAAGGCTTATTAAATGCCAGGTACAGAGCTAAGTTCTCAGAATGCAAAAAACAGAAGTGAGACAGTACCAGCTCTTGAGAAACATACATTCTAATAAGACATCACAGGGAAGGAAGGATATTTTGTTTAAGGAAGTCTCAGAGATGGTTAAGTATAAGGAAATAGGGAAATCAAGTCAACAAGCATTTAAAAGAAGGGTAAAAAATAGTACCTGCTCTCAAGAAGCTTACAGAATAACGGAGAGACAACATACAAGCAACTGTTGTTGTTTGTCCTTCGTTTTTTTTTTTAAGAGAACCAATGACATCACAGGATGATGTCATGACTTGCTGAACTGGACTGAAGTGAGACAGAGCTGCACAAAGTCACCAGCCTCACCCTCTCTTCTGAAGTCACTGAAGAAGCAGGACCAAATTCAGGAGGAGTGGAGATGGCCAGGAACCAATGAATGACCTTGGAATCTTTGCCATCTGACAAACAACTGCACAAACATGTCACAGAGAGGACAGGAGGGCAGACTAGAGATAAACTCAGAGGGAAGGCACTAGCATTGAGGGTGATCAGAAAAGGTTTCTTGGAGAAGATGAAATTTTGCTGGTACTGGAAGGAAGTCAGGGAAGGAAGGAGGTAGAAATGAAACTGGAGAGTTCCAGGCTTGGGGGCCAGTCAGGAAAAATGCCAGGAGTCAAGAGGTGGACGGTCTTGTGTGACAAACAGCAAGGAAGTCAGTGTCACTGGACTGCAGAGTACATGGAAGATGTAAGGGATAATAAGACTGAAAAAGACGAGGAAGTCAGGTGATGAAGGCCAGAGGATTTTATGCTTGATCCTGGCTGAAGGTAGTAGGGAATCACTTAAGTTCTCCTTTGAATTGGCAAATGACATGGGAGGACTTGGACTCTGGGAAAATCAATTTGCTAGATAAATGGAAGATGGACTGGAATAGGGAGAGGCTCGAGGCAGGGAGACCAATCAGGAGACTACTGAAATAGTCCAGGTGTGAGGTGATAGGGGCTTGAAACAAGGTAATGGCAGTGTCAGAGGCAAGCTCACATTATATAGCATTGAACATGTGCCAGGCACTGTGCTAAACACTGCACAAATACCATCTTATTTAATGCTCACAACAACCCTGGGAAGCAGATGCTATTATTATCCCCATTTTACAAAGGAGGAAAACTGAGGCAAAGGTTAAGTGACTTGCCCAGAGTCACACAGTTCATACGTGCCAGAGGTCAGTTTGAATTCAGGTTTTCTGGACTCCAGGTTTGGCACTCTATATACTGTGCCACCTAGCTGATTCCTAAAATGTTTAACAATCAGCTCTCCAGGGAAGGGGGAGTGTACCCATGACACACTTTCAGTTTAATGGGCATGTCTAACATTTTCTTCATCACTTAAGTATAGACAATCGACAAGACAATAATTTAAGCCCTGATTTTTCAGAAGTGGAAATGCTCATGCTGAAAATTTAACAATCTTGAACCTGGTACTTACTGGTTCTAGCACTCCACTGAATGGGAATATACATTAGAGATGTTAATAAGGGCTCAGCAACAGATTAGATATGGGGGTGAAAGAGTGAATTAGACTGTAAGCCTGGGGGGCTAAGAAAGATTGTGTTCCCCTCCACAGTAATAAGGAAGTTAGGAAGGGAGTAGAGTTCAGGGAAAAGATAATAAGTTCAGTTTCAGATTAGCTGAGTTTAAGATGTCTACTGGACATCTAGTGTAAGATATCAAAATGGCAGTTGGAGATGAGACTGGAGGGTGGCAGAGAGGTTATGGTTAGTTAAGTAGATTTGAAAATCATCAGCATAAGGAAGATAATTGAATGCTGGAGAGCTGATGAGATCAAGAAAAATAACATAGGGGCAGCTCTGTGGTGCAGAGAATAGAGAGAGCCCTGGAGTCAGGAGGACCTGAGTTCAAATCCAACCTCAGACACTTAACACAAAAACTAGCCATGTGACATTGGCCAAGTCACTTAACCCCAATTGCCCACCAAAAAAAGCAAAAGAAAAAAGAAAGATAACATAAAGAAAGAAGAAAAGGCCTTGGGCAACACATACAGTAGATGACCTGGAAGAAGATCCTGAAAAGTTGTCAACAAGCATTTATTAAGTGCTTACTATGTACCAGGCACTGTGCCAAGAACTGGGACTACAAATACTAGCAGAAAGAAAGCCTCTGCCTTCAAAAAGCTTACAATCTAAAGGGCAAAGACAACACATAAAAGGAAGATGAAAAGAAGGTAGAAGGACAAAGAAGATACCTGGATCTGGGGCATGCCCCAGAAAAAAAAGTCCAGGACATTTAGGAGCACAGCTTTGACAGCAATGAAGACAAGCTGGCCTGTGTATCCTCCCTAAAATGAGGAGGAACCATCCAGTCAGATAGAGTGGCCACGGGCCACAAGCAGGTCATGAGGGATAACTTGCAGTGAAGTTTTCCCATTCTGAACATCCTGTATACATTCTTATTACTTCCTTATACTTTGTAACTAAGTTCAGTATCCTTTCCGTGTGTGTATATGTCATTGTGTATTTCAAAGTAATGTAAGAGCTATTGATTTGATTAACTATTGAGACCAAATTAGAGGTGTTTTAGTCTGGGGGAAAGGAATGGTAGTGTGAGAGGTAGCAAAGGGTTAAGTTTCTATAGCAATGCAAGAATTGCTGAAACAAGACTACTGATAAAAAGTACCAGACAGTAGCCTTGGGAAGAATTGGGACGGTAGCGTTGAGAAGAGTTGAGGCAGTAGCCTTGGGAAGAAGTTGGGTTCCCAGTTCCCAGAGAACGCCTAGATAATACTAAAAATGAAATAATGTAGAATAAAAGAAGCTAGCAGCAGCAGGTGGATTTGACCAATCAGAAAGCATACGGCGGCCTTGGGACACTCAGGCCAAGATAAGGACACATCTAGGTTGGACTGAAGGGGGTTCAGTATTCTGAGGCTGTTACTGCGCTTGCATAGTGGACCTCATGTATTATGTATGTTATCTAACAAAATTAGAGCCTGATTAGTAATAATTAGGGTAATGAATGGAGAGGGCTTTGCGACGATTGGTTGGCATTAATAAGAGAGTGAGCTTGCCTTACCAACCAATGGTAAGTTGGGACAGTGGAGAAGGTATGGAATTCCCACTTTAGGGCTTTATAATCTTGCTTCTGCCTTCTGTAGTGCTCTCCTCCCTTCTGACTTTCTTGTTGGATTTAGGGACGCCCTTTCTTGAGAAAGATAGTAATAAAGTTTTTGCTTCTACCTTGAGAAGTCTCTGAGTCATTTTGGGTGAGTGGTCTTCTGACACATACAGAGTGGAGTAAGCAAATCTCCAGCATGAAGAAGTTTCTGGGGCATAGTAGAGTCAGAAGTACAGCCTAGAGAGGAATGAGAAGACAAGACTAAGCAGGAAGAGTCCAAGAGGTAGGAGAACCAGAAGAAAGCATAGTCACCAAAACCTAGAGAGAAAAAAGCAAGAGGGAGAAGAGGGGGATTAACAGTGCCAAAAGCTGCAGAGAGGTCATGAGGGAGGAGGACTGAGAAAAGGCCTTTGGATTTGACCAATTAAGAGATCATTTGTAACTTTGGAGAGAGCAGTTTAAACTGAAATATGAGGTCAAAAGTCAGACTAAAGAATGTTAAAAAGATAATGAGAGGAAAGGAAGCAGAAGCATGGATTACAGATGACCTTCTCAAGGACTTCAGTCACAAAAGAGAGGAAAGATAAGGGATAAATAGATGTGGACAGATCAAATGAGGGTTTTTAAGGATGGAGGAGACTTGGGCATGCTTGCAGATAGTAAGGCAGCAGCCTGTTAGAGAATTATTGAAGATAAATGAAAGTGGAGATGAGAGAGGGAGGCAATCTGCCAGAGGAGAGAATGGAATAGAATCACTTGTCCACATAGAGGGGTTTGCCTTGACAAGGAGAAAGGCCACCTCTTCAAGTAAGAGGAGGGTAAAGGGGAAGACAGTGGAAGAAGGCATTTGAATAATGTAAGAGCTCTCTCAAATGGCCTCAATTTTTTCAATTATATATGAGGCAAGGTTCTCAGCAGAGAGGAGGGACAGAGTTGGGAGGTTTGAGGGAGGGATGAAAAAGTTTGGAAAAGTTTCACGGTGAGTAGGATAGTAAGCAGATTAGAAGTGTAATAGGATTTATACTTGACTATACACCGACGTGGGGAGGAGGGGAGGGAGGGGGACAAAATGTGAAACTCAAGGAATTGTGGAATTGTATCCTGCAAACTAAAAGGAAACAAATTAATTTTAAAAATTAAAAAATTAAAATAAAATAGAAGTGTAATAGTATTACCTAATCCTAGTGAGGGTCCAGTAGAAATTATTAACATAAATTTGTAGGAATTTCAAGTTATAGGAATATTAATTAGATTATAGGAAAGAGCATAGCTTGAGTTCTAGGGCCTGCTAGATATGATGTCTCCCATTTTTCTTTAAAATCCTAGTATTTCGGGCCGCCAGGTGGCTCTTCGAGTAAGAGCACTGGCTCCAATGTCAGGATGACCTGGAGATCAAATCTGGGCTCAGATACTTAGCACCACACCCAGAAATAATAACAGAAATAATAAATAACCTTGAGCAAGTTACTTAACCCCGATTGCTTTAAAAAAAAAAATCCTTACAAAGTAAGAATGTTCCCTGGGGATACAAGGTGGTGTCATTACTAGATCAAGTTGTGTAAACAGTTTAAGGACTTTTCTCCTGTTATTCCAGAATTGTTTTCCTAAACAACTCACTTCACCAAAAGTATCTTAATTCAATAACAACGGATTAAATTCATATTTATGTGCCAGGCACAGTGCAAAACACACATTAAGTGTGCTTGTCTTCCAGGAGACACTTCAATAAGGAGCTATTTTGTTGAGTTAAAATAAAAGCCAATTTAAAAAGAGACTTAAGTCTCAAACCCTAGGTACAAATCCCCAAACCTACCCCAAACCATTCACCAGCAGAATTGAAAGCAACCACCCCCGTACTGCCCAAAGTGAATGCTTGTCATGAATCACCCCCACCCACCAACTTGGAGAAGGGTAAAGGGCAGGGATTTAGCGGGTCAGAGACTCTGGATTCCGTTTGGATCCTTAAGCAAGTCAGTTTACCGTCTCTGCGTCTCAGTTTCCTCATCTGTAAAATTATTACTGAATTGGATGACCTATAAGGTCCCTTTCAGCTCTAAATCACAGGATGCTAGGACCAGCTCTCTTGCCCAGAGAGATCAGTCATGGCTGGGCACTGAGACTGAGTATATGAGGACTGGGTTAGCCACTACTCCCCTTTGGGGGCTCCGGCAAAGCCTAACCTAGACTATCCCTGCCCCAGTGTGCAGGAAGAGCTCCCTCTGTGCATTCTGGCACTGAAGAGCTCCCCACACAAGAGGGAGGGAAAAACAAATCCCCATCGAGTACACCGTGGTTCCCTTCTCCCCTTCCAAACACCCAAAAATTTTAAAATAATTTTTTTCTTCGGGGGACGGAGGTTAACCTCTGCCTGGGGGCGAGTGAAGTTTCCCTGACTCAGATACTATAGGCTCAAAATTGGAAGAGTTATTAGGGGTCATTTAGTCCGAACCCCTCATTTTAAAGAGTTTACTGAGGTTTCAAGCCTTGCCCAGCAGCAGAGCCAGCACGTGAGGTTAAGAGGCGGGGCACACGTGGGGCTGGTGCCGCAGTGATCCTTAACAGTCTCAGGACTTCTCCCTAGACTGGACTAATTTTCACCAACACCGCCCCCCACCACTTTCCTCCAGTCTCACCCTGTCCTGGAAGAGGGATTCCCTCTCCTCTGGGTCAGCAGCGCCAAATGTCCGTCCAGGCGGCGTGTACAAAAAGAGGAAATGTACTACATATCCCGAAGTGCAGTGCGGCAAAGTAAAGGTGGAAACTGAAATTTGCACGGCATTCTGGGAATTGTAGTCATATTCGTTGCAGCAGCTAGGGATCCTGATTGAGGCTGTACATTTTGGCTTTCTCAGCCAGTTACTGGCTGTATAATCAGGATACATTCAGATCTTTTACTTGTAAACAGCTGTTTGTTTGTTTGTTTTTTTTCTGTTGCTATTGCAATAAGTCCGGAAAGTAGGCATTCTTTTAGTGACTTTTGTGTAGGCATTCAATGTGGCTAGACTGAACTCTTTTAATGATTATCAAACACATTTAAGAGACTGCAGTGTTACTAGGCTTGATGTAACCAGTACAATGCTGCGTGGAAACAGGAGCATTTGGAGGAATTTACCATCTATTGGGAATCGTTTTCCACTTAAATTCTGTGCTGGACATCCTCCATGACGGTGACAAACAGCTTTGGCAAGTATATATCTAACTGTTTTATGCCCAGCTTAATAGTAAAAATCAGAGGGTTATCCAACAAAATTATCTGCTGTTATATTTTTTCAAGGAATTCTGAATGATTTTGATGTGTACATGGGAGACAACTTGTTGGAGAAGAATCTTTAAGGTTGGTTTTTGCTCTACCAAATCAAATTATTTTTAAAGACAGCTAACAGGCACAATGGGATCTTGTATTCTCTGAACCTTTCAGTCAACTGAGTGACTATAAAGATGTAGTCAAGGGTAGAGTATCAGTTATGGAAAGCCTACCTTTTCCTTTTCATAACTTTATCAAGGATGCCTTCAGTGAATGTATAGATAATTCTCATAAAAATTTTGTAGTGACTGAAAAGTAGACATATAGGTCAGTGATTATTGATATTTTCTTGGTTACCTTTTACTGGTAATGTTTGTGATTTTTTCCAAATGTATGGAAAAAAATCCTTCCTCCTTCCTTCCCCCCCCCCACCTTTTTTAGACCATGATATGTAAGGTATTACCACTTTTGAATGTGGACGTTTTACTTAATATCTGTGGAAAAAGTTAATAAATCAGGTTAAGAAGAAATATAACCTCTCAAATAAAATGTTATGAAGAAACAAAGACTCTTTTGAGGACCAGAAAGAAAACTGTCCTTTGAATAAATGTGCTGAGAGGACCTTTTTTTTGCTTTTTGGAGGGCAACTGGGGTTAAGTGACTTGCCCAAGGTCACACAGTTAGTTTTTGTGTTAAGTGTCTGAGGCCAGATTTGAGCTCAGGTCCTCCTGACTCCAGGATTGGTGCTCTATTCACTGTGCCAACTAGCCACCTGAGAGGACCTTTTTGAAAGCATAATGCTGACTGTAGTAATCATGGCTACAGAGCATTATGGTCTATCACATGTGACTGTTTTCAGAGTTTTCAAAGATATTGATAAAATATAGGTCAAATAATTATTTGGAGACTTTGAGAAGATTATATAAGGACTTATGGATCATACCTAATAGAATGATGGAGGTTTTTAGTTTCACATTAAAAGTATAAATGGGTCATTACTAATAAGCAAACATTTTGAGGTATTAAAAGATATAGGAGAGGAAGGATAGAATATTTAAGTGCTTACTATGTACTAGGAACTGTACTAAGCATTGGAAATATAAATACAAGCAAAAAGGAAAAAAAAACCCATGCCCTCAAGAAGCTTACATTCTCATAGATGCCAAATACATAATAGGAGTGGGAATGAGGGGAGATGAGAACAAGGGAAGAAACCCAATGAGGGACAAATTTGAGAGTCAGGAGCTACACCTAGGTTAAAAGTGAGCACAGCTGGTTTGGATGCTTCTCACATGGAAATTCTGGGAAGGAATTCACCAATCAGAGGAGAAATCTCATGGGCTAGTCATCTCCAACTTGAAAAGGCAGCTGAATGAATATGATGAAAGAAAGCAGTAGAAAGATTTGAGTTCAGGAAGAGTTCAGGATAGAAGACTTAGGAAGCAATGACAGGAGTTACAGAAGATATGTAGGAGCTGATAATATCTTTATTTGCTTTACTGGGAACTCTGCTGACTGGAAGGGATGCATTGCTTTGCTAAGAGCTGGTTGTCTGGAAAAAGGCAGGATTTCTCTTTAGAGCCACCTATACCCAATAAGAAAGGAAACTTCTCATGGATTTTCTTCTAAGTTTGGCATTAATATAGTGAGCCCCTTGGAGCACAGAGGGATACCAGATATATCACCAATGATACCCACAGCAGCTGCTATGAATATGCAGACTTATTTCCTGGGTTGAATCACAAAATACAACAAGTTCTCTTCCTCAAAGACAAAACCAAGAGATTTCTTCAGATAACAGAAAGCCACTTCCACTGTGATAACAAAGAAGTTTATATACTTCACCAATCTGGGGAGCACCAACATCCCCAAGCCTTCCCTCTGTTAGGCCTCCCCACAAACAAGCTTCCCTAGGCAAAATTCCTCCCTCTCTCAAGCTAGCTGCTCTGCCTCAGCTCTCTCAGCTCTGCCTCACTCTTCCTCAACTCCATCCTTCAACAAGTTCCTCCCACCATAGGCTCCATGTGACTCAAACTGTAGGCTGGGCCAAAGGTCAAAGCAAGTCACATGGGCCTATTAAGGGGCAGGGAAGATCTTCAAATTCCCTTAACATTTCACCTCTTGACTGAAGAGGAAGAACTAGCCCAAGTCAGAAAAATAGAGCATATTAAAGCTTTCCTACCAGTGAGCACTAGAATTAGGCCCATGAGTGATTAGTGACACTTCTTGCAAGATAGGGAGATTTAGTCTCAAAAAAAATCTAATAATCAATAAATAAATAAAGTAGTTTGTTGTTCCTTCAGTGGCCAGAAGCAGCAGAAAAATGACTGTGTAGCAAGAGAACTATGAGGATCAAATGGGGAAAAGATATTGTCCAGCAAGTAACAGGTGGTACAGACTGTTCTGTAGAGAAATACAGGACATGGAGGCTTCCCATCCTAAGTCATGTGCTTCCCTGTTAGATTTCTGTAAGCATGTACCTACTCTCTCCCCAAATGTATGCACTGGTGGGAGAATGTGACCCAACTTAAAGGGCGGACTATTATACAGTCTATATATACAGACTATTATACAGATATATACCCTTCCACATGGCAGGGGTTAGGGACATGGCACTGTCATAATCTGGAAAATCCACATAAAATATTTTGGCCCCTCCTTCATACCAGAGAAGAAGTCTGAATTATTATGGTATTAAATGATAAAATATATTAATATTATACAATACTAGTCATTGATATTATACAATACTATATTGCAATTCTGAGTTTTCATGCTTTTTCTGTGCCAACTGCTGGCCTTTGTTTTTCTTATGCAACTTCCACAAAACTCCCAAAAAATTATCATTTAATTTCTTATGTCAACCCCTGACATATTGAAACCAAAATGGGGAAAATCATGATGTGGAAGGGATAACTGTATTTTGATTTTTCCTATTCTTGTCTTCTATTGTGTAAATATTACAATTATTCCTGCATTTGCCTTCTAATGAGTAAATGTTATGATTTTTCTTACTTTTGCCTAACATTTAGTAAATATTTCATGTTTAAGAGTCAATAGTATCACTGTGACTGATTTCATGTAAATGAGAAACAGACTGCTGTGGACTCATACACTGCAATGAAGAGTAGCAGGAGTGTATCTTCCCTCTTTCCCCCTCACATCACACACACACACACACACACACACACACACACACACACAGTTGTTCCAGGATCCTGAAGGAGAGTTTGACTTGTAGCCCTGGCTGGTTCTACTCTAGGAAAGAAACTCAAACCCTCAGATCAGGTCTGCTTCCAAAGGCAGGTTGGGGTGATTCAGCCCAAAGAGGAAAAAAAGGGGAGGGGGACTTCAGGACAAAACTGTCTCCATGGCACTGTGCACATGCTACATATGTGTTGAGGGTCAGACTCTTCCCATGCATGGACTGGGTCAGAAACTGGCCCTCAACATCCAGAAACTGGCCCTAAACACATATGAATGAATAAAAAAGCATTTATTATTAAGTCTTTTTATATACCAAATGGTGTGCTATGTAATGGAGATACAAATACAAAAATGAAAGAACATTTCTGTTCTACAGTTGGATGGATATCCTGTAGAGCTGGTCCCTCTTGTCATATATTTTAGACAGACACAGATAAGATCAGAAGCTAGGTTGTAAGGGATTAAGAAGAGAGTGAGAAGAGATAGAGTGGAGGCACCTATTGTAGGTGGCCTTTTAAAATGGACATACAAGACAGAAGAGGTATAGGACTATAGGAGGACAGTTATTGTGAATGGGAGGATCAAGTGAGGATTTTTTTAAAGATGGGGGAGACATGGTCATGTTTGTAGGTAGTGGGAAAGGAGCCAGTAGATAGAGACTGAAAATAAGTAAGAGTGGAGATGATGATGATGGAGATGAATGTCCCTTCATCATGTGAAATGGGGGTGAGTGATAGGAGATGAGAAAGAGGGGAGAAGAGGGAGCTCATGGCAAATGGCCTAAGAGACTGGGAGGAGGGGGAACCATGGGAAATTTGAGGAGGGATAAAAAGGTTTGGAAGAACCACTGTGGAGAGTCAGATAGTGAGTTAATAAGGGAGGTATAGTGGGATTGCTTCTCTGGACTTCAAAGAACATGAATGTCACTAGATTATCTCAGAACTCATTTTCATACCTATGAATCAATTATTCCTAATCCTAAAATATATTCAAGCACTGTGCTAGATACCTGTGGAATAGAAAATTATGAGACATGACCCTATCTTCCTAGACTTTAGAATTCCTCCAGTTCTTAACAACCAATACCTATATCACTTTATCTAATCATAATCTATTGACTTTTCACCTCTCCCTCTTCCTTTCCTTATAAACCTCTATTCTTCATCCTCACTGTTACCTCCACTCTCTTGACACTTCCGTCCTTTCACAAGCCATCACCTCTACACTAGCCACTCTCTTTTTCCCCATCTTGAACTTTGGTGAACCAGTTCAGCTCTATACTATCCTCCTCTCTAAATCCCTGGTCCCTTTTATCATATTGCCAATTGCACTCTGCCAAACTTTAGCCTTGGATGACTCCCACCATCTGTCACCTTCATTCCTACACACATGCTGCTGAATGTTGGTGGAGAAAATCGTGTAACCATTCTGATGGAATTGATTACAGATTCATCCTACACAACCTTAAGTGGGTCCTCACTGCCTTAAACCATTCTTACATCTTTAACTGCCTTTCAAACTGGAGCATCTCATCTTTCAGCTCTGAACATTTATTCTGGCTGTCCTGCCATCCACCTCCTGGCTTTCTATATGTTGCAAGTAAAATATCATTTTCTACAGGAAGCCTTTGCCAACCCTTCTTAATTATAGTGCCTTCCTTCTCTTAATTAATTCTCATTTTTAGCTTCTTTGTGCATATTTGCTTCTTTGTTGTCTTTCCAATTAGATTTTGAGTTCCTGAGGGCAGGGACTATCTTTTGCCTCTATCTGTATCTCTAGAGCTTAGCACAGTGCCTGTAGACACTTTAAAAAGTGTTTATTGATTAACTATTCACTCTTTAAATATATATAATGATTTCCACTCTAAAATTACTTCTTTAAAGGTCACCAATGACTTTCCAATTGCTAAAAATCCAATCACCTTTTCACCTTCTTTACCTTCCATAAGCCTTTTCTGAAGCATCTTTCCTACCCCCTTTTTGAAATTCATCCCTCTCTCTACCATGACACTATCCTTTTTGGTTTTTCTTTTACTTCTCTGCTGCTGCTTCTCTGCCTCCTTTGCTAATTCATCTTTCTCTTAATCTCTAGGAATCAGTTTCCTCATCTTTAAAATAAATAATTTAGATGAAATGATCTCTAAGTTCCCTTTCAGCTCTAAGTCTATGACCCTATGATCCCACTCCCTAAATATAGATATTCCACAGGGTGTTTAATAGTTGAGTGGTCTTGGGAAAATTTCTTCACCTCAGTTTCTTCATCTGTAAAATACACACAAGAACAGTTGCACACTTCAGAGGGGTGTTATGATTATCAAGAGATTATGTATATATAGGACTTGATGAAACATAAAGCACTATATGTACCATGTGATAGTAAACCCACCTCTTGCAGGTGAAACTGATGTGGTTTGGGGTTTCTGGGAACTCCAAAGTGTTAGGGTAGAGGGCAGCTTTCACCTGGAAAGAATTCAACACTGAAACCATCTTCCAGTCAAAGTGACAAAGGTTTATTGTAACACCAATAGTTCAGAGTAGATTCTTAGTGAATCTACAACCTAATGGGAGTGAGACTGATACTTATGTACAAAAAGGGACAGTGAAAAGATCTGAATGGGATTAAGGAGGAGTGGTAAATAGACTGGGGTAGGTCTGGTGCAATAGTGATTGGAGTGAAGTAGCCTGGGATGGGTGGGTCAAGAACTACTGGGAAAGGACTGTCAAGGTGGACTGGGATGGCCCAGATGCCTTGGGCCATATGCTTTGGGTGAAAGGTCAGTGTATCTGGGCTGCTGAAATGTGTGGGAAAATTCAGGGACTGGGTTGCTTTCAAAGAAATGGTCCTTTCCTTTTAGGGGTCCAGGTCCTATCACCCCATCAAAACCCCCTAGACAAGTTGTTTAATGTTCAAGCAACTTTATGGATATGCATCCCCTTAAAATAATAGTTCACAAGCCCCCAATAATGTGTACATACTTCCTAAGCAGAGGATAGAATTAGTTCAAAGCAAAGATATAGGATGAAATATCAGAATAAGAAAGCAACAATGGAACATTTTTCCTATAAAACTGGGATATACTCTTTCACAAATTCACATAGCATCTGTGGGAAGAGTAGAAATACCTGGGGAATGCATATGGTGAGGCACAAATAACAGGAAATATATATAAACAGACTGTACTTATGAAGAGACTTCTTTTTGTTCCTGATGATACTGAGCCACCAGTGTCTTCTGGTGATTGCTGGCAGTCTCTTCCGTAGTGTTTTGTTGTTGTTCAGTCGTTTAAGTGTGTCTGATTCTTTGTGACACCATGTGGGATTTTCTAGGCAAATACACTGTAGTGGTTTGCCATTTCCTTCTCCAGCTCGTTTTACAGATAAGGAAATGGAGGCAATCATAGTTAATCAACTTTCCTTGGGTCACCAAGCTAGGAAGTGTCTGAAGCCAGATTTGAACTCAGGAAGATGGAATCTTCCTGATTCCAAGCCCAGTGCTCTATCCACTTTACCACCTAATTGCCCATGTAGTCTTAGCCTGGTATTACTCCTCACTGGTCTCATGTGAACACTGCTCAATGATGTTCCACTAGTCCTAATTACTACTGGTTGCTACCACTTTCCACTGAACACAAAGTTTCCAACTTCCAGTTTCAGCTGGAATTCTCTGCCAATATGCTACTTCCTCCTCTTAAAGCACAGGTTCTTCACTGAGGTTCAACATATTTCAAGGAGGTAAAGCCAAGCATGAGCAGCTTTCAAGCTTCTGATTACACAGTATAGTTAACTCTCTATTTATTCAGTAAAGTAAGACAAAACATTCACAGAAATTAAAATACAGCATTCAGAATGTTATGGCATAACAACTTATCACTAAAATGGCCACATAGTTTTAGGCAAAGTACATTCATTTAGTAACTCAATCATTCTTAAGGAGGCAAGCCTCCTTAATTGACACAAAGTACAGAGGTCAAAAGTTTTCCACCCCTAGGTCACATTATCTTAATCTCTTCAATCAAAAAGTCTTGGGGCAGCTAGGTGGCACCGTGAATAGAGCACCAGCCCTGGAGTCAGGAGGACTTGAGTTCAAATCTGGCCTCAGACACTTAAAACTAGCCATATGACCTTGGGCAAGTCACTTAACCCCAATTGCCCAGCCTTCCCCCCTCCAAAAAAGAAAAAAAAAGGCTTCTTTTTTCAAAATTGGAGATTAGTTTCCAATCATCCTTAATTAGTAAGTCCTTAACTCAATCATCTAGCTGCAAAGGTCAAAGTTCTTTACTCCTAGTAAATCATGATCTTCTCAGTTTGCATTAAATACCCAAGGAGAGGTCTTTCCATCTTGGCTCTCTGCTTCCATGGTTCCCCTTCAATGGTCCCAGCTCCTGCCAGCTCCTTGTTGTCCAGTAACTTGTCCAGTTCCTGTTCCATACTGAAGCTCACAGTGTCTAGTACACCTCAAGTCCTTCACAGTTTCTGTTCCTGGGAAAACAAAGCTTAACAAAGCCACAATAACATTCATTCACATTGCCAGGATCCTCATCAATTCACTTTCTGCCTGTGAGGTCAGCATAGACCCAACAACAAGGTCTGAGGAATCAACACAAATCATCAGTATAGTCACTGGACCTCTGAAATCGTCAGCAAGACCCTCCTCCAGGATTTCTGTAAACATATAACAAGATAATCCTCTTTCAGGGCTTCTGAACCAGCAGTAAGGTCTCAAGACTTTTGTAACAACAGCACTGTCCTCTATTAGCAGATGAATCTGACAAGTAACAACAAAACAAAGTACTGACACCACAGCCATGCCTCCTCCCAGTTCTCCTCTCTTTTCATTTCTCACTTCTTCTCAATTCTCAGTTCAGTCTTTATTTCTCATTTCTCTTCTCAGTTCTCAGTTTAGTTCTTAGTTCTCTTCTCTCTCTCCAGCAGTAGCAGCCCAGCTTCCAGATGCTTGCTCCCAGAAGTTCTCTCTCTCTCTCAGCAATTCTTGTCCCCAGCAGTTCTTTTTTTTCTCTCTCTCCAGCAGTAGCTGCTCTGCCTCCACGATGCTCACTCCCAGAAGTTCTGGCCTCTCTCAGCTTGGGCTTTCCCTTATATACAAGTATTAGCTCCTACTTGAAACTAAGTGCTAAGATTAGCTTGCCAATACAAGGGGCAGGGAAGATCTTCAAATCCCCATTACCATTACCGAGGGGTTCATAAACCTTTGCTTTTCTTTGTAATCCTATATATTCTACTTTATACATGTAAATGCATTATTCTGAAATGGGATCCATTGACTTCACCAGATTGACAAAGGTTTCCACGACCAAAAAAATGAGTCAAGGATACTGATGTAAAAAGAAGAGCAGGCTCTGCCCCCTCTTTTAGCTGAGAGTGCAATAGCTTAAGCTTCCACTCTTATCCAGGAAGGGACCCCACATAAGTAGCCACTGGATGAGGAAAGAACCCTTAACTAGCTGTTTTTCTCAAGGGGAGTTTAATTTCTCTAAGCTTTTATTCTTTAGAGCTATGTATGACAGGCTGTTATGCCCTAAAATGATTTTCCCCACCCAAGCCACAGCCTAAGGAGCACACTCAGGCAGTATCTCTCTCTCAGTCTCTCTGTCTTTTTCCTCCTCCCTTCCCACTCCCCATACATTTGTTTATTTATTCATTCATTCATTTCTACTCAATTTCCTCCTTACCAAGGGAAGGGTTTCTCTCTTCAGCTTCCATCTATCTCACTTGCAGATATTGAAGTCTTGTAATTCCTACTTATTACTTGATTGCCAAACTGCACCTCTTCAGAAATATTTTAGGATCTTTCTTTTCAACAAAACACCTGGATTTCACCAAACCTGAAATTCTCCTCAGTCTCCCAAGGAGGTGAATGGGAATAGCAGCATTTAATAATAGCTAGCATTTATAGAGTGCCTTAAAGTTTACAAAGGGCTTTACATATGTCAACTCATTGGATCGCCTCATCTACTTGAGGTGGGTGCTGCTTCTAGGCATTGTCCTCCATCTCAATTCTTTCTTCCAAAGTCCTGCCTTTATTAGGTATATGTGGCCAACAACTACCTTTTCGAGGCTCAGAGCAATGCTCCTTATATATTATTAATGAGAGGGTTAGGCTAAATGATAATAGATATATTATAATAGATAGATATTGTATGTAAGGAGGATTTTGTTATCCTTCTTAGAGTTAGTTTCTCAGGATCCATGGCCATGGAAATGTCTAATTTCCAGGTGTTTTATAATAACTCCCAGAATAGCCCCAAGAATTCTAGATAGTATTTCCCAGAATAGTTGACAGACAGTCCTACTGAGGCTGTGCTGTGAGATAAGGGGTGACATAATGTAATATTTAGCATGCTTGTGCAGAATGACGATATTGCTAAAGTTAACTTGTGAGCTTAATGTTGGCAAGATGTCTGTTGCCCTATAAAGCAGGTGGGCACTGGTCAGTGAGCAGGGAACCCATGGGGAATGCCACAGGGAACCTATAGGGAAAAACCACAGGGAAAACCATGGGGAAAAACCACAGGGAATTCGTAGGGGAATCTATGTGTGCCTCAACAGGCTCCCATTGAATCTTGAGGGAATTTAGGGAAGTACACAGGTGTGTCTGTCTTGACTGACCCCACCAAGAAGGGTGATTAGGGAATGCTGTAGGAGCTGGTTCTCCCAGTCACCATTTGAGAAGACTAGAATAGAATAAAGCTGATTATTAACCTCTCTAAAGCTGTCTGCTTGTCTGACCAGATCAAGAATGAACTTGTTAGAGGCTGGAGACTGAGAACTCCAGTGCCTCCTGTGTATTTTCAGTGAAACAGATATGTAATATATAGATATACATAACAGGAATGTGTGTGTATTTATAGAAATAATTTTACTGACCAAATCTGACCTTAGCTGTCTTAGCTCTTTCTGATTCTAGGTCTAGAGCTCTATCTGAAGTATCACCTAGTTGCCCCAAATGATCCATAAACTCCCTCAACACTTGATGATTCTATGAAATTATATCAATTCTCAACTTCCCTATTTCTATTAATCAAAGTACCATTCTGCTAGTCACAGACCTGAAACCCTGGAGACATTTTAACTCCCCCCTTTTCCCTCATCTCCCATATTCAGTATAAACTAGTCCTCTGAAATATTTCATACCTCATCACCTCCTTTTTATTTCCACTGTTATCATCCTAACTTAGGCTCTTATTAATAATCACCTGTCCTTTTACAGCAACCTCTTTTTAAAAACGAATTATTTTTTTGTTTTTAACATTCACTTCCCTAAGATTTTAAGTTTTGAATTTTCTCCCTTGCCTTTTCCTTCCCCCTCCCCAAGACAATCTGATATAGGTTCTACTTATACATTCATTTTTAATATATTTTCACATTAGTCATGACATAAAGAAAAGTTAGAACTAATGGGGAGAACCACAAGAAAGAAGAAACAAAACAAAACAACAAAAGAAAAGGAGAGCAAATAGTATGCTTCCATGTGGATAGCATTTTCCATCGTTAGTCTTTTGGAGTTGTCTTAGATCCTTGCATTGCTGAGAAGAGTTAAGTCCATCAAAGTTAGGCATCGAACAATGTTGCTATTACTGTGTACAATGTTCTCTTGGTTCTACTTAGTTCACTTTGCATCAGTTCATATAAGTCTTTCAAGGTTTTTCTGAAGTCCTCCTGCGCCTTGTTTCTTATGGAACAATAGTATTCCATTACACTTATATAACATAACTTGTTTAGCCGTTCCCCAATTGATAGACATTCCCTCAATTTCCAATTCTTTGCCACCACAAAAAGAGCTGCTATAAATATTTTTGTACATGTAGGTCCTTTTCCCATTTTTATGATCTTTTTGGGATACAGATCTAGAAGTGGTATTGCTAGGTCAAAGGATATGCACAATTTTATAGTCCTCTGGGCATAATTCTAAATTGCTCTCCAGAATGGTTGGATCAATTCACAACTCCACCAACAATGCATTATTAGTGTTCCAATTTTCCCACATCTTCTCCAACATTTACCATTTTCCTGTTTTGTCATGTTAGCCAATCTGATAGGTGTGATGTGGCATATCAGTCATTTAGATTTGCATTTCTCTAATCAATAGTGATTTTGAGCATTTTTTCATATGACAATAGATAGCTTTAATTTCTTCCTCTGAAAACTGCCTGTTCACATCCTTTGACCATTCATCAATTGGGGAAGCAACCTCTTTTTAAACAAATGAAATTTTACTTTTAGATCCTTATTCTCTGACTCCCATCCTCTTTCTCTTCCAACACAATTGAGAAAGCAAGAAAAACAAAACATCCTCTATAAACATGTATACTTAAGCAAAACAAATTCTAGCACAATGTTTGTCTTTACAATACTGCTGTTATCATATAAACTGCTCTTGTGACCATTTCACTTTGTAGTATACTGTAGAGCTAGCTTTTTTGTTTTGAGGGCCTCTACATGTAGGTAAAACAAAGGCAGTCCATCATCCAGAGGGAAACTCCCCAAATTGTCTATTGTAAGAAGTTAGGGATGGGGACATTAGCTTCTCTAATGTCTTCCCAGATTCTTTTTCTTCAGCAACCTGAAGTAGGGTTGGCCTGTTGCATCCTGCCTCTCAAAGCTGGAAGCCAGAGTTGTCCTAATCAACTCAATGCTTGAAGAGTCCCAAAGAAAACTAAAGAAGGCTAGAGATCTGCCCATCTTATCTACTCTTCATCAGCCCTTACCAGGGCTGGGCATTCATCTCCATCAATCAAGAAAGAGTCCCATAATAATGGGCTTTGGGCCAGGAGTTCACCATAGTAAATTCTTAATTGGTCTCCCTAAGTTTAGTCTGTCCCCATTCCAATTCATTTTAGATAGAATGACCAAAATAATCAGGATCAAAAAAACATTATGACATTAAAGAAGTTGAATTTGAATTACTGAATTAAGTCGAATGAGCTTGAGATCTAAAATCTTTATGTTCCTTCTCTAACCTAACTTTCCAGCCATGTCTGGCACTAATTCTGTTCCTATACTCTATGCAAAATGGACTACTGGCTATTTCTCAAGCATATCTTGAACCTGTAGGCCTCCAAATCTTTGCATGTGTGCCATCCCTTTTTCCTGGAATATTACCACTTTCTCTGCTTCTGCACCTATCAAGGTCCTACCAATCTTTAAGACCCAACTCAAAAGTTACTCCCTCGTGAAACCTTCCATGATGCTCTGAACAAAATGTGATCTCCCTCTCTTTTGGACCCTCATAGTCTTGGTTTGCACTCTCTTTTGGCTTTTGCCATACTCTCCTCTCCTCTCTCTCAACCTCCGAAGTTATTCCTTCTCTAAGGAGTTAGTTGTAATGTTGTACTTGCTCTAGTCACTGGAACCACTGGTTTTTAAACTCATTTGATGACTTTTAGATGACACTTGGGACTAAGGAACAAGTTTCCTCAGGCTATTGTTCTATATAACTTCCCTCTAAAAGTACTTCACTAAAAGTACTTTTCTAACTTTAAAGCCTATGGTTGCCTCAGACAAAGGAGACCTGTTAAAGACCTTAGTTTAAAAAGGTCAAGGTCTCCAACTGCATCCAGGGCCATCTCCAGTAGTCCTGATCTGTATCTTGCCACCTAGATGGCTCTGGAGGAGAGAGTGAGGCTGGTGACTTTGAACAGCCCTTCCTCACTTAAATCCAATTTACTTGCATGTCATGGCATCACCTTCCAGATGTCAAGGTCCTCCTGAAGAACAAAGGACAAACAATAATAGTTGAGGTAATAAGGCATCTCACCACTTTAAGTGGACAGAAGTGACTTGATTGAGTAACTCAACCAACCCCATCCTTAAAAGTGTCAGGTAAGACACTACATACAGGGGTGTAAAAAGATAAAAAACAAACAAACCTTGCTCCCAAGGTATTTATGATCATTCTGTCTGAGGAGAAAATATGTAATCTTCTTGCAAAAGTTGTTACTTGAGCTGAGCTTTGAAGGAAACTGGATTAAGAAATTGAGATAAAGTGAGATTATATTCCATGAATTGGGTATACCCAATGCAAAGATATGTAGTTGAGAGACAGTGTCACATGCCTTCTATTACTTTCACGGTGAGTGTCCTTTAAAGTGAAATGTTCATTAAATGCTATTGACTGAAGAGGACTAACTTGGCAGTCTTCTAACAATACACACTTGTTTATGTCATACCATCTCCACATAAAACTGCAGTTTGAAAGGTCAAAGAATATCAAAACATCAGAAAATACAAACAAATTAAGAAATAGTAATTGGGGCATATTTAGTTATGTGTTCACAGAAGAGTAAAATGCTTTTTAAAATTATGTTTTTGAAAACACATAAAATAACTTTATAGCTTGCAAATCAGTATTTCATTCTTTGTTTGCATATGGTCTCCCAGTAAGAAGGTGAGCCACTCCGAGGGCAAGGGCTGGTTTTTGGCCTTCTTGGTATCAAGCAATTTGTAAGTGCCTGCTGTGTGCCAGGTTCCCTGATGAACAGTGGGATTACAAAAAGAGACAAAGGATAATCCTGGCCCTCAAGGAGTTTACAATCCTTAGTGGAGAGAGAAAATGCATAAACAAAGCAAACAGTTTATAGGATAAATAGGAAATAATTAACAAAAGGAAAGAATTGGAATTTAAAGAGGTTGTGGAAGGCTTCCAGTAGAAGGTGGGCTTTGGGTTTTTTTTTTTTATGTTTTTTTGGTGGGGGGACTTAAAGGTGGGGGGAGAAAAAAAGTTGCATGATAACTTTAGTAAATATTTAAAAGGACTAGCAAATTGTAAATAATAGATTTTCAGTTTCATATACAATCATCTTTTTTTCCTATTCTACTGTTATGGAAATGCTTGTTTTATTTAAGTTCGGAATAAATTAAATTTTTAAAAAAGAATGGAGGTGTGGATCAAGGAAAACCAGTTTTACTTGAGACAGTTAATGTCGATAAACTTAAAATGCAGACCACACCTTATAGCTCAGGAATGTCATTTAGTCTAAAATCCCTTCATTTAACAGATGAGGGAACTGAGGCCCCCTTAAGATAAAAGAACTCGTTCAACTGACAGATGACAGATGAAGTTAAGTGGCCATCATCCTTTCACTTCGCATTCAGAGCGCCTTCCACCGCAGCAGCCCGTGACTCTTCCAGTAGAGGCTTCTCCCTCCAGCTCTAATTGGGCTGGAGAAGGTGGGAGGAGCGGCGGGGAGGGAGCGGCGCCGAGGGCACGGAGGTTACCTCAACTTGCCGCTGACGCACTTCCGGCGCGACGGCTCCCTTCCACGCCGTGAAGGGGCTTACAGGGGAGGCGGTTAGGAAGTTTGGGCGCCTTTTCTGGCGGCGGTAGATTTGAAGCTCCGCCCCGGGAGCCGCCGCGCAGGGACCCGAGAGCCGCGCACCGTACCAGGTAGGCCGCCCAAGACTCTGGATGATGCGGCGGTAGAGCCTGTGGCTGCGGCTCCGGGAGACGAGGGGAAGGAGAGGCCAGGGCCCCGGGGGCGGAGCAGTGACGAGCCCAGCCCCCAGTCAGCCGTCTTGTTCCCCCCTCCCCCCGTGGGGCTCCCAGCGCCCGCCCAGACTGACCGACCCCCGGTGGGACGGTGCGGGCGTCGTCTGCCCGGCCCCCGGGAGTGGAGCGAGGGGGGAGGAAGAAGGCGGGGCCGCGGGTTGCGGAGGCTGTTTGGAGCTGAAGCGCTGGCCCGGCGGCCCTCCCCCCGCACGCTCCTCGCTCGCCCACTCGCCCGCCTCCCGCCCTGACGCATTTTGCCGCACAGGCTGTAACATGGCGGCGGCCGAGTGAGCCCTGGAGAGCCCGGCAGCTTCCGAGCGGGGCCGCGGCGGGCAGCGCGGTGCACGGGAGGCGGAGGCCGCCGGCCGCGGCCGGGGCAGGGGTCGCGACGTCCTGAGGGAGCGCTCGCTCGCAGGGCTGAGGTTTGTTTCCTTTAGTTGGGGACTGATGAAAGCTCTTCTCTCTGCCCGATCTGCCCTTCTGGGCTCGTACCCCCTTCTTTCCTCCCTCCCTCGTTCCGAGGTGGCACCTGCCACATGTGCCCGCTGACTAGGGAGCAGCCCAGCCTTCGGCAGGTTGGGAGTTGTTTCCTTGCTTTCTTTTATTTTTTTTAAAGACTCTTGTGTAGACGGTCTCGCCTGTTCTCTCCAAACTGTTGAGAGGTTCCCACTCTGGCACGGAGCCGTGCGTCTTGCAGGCCCGGAGAACTCGGACTCAGTTCTGCGTTCGGACACTTAAGGTGCAGGTGTTGGCCTCTGAGATCCCATCCTTGCGTTGTGGCGAGCATGTTAATTCCTTCCCTCTCTTGCTAGCCTCTGAAGAGCTAGGTCAGCTTCTTAGGGAAGGAGCAATATTGGAACCTGTTAGGCTCTCTTTTGGAAGCCAGATTTTGTGCAGTAATTTTCATCTCTCTCCAGAACTTTCTCAAGTGAAATACCAAATTCCTGGCTAAGTTAAAAACCCAAAATGATTAAAATTTATGTAGTGTTTTAGAAATTTCAAGGGTGGTACTTTGTTTACCACCACCACAACTTGATACTTCAAGTTAAAAAAGAGGAAAAAACTAATCAAACCGTAGTAAAAGAAGAGGCCAATTGTTCACCTTCTTAGACACTGAAATTTTTTCAGCTTCAGAGTACAGTATAAACCCTGTCCAGAGTCCAGAACCTTGAGACATGAATTACTCTGAATTGTTAAATTTTTCAGCTTATTCCTAGAATTTCTTTTTCTTTTTGAAAGGGGTGAGGTAGGGCAATTGGG
This sequence comes from Petaurus breviceps papuanus, assembly GCF_028583685.1. Classification (NCBI taxonomy): domain Eukaryota; kingdom Metazoa; phylum Chordata; class Mammalia; order Diprotodontia; family Petauridae; genus Petaurus; species Petaurus breviceps. The sequence continues at coordinate 98,005,630 of NW_027187419.1, forward strand.
GTTAAGTGACTTGCCTAAGATCACATGGCTAGTTTTGTATTAAGTGTCTGAGGCCGAATTTGAACTCAGGTCCTCCTGACTCCAGGGCCGGTGCTCTATTCACTGCACCACATGGCCGCCCCATTCCTAGAATTTTTAAAAAATTATTTTGGTTTGAAGTCCTTATAAAATGTATTCTATTTAGAACACATTGAAGTAGTTGAACTTTTACTTGTTGTGATACCCTCAGGATAAGAAGTTATTTTGGCTTGGTTGTCCTGATGGGAAATGGCCCTAGACTACTGTACTTTGAAAATTCTTGCCCCCTTTTTCTTTTAAACACCTGAAATCTGATCTTCTGCAGGAGTCCTTTATCAAACCCTGTCATTAGAAGTCATTAAAAGAACTTTGCAGTTTTTCAAAGTAATCCATCCTCATTTCTTCAATGATTTCTCTCATGTGTATTGTGTGTATTCATCTATGTATATATCTGTATTGTGAATATACACACATACATAAATGTGTGTATCAAAAATATTTTTTAAGTTTAAAGAAAGTTTTACTAATGCATTAGTATTTCAGCAGAGTTAATTGTAATGGGTATAAGAGACAGGCACACCATTACAGGTTATAGAAAAACAAAGAGATTATATAAAGTTAAAATAATTATTTGCATTTCTCTCTACCTCCAAAATAGACGCTTCTCGAGAATACTGCCTTTGCTTTTCTTGGTATCCTCAGCAGTACTTAAAGCAGTGCCTAGCACACAGTAGCTACCTAGTAAATATTTGTTGACTGGTTAGTTTACGGTTTTTATCCCCTTGTGCTTCTCACTGCTGTAAGTGTAGCAGTCACCTTTCTCCTCGCTTTCTTTTCGTAATGTTGTGGGCTAAGGTATTATGTCACCAACCTCTTTGTGTGTTTTATTCAGAATCAGTTTATTCTGGATAAAGGTTATATGGAATCTTAAAATCAACGTACTTGGACTTTGTCACGTCTATTTGTATGCCTAGAAGTTATTTTTATTTCCTAGTTCTTAGCAGTGTTCTTTCTAGTTGGTAAGGTCTTTGGATAGCTGAGTTTCTGATAGGCTAGATATAACCATGGTTTGGAGATGTAGATGCTCACCTATAATCCAGCAAGATATCTGATAACATTTCTTTAGATATCTTTGTGGACAGGATAGAGAATTAGTTAGATGCCAGTACCCTTTGGTGGGTGCATAACTAACTGGTTGAGAGACTGTACCCAAAGATAGTTGATGCAATAATGTCCACAGTAACCTGCCTGCCATAGGACTTCTCCCATTGCTCTTTTTCTTCCAATATTTTTTTTTTATCAATGATTTAGGTAAAGATATAGATGGCAGGAAGCATGGCGGCATAGAGTTGATCTAAATTTCTGATGACAAAATTTAGATTTAGTAGGATCTTTGTAGTATACAGTATTACATTTTTTTTAAATTAAATATATAAAGGTGGGGCTGGATTGTGGGACATTTTATGTGAAAAGACTTGGGTTTTTAGTAGATTGGAAGCCAAATATGAATCCACAGCTAATCATGTATTAGTAATTAGTAATCACCTACTACCCTCTGAATTGGTAGCTTCATTTTGGGTGCAAGATTTTAAGTGAGACATTGAGAAGCTGTTGTATAATCAAAATGAAGTGATTATAAACCACACCTAAAGAGGAATGACTACAGGAACAGGATGAAATATGGCTTGTGTGTGCCATCCTCAAGAAACTCTTGTTTGACCTTGCCATCCCTTTCAGTCGCCCTTATATGTGTTCTCCCTTTCCTTGCTGTACTCTGAATAGTCTGTTCTCCCTCTCTCGAAACACAAACTAACTTACTCTGTCTCTCTGTCTGTGTGTGTGTCTCTCTCTCCCTCTCCCTCCCTCTCTCCTGTTCTCTCTCCCTCTCCCTTTCTCTCTCCCTTCCCCCCTCCCCCCTTAATCCCTTGCAATCAGAATTCATATCCCACCCCCACCCCCCATTGATCTGTGAGCTGTTTATTCTGATCACCTTTTTTCAGTCCTCTTGCAGTTTTTGATACTGTTTACCAGCCCATACTCCTGAATGCTTATTCCTACATTAGTGTGAACTCCCATCTGTGACACTGGCTTCTCCTACTTGTCTGACCACTCTTCATTTTTCATTGCTGGGTCATCTATCCACTGCCATGTTAGTATGGGTGTCTTAACAGTGGTCTGTAACTGAGACCTCAGTGATCTTTTGGCCATCAGATCCACTCCTATGGTTTAAAGTATCTTTTCAATGCAGTAACAGCCAAATCCATACTCTACAAACTTAAAACTTTCTCCTACATTCCAACAATACATTGTCATCTATCTGCTGGATTTAGATGTCCCTTGAAAATGTCAGATGTTACATGTCTAAAGCAGAGCTCATCTTTTCCTCTAAATTTCCCTTTTTATGTTGAGGCTACCACTATCTAATCACTTAGGTTTGTTGGCTCAGTCATCCTTGATTTTTCACTCAGTCTCCATTACTACCCTCCAGTCAGTTACCTAGCTACTTGTGATTCAGGCCTTGATTAACTTCCATCTGGACTTCTGTAATAGCCTCACGGTTGTTTTCTCTACTTCCAGTTTCTCCCCTCTCCAATCCACCCTCCATATAGCTATCAAAATAATTTTTTTTAAATCACAGGTCCAACCATGTCACTCTTCTGCTCAGACATCTGTGACTTTCCATTGCCTGTAAGATAAAACTCCATTGCCTGGTATTCAAGGCTCTTTACAATTTAACTCTCATTTTTCCAGCTTTCTTTCACAGTATTTCCCTTTATAAACTGCATATTCCAGCCAAATTGGACAACCAGTTGTTTACTTAACTCAGTATTTTATGTCTTCTCTCCGTATTTTCACATAAGCTATTCAGAGGTCCTAGAGCTATTTCTTTTCTTTTTTTCTTTTTGGAGAGGGGAAGGTAGGGCACTTGGGGTTAAGTGACTTGCCCAAGGTCACAAGGCTAGTTTTATGTTAAGTGTCTAAGGTAGGATTTGGACTCCAGTCCTCTTGACTCCGTGGTCATTGCCTAGAGCTATTTCTAATCCTTCCTATACCCTTCTCTGTACACCTAAGAGTATTGTTTTCCTTCAAAGCTCAGACTTTTCCTGGGCTTTTCCCTCCCCTGAGTGTTAATAAATGTTCTCTCTTTTCTTCCATCTGTACTTGTTTGTGTACCTGTTGAATCCCTGTTGCTTAGTAGAAGTAAATTCCTTGAAGGCAATTACTTGGAATGTATGGCCAGTACCTAGGTTATTGCACAGGTAGGCACTTAGAATATATTTATTGAACTTACAGAAATGGCCAAGGGAAAAACATACAGGAGAATTTTAAAATACGTAGTTGTCTTTTCTTCCTCTGGCTCTAGAAAACAACTGCTTTAACTCATGGGTGGAATTGACAGGGAGGAGAGGCAAGTTTCAGCACAAAGTAAGGAGTAGCTTCCTAAATGATTGAGATTGTATATAAGTGGAATGAACTACCACTTGAGGTATTGAGTTGTCCATCTTGGTAGTGTTCAGGCAGAGATTTAACTTAAGATTATTTATAGGAATGGATTCATATGTCAGGTATACAATTACACTAAATAATGTCCAAGTTTCCTTTCAGTTAGAGCTGTCCATAGGTAGAAAAAATGGTTTCCTTGGGAGATGATGGTTTTCCTTTTTTTGGAAGTCTTTACATAGTAGTTGAACAGCTACTTTATAGGTATATTGTAGTGAGATTTTAAGGTATAGGTTGAACTAGATGGCTGCTGAGGTGCCTTTTCACTCTAGAATTCTGTGAACCTTTGTCATCTGTGACAAAGGTTCTTTAAAATTTATTTTACTTTTAGTGAGAAGTAGCATGGAGAGCCATAAATATTTGATTTCAAGGCCCATCTCTAAAATGTGTGCTTGTGTGATAGGACAAGCCTCAATCTCTTAGTATTCTAGGAAACTATTTGTAAGTTTTAGAAAAGGTGCCAACTTGTATTGGTTGAAGTAATGTCCTCACTTGGGAATTGACCTTGCCAATAAAACCACAGATTCAGTCCCTACCTCTATCTCTTTATTTCCTGACAAACCAATATTCAATTTCATCTCTACGGGTAATTTGGGAGGAGAGAGGGAAGAGATGGCAGAACTTATCATTTAAGTGTATATAGCCTTCACAGATTCCCTAGTCCCTTTGGTTACCATGACAACATCTGTAATTTACTCTGAGTACTAATTCTTGCTTTGAAATAGGTATGCAGGACACACACATCCTGATTTTTTTTTAAACTACTTCCTTTTTGACATATTTCTACAATTACTCAAATACTCATGTCTTTTTGATTTCAGAGATGTGGGCTGTCCATCCTGTTAAATTCTTCTTCATGCCCTCCCATAAATTTGTCATTGTGAATCCACCTAGTATATTTTTGCTGTCATCTAGAGTAGTGGTTGTTGTTGAATTGTGTCCAACTCTTCATGACTTCATTTGGGTTTGTTTGTTTTGCAAAGCTACTGGAGTGGTTTACCGTTTCCTTCTCTGGCTCATTGTACAGATGAGGAAACTGAGGCAGACAGGGTTAAGTGACTTGCACAGGGTCTCACAGCTAGGAAATGTCTGAGGCCATTTAAACTCAAGAAGATGAAGGCCTTGAACTTTATCCACTTTGCCAACCTAGCAGCTTAAGTAGTGGGATCAGACTCAAATAGAAGCTGATCTCTGCAGGCTATGTATTGATTTAGAAAACCACAAATTAACACCTGTTTTGCATTCTGTTTTTCATTATTTTGTTAAATATTTCTCAATTATATTTCAATCTTGTTTAAACTCATTTTGCAAGTGGAATTTGACACCTCTGATCTAGAGGATACTAATTGAGCAAATAAACTGTCCTTTGGTCATCTATTGAGCTAGCCACATAATCAGCATATCTTTTTTGATCCTGTATTTTTTCAGTGACAATCCTTTACACTACTTCTTTCTAATTACTTGTTTTAATAGTTAGAAACCACTCAAATTCATTGAATATCTCTTCCTTGCCTTTTGGGTAAGATGTTGATGTATTCCATGACTAACAAACTGTACAGTATTTCTGGAAGAACATTGGTTTTCAAAAATATATGCCTTTGTTGGCAGAGAAGCTTGGGGTCATTAAAATAACTTTACAGTTTCCATAAAATAATCCATCTTCATCTCTTGTTCATTTCTGGACCCAGCTTACCTGTTTGCCTTATCTGTTGAAGATACATAGAATAATAGGCAAACATTCTGTATTGTTCATCCAACTTCATTTGGATGTGTCCTCTGGACGACAGGCATTCTTTTTTTCTTCTTGTGTGGGTATAGTTAAACTAATCCCTAAAATTTCCTCATAATTGTTGCCTTTGTAGGCAATAGTTTAAATGATTTTTAAGAATTTCTTACAAAGTAGTATTTACTTAACTCAAGTTACTGTGATTTCTTCCTATGACTCTTACCTTACTCTTGTATTCTATAGTACCCCTTATTATTTTCTCATTACCTTTAAAGTTGTTACTGGAATTTGTTCTTTACTCTTTAATAGTATAATATTATAGACTTAAGACTGGAAAGACCTAGGAAGTCCTCTAGTCTACCTTCTCCCTTTTACAGATATGGAAACTGAGGCATAGAAAAAGGATAAATGACTTGCTCAGAGTCAAACAGGAAGTGTTAGAGGTAGACTTTGAACCTATGTCTTATGAATCCAGCACTGCATATTTCTGTTCTATCACACATTGCTTCATGGAAAGGTAAGCCTAATATGTCTTGAAATTAATTTGTGCCAAACTCATATTTCATTGAAAATGTCTATAGGTTTAGCTTTGTGTATACTTTCGTGGGAGCAAACAGAAACAGTTGAGCCAACTTTCGGAGGTCATAGAATTATAGATGTAGACATCTATGTCAAATTGCTTGCCTTCTCAGTAAAGAGGGGAGGGGAAGAAGGGAGAGAATTTGGAATTCAGTATTTGAAAAGAGAAAGTTAAAATTGTTTTTACCTGTAATGAGGAAAAAATAAATTTTTAAATTTTTATAAAGACAATTATAGATGTAGAAATAGAAGGGTCCTTAAAGGCCATCTAGTCCAGGTTTTTCTTAAGCTTTTTTAAAATATCATGTATTACTCTGGTTCCCTTCTCAGAATGTTTTAAATGCAAAAAATGAAATATATAAAATTACAAAAAAACTAATTACGTTAAAATATTTTTATCAAAATATTTTTCAAAATTTCTTGAACCTCAAGAACTCATGATCTAGTCCAACCCCCTTCTTTTCCCAATCTTTAAAAATATTTTTTTCACTTTTTATTCTGTTAACAAACACTACATAAAAATTAGCATTGCCATATACATTGTAGAACAGAAAGAGAGGATTGATGAAGCTGAGAATCAGTGTTATTATAGAGAGCTTGCTTTTTAAAAATATGTAAAAATTGAGAATTTAGCTTTGAAAGCTATCTTGCTTATCTGTGATTATTTCTTTTCTTTTTGGGGGAAGTGAGGAGATAGTATGCTGCCTTCTCTTTCCTACCTCCCCACTTTCTAAATTGGAGGAGGGGTGCATTTAACAAAATTGCATGGTCATACAAACCAAATTTTCCACATTGGGTATGACCAAAAATATATGTCTTATTTTGCATCTTGAATTGCATCACCTTTCTCTCCAGATGTGGGTAGCATCTTTGATTCTCTAGAACAATGGTTGTTCTTAATACTTTCAAAGTATTGTTTGTCTTTGCAGTGTTGTTGTTGATGTAAAAATTGTTTTTCATATTCTGTAAATCTCACTGCATCAGTTTATACAAATTTTCCTAGGTTTCTCTAAAACTGCTTTTTATCCTTTCTTAGGACACAATAATATTGCATTCATGTAGCATAATTTATTAAACCATTTCTCAAATGATGAGCACTTCCTCAATTTTCAGTTCTTTACTTCTACAAAAAGAACTTGGAATAAATATTTTTTTGGGTATGGGTCATCTTCCTGTTTCTTTAATCTCTTTGATATTTTAGGCCTAGTAATGGCTTCTCTTCTTTAAAAGGAATGTATAATGTGGTGATGTTTTGAGCTTAGTTCCAAATTGCTATAAGAGAAATTATGGTTTATTAGTCATTTACTTTATTTCTCTGTGCTAATCATGCTTGAAATTAATGTGAAATCAGATATTAACTGGAAAATTTACTAATAAATTTAGTCATGTTATGTGTATATACATATGTGTGTGCATATATACACATATGCACACAAGATAAAAGGCCGTGAATAGTTTAATGTAAGATGGATAGATGAATAGCCTTGAGGTTCCTACAGTTTTTTAGAACAGTATTATGACTTTTCCCAGGTACTTTTGTTTAAAATAGGCATTATCTATTTTATCTTTATACCCTAGATTTGGTGATCATAACTGTTTATCCTCCATACCTGTCATGACAACTCTTTTAATGTTCTTATTGGAGGAAATAGTTTTAATTTTATCATACTTCCCTTGTAACTTGTTGCATTTGTTTTTGTTTTTTTGGGAGGCTTTTTTGCTTTTTGGAAGGGGAAGGCAGGGCATTTGGGGTTAAGTGACTTGCCCAAGGTCACATGGCTACTAAGTGTTAAGTGTCTGATGTTGGATTTGAACTCAGGTCCTCTTGACTCCAGGGTCGGGGCTCTATTCACTGGGCCACCTAGCCACCCTTGTTGCATTTGTTTAACAATTAACTTGTTAATTTAACAAGTAACTTGATTTTGATTCACTACATAGTAGATGCTATTCTATGCTTAATGTGTATAGGACTAGGCAATTATTTTGAGCAGCTTTTATTCTAAGCTATTGTGACAAGTATTATAAAAACTGTAGAAAAGTTCATCATACTGACATTCAAATTCTTAGGATCCCTCAGTACCATGATTGCTTCATTATAGAAGGCCTAAGTATTTCAAGACCTTATTACGTATGAATCCTTTTCCATCTCCATCAGCTGAACGCCTACATTAGTTGCTAAGTCCCATTGTTTCTGTCTTCTTAATTTCTCTCATATGCATCTTCTGCCAGTATCCTAATCCAGGCCCTTATCACCTCACACCTGGACCATTACAATAGCCCTCTGGTTGGTCTCTCAGCTTCAAGGTTCTCCTCACCCCACTCAGTCATCCACTCAGTTGTTAGGTTGATTTTCTTAAATCAAAGTTTTACCATACCTGTGGCCCTGCTCTCCCTTTAAATAAATTCCAGTGGCTCCCCATTATCTCCAGGCTCGAATAAAATCCTGTCTTTTAAAGCCCTTTATTACCAGACCTCTTCCAACCTTTTATTTCCCTCTATAGCATCATCTTCAGTTCTTCATTTTCTCTCACTCCACATATCCAGATATTCAGTTGCTGGACCTTGTCTTTCATATCCATGAGACCTTTGTTGCATATGTATCTTCTTCATTCACACAACTACCACCTTTGTTCAGGCTCTCATCTTTTGCCTGTAATTGTAATAGCTTTCTAGTTAATCTTCCTGCCTTAAGTTTCTCTTCACTCAAATCCATCTTCCTCATAACTATCAAAGTGATTTTCCAAAAGTGCTGGTATGACCCTTTCATCCCCTTATTCAGTAAATCCCAGTAACCCACAAAAAACTCTGAGATTAAATATAAACTCTTTGGAATTTAAAGATGTGTACAACTTAGCCCCAACCTACCTTTCCATCTTTCCCCCCAATTACATGAAAAAAAAGCAGTTTTTAGCATAATTTTAACATTAGCATTATCTTTTTGGTTCCAGATTTTTTTCCCTCCTCTCCTTTCCTCCCCCCTCATTGAGAAGGCAGGCAATTTGACATAAATTATACAGTCATACAAAATATTTACATATTAATCATGTTGCAAAAGAAAACATAGGTTCCCCCCCCCAAAAAAAAAACCACAGAAAAATAAAGTAAAAAATGTGTGCTTTGATCTGTGTTCAGACTCCAATCAGTTCGTTAAGTCCTTCAGAATTTTCTTAGATCATTGTATTGCTGAGAATAACTAAGTCATTCACAGTTCTTTGTTGTACAATATTGTTGTTACTGTGTACATTGTTCTTCTGGTTCTGCTCACTTCACTTTGTATCAGTTCATGTAAGTCTTTCTAGGTTTTTGAGAGCATCCTGCTCATCATTTCTGATAGCACAGTAGTTAGTATTTTACTGCAATCATACCAACTTGTTCAGCCATTCCTCCCAATTGATATCCAATTCTTTGCTGCCACAAAAAAGAGCTGCTATAAATATTTTTGTACAAATAGGTCCTTTTCCCTTTTTAAAAAATTTCTTTGGACTAGCCATGTGACCTTGGGCAAGTCACTTAACCCCAATTGCTCTCCAAAAAAAAAAAAAGGAAAAAAATTCTTTGGGATACAGACCTAGTAATGATATTGCTGGGTCAAATAATTGCATGGTTTTATGGCCCTTTGGGTAGTTTGAAGTTGTTCTTCAGAATGATTGAATCAGTTTATAACTCCAATTTTCCCACATAACCTCCAGCATTTGTCCTTTTCCCTTTCTGTCATATTAGCCAGTCTAATGGATGTGAGGTGGTACCTCAGAGTTGCTTTAATTTGCGTGTCTCTAATCAAGTGTCTTTGAGCATGTTTTCATATGACTATAGATAGCTTTGATTTCTTCATCTGAAAACTACCTGTTCATTATTAGTCAGGAAATAGCTTGTATCCTTGAAAATTTGATTTAGTTCTCTAGACATTTGAGAAATGAGGCCTTTATCAGAGAAACTTGCTGTAAAAATTTCTGTACAGTTACAATTACTGTATTAATTTTATACTAGTTTCCTTGTTTATCCTTCTCTTTCTCTCTCTTTCTCCTTCTCCTTTCACCTTTTCCCTCCTCAAAAGTGTTTTGCTTCTGACCTGACCACTGCCTCCCCTAGTCTGCCTTCTCTTCTATCAGTTTCCCCTTCTCTTATCCCTTTCGCCCCCTACTTCTCTATAGTTTAAAATATATTTCTATACCCAACTGAGTGTGCATGTTATTCCCTCTGAGCCTATTTCAAGGAAAGGAAGATTCCAGCTTTGTCCGTCAACTCCACCTCCCCCACCTCTTCCTTCCCTTGGCTGTAAAAACTCTTTTAGAGATAATTTACCCCATCCCAACTTTCCCTTCCCCCTTCTCCCAGTGAATCCCTCTTTTTCACCCCTTAATTTTATTTTCTTTAGATATCATCCCATCATAATACAACTCAGATCCATGCCCTCTGTCTATGTGTACTTCTTCTAACTACTCCTATAAGAATGATAGGGTTCTTAGGAGTTACAAGTATCTTCCCATGTAGGAATGTAAACAGTTTAACTTCATTAAATCTCTTTCCTCTTCACTTAGTCAAATTTTCTATTCAGAAATTTTCTCTTCAGTTGTAGTTACTATCATCAGAAATGCTTAAAAGTTCTCTATTTCATGAAATATGTTTTTCCCTGTGAAGGAGTATATTCAGTTTTGCTGGGTAGGTGATTCTTGGTTGTAATCCCAGCTCCTTTGCCCTCTAGAATATCATACTCCAAGCCTTTTGATCCCTTAATGTTGAAGCTGCTAACTTATCCTTATTGTGGCTATATGGTATTTGAATTGTTTTCTTTCTGACTACTTGGAATATTTTTTCCTTGACCTAGGAGCTCTGGAATTTGGCTATACTATTCCTGGGAGTATTACTTTTGGGATCTTTTTCAGCAGGTAATCAATGGGTTCTTTCTACTTTCTTTTTTACTCTCTGGTTCTAAAATGTTGAGGCAGTTTTCATTGATCATTTCTTGAAATATGATGTCTAAGTTTTTTTCTTGACCATAGCTTTCAAGTCGTCCAATAATTCTTAAATTATCTACTCAATCTGTTTTCCAGGTCAGTTGTTTTTCCAGTGAGATATTTCACATTTTTCATTTTTTCAATTCTTTTATCATTTCTTGATGTCTCAAAGAGTCATTACCTTCCAGTGGCTTGATTCTAATTTTTAAGGAATTATTTTCTTCAGTGAACTTTTTTACCTCCTTTCCATTTGGTCATTTCTGCCTCTTTTTTTTTTTTTTTAACAGGGGGAAGGCAAAGCAATTGGGGTTAAATGATTTGCCCAGGGTCACATGGCTAGTAAGTGTTAAGTGTCTGAGACCGGATTTGAACTCAGGTCCTCCTGACTCCAGGGCCAGTGCACTATTCACTGCACCACCTAGCCACCCCCCAATTTTTTTTGTTTGTTTTGTTTTTTGTAGGGGGGAAGGCAAGGCAGTTGGGGTTGAGTGACTTGCCCAGGGTGATACAGCTAGTTAAGTGTTAAGTGTCTCAAACCGGATTTGAACTCAGGTCCTCCTGACTCCAGGGCCTGACTACCATTCAACAACTTTATTCACTGTGTCACCTAGCTGCTCCCCACCCTCCCACTTCTGCTTTTTTTAAGGAGTTCTAAAGTGAATTTTTTGGCCTATTCTGTTTTTTAGGATGTTATTTTCTTCAGTATTTTTTTTGCCTCCTTTTCCAAATTGTTTACTCTTTTTCATGATATTCTTGACTGTATCACTTTCATTTCTTTCCCTAATTTTTCCTCTACCTGCTTTATTTTATTTTTTCAATCCTTTTTGAGGTCTTCCAGTAATTCTTTTTGGACCTAAGTCCAATTCACATTTTTCTTTGAGGTGTTTTGATATTGGTATCTTTCCCTGAGTTTATGTTTTGATCTTCCCTCTCACCATCATAACTTTCTCTGATCAGGTTCTTTTATTGTTTACTCATTTTCCGAGCCTATTTCTTGACTTTTTACTTTATGTTAAAAAAACAAAAATAACAACCTTTAGGTTTTCGGTTTTTCCAAGGTAGTTTGATCTAAGGAGAGTTTGGTCATTGCTCTCCTGACCTGTACACCTTCAGCTGCACACTCCAGTGTGCTGCTGCTCTTCCTTGCCCTAGTCCTGAGACCTGGAACCATGGATGAGCAATGCAGCAGTATCCGGTACCCAGGGCCAGCATAGGGTGCCTTGTAGTCTCCTTCTGACCAGTGGTTCAACTCCATTACTGCCTGTGGCCTGGGGTCTCAGGAAGCTGTCAGCTGATACAGTTGCCCCAGAGCTCAGCTGCTGGCTTGCTGAACTGTGCTCCACTGCCACCCCACGGAGGTCCTACAGACCCTCTACGTTGTCTTGGACTGGAAAATTGTTTCACCCTGTCCTTTTGTGGGTCCTTCCATTCCAGATTTCAGATTTCATTTTGAGGGGTTATTTTTAATTTTTTGGAGGGCGGTTTAGGAGAGCTCAGGTGAGTGCCTATCTTTACTTTGCCATCTTGGCTCTGCCCTCCTTTCCAGTCTTCTTACATTTTATTTCCCTATGTTTTCTGTGGTCCAGTCATACTGGCCTACTTGCTATTCTTCAGAAACTTTACTCCATGTCCCGTCTCAGCCTTTGATCTGATATCTTTAATTCATGGAATTTACCCTCTTCACTTTTGCTTCTTAGAACCTCAAGTTTCTTTAAGGCTCAACTTATGTGTTCCCTTCTATATGAAGGCTTCCCAGATTTCCCTTGGCTCCTACTGCCTTCCACTTCAAAATTACTCTTTATTTTACATATACCTCAACTTTAATTCAGACACTGTTATAGACCTCTTACCGATTTGCAAAATTGTAGATGGAATTTTCCATGTTGGAATTTACCATTCAACAATGAAATCACAGTTCCAGAACCCATAACCCCCACCAGCATCACAAAAAAAAAATTTTTTTAATGTGTTTAAAATGATGCTTAAATTCATGTTGGTTGATGACTATTTAAGCAAATGGCTTAAAGAATTGGGAGATCTTTACAAATGCTTAGTTACTTTAAATATTTCTTTAGAATCAGCATGGCAGAGGAGATGGAGGCCTGGTTTTGAAGTCAAGAAGATCTATGTTCCCAGTTTAGCTATCACCATGGGCAAGTCACTTAATTTCTTCATGAGATTTAGATAGTCCAATAATTTATTCGTGAAGGGGTTAAATGAAATGAATGAATTCAGTGAAAAGACCAATAATGGGTCTATTTTAAATATTGCTTACTTGTTACTGATTTGCACCGGTAGAGGGAATATTCCACACTGGAATTTACCATTCAGCAATGAAATTACAGTTCCAGAACACAACCTTTTCTTCCCCCCCCCCCCCATCAAAAAAAAATTTTTTTAGTGTGTTTTACATTTGGTTTTTATCTTTGGTTATAGAGGAGAATTAATTAGGTAGATTTTTGAAAGGTTCTCTTGTCAACATAAAATTTTACACATTTGTTTATTAAATAGTATCAACTTCAACTAGGGCTGCTGCTTCTTTGGCCCAAGTATTCTTGCCATAAGCTTTTTTCTTTTTGTACAAAAGGAGTCTAATACATGAACTTTCAGTTAGAATTTGTAGTTTTCTAAAAATCAGAACATTGCATATTGATTGTTTTTAAAACAGGTTTTGTTTATATCTTTTTTAATATTACCTAGGTTTCCCCTTGCTCCTTTCCAGAGAAGAGCCATTTCTCATTACAATTTTTATTTAAAGAAAAAAGAGGAATAGGAAAAAAAAATAACATCAATATGTCAAAAGTAGTCTGTTGTTAATATATTTAATGTTCACAACCCCTGCTTCCCACCATTCTCCAGTCTGCAAAGGAGCAAGAAGAAATCTGCCTTCTTTGGGCCATGCTTATTCTTTATAATTTGACCACATTTATTTTTGAATGTTTAATGCTAGCGGTTCTTAACATTTGAATTTACATAGTCAGTTGTGTATATTGTTTTCCTAACTGTGCTTTTTTCAGTTTAAGTCATTTCATGTGTTTTCATGCTTTTGTGTCATAATCTTTGTCATTTCTTATAAGTGCAGTAAGGAACCCTGTGGGAATTCTGTGCCATAAATTTTTAGCCATTCCTTAATCATTCAGCATATCATTTGTTTCTACTTCTCTGCAGCCATAGAAAGTACTGTTATAAGTATTTTGATGTGTATTTTGTCATTGAACTCCTAGCAATATATGACTAGCAGTAGAGTCTCTAAGAGGCCAAGTGTATGGGCATTTTCATTACTTTGTTTGCATAATTCCAAATTGCTTTCCAGGACGAATGTATTAATTCACAACTTCACCAAGGATGCATTAGTTGTAGTACCTTTCTTTTTATACCTTTTTCAAGAATGCATTACTGTAGTAGATGTCTTTCTATACCTTTTCAATTGTTGACTATTCCCTGCTCTTCTCATCTTTTCCAGATTGCAGGGTGTGAAGCAAAACATTAAGATTTTTTTTTAGCTTATTTTTACTTAAATTTATTGTCACTGACTACCTTTGTGGGTTTTTTTGAACCCTGAAGCTTTAATCCCTACAGTTTGTAGTCTGTATCTTTGTATATAGAAATATTTTTATATACAAAATTTTTATCAGCTACAAACGTGTCATAGAAACTTATTAGCCTTAGCATATGATTTAAAATTTATTTTAAAATAGATCATTTCTGATAAATTTACAGAAGTCATTTCATGAAAAATGCATAAAACTGAAGTTTGCATATAACTTTTGTTTCCTTTCATAGTCTTCTTGTTATGTCTTTTAAAAATCTGCAAGTGTTAGATGTTCAACTATCTTTGTCCAGTTTTTAGCTTTTATTTTGTATTAGTTTAAAAAGGAATTGTGGTATAGTTCATAGGAGCCTACCTGGAAGCCTAGAAAACCTGAGTTCATATTCTTCTGACACATATTGACTGTATGACCTGGGGAGACAAGTCACTTAACCTTTCAATGCTCTAGGCAACTCTCTCAGCCAGGGGTTCTTTTTAGTGTCATAAACCCCTTTTTAGAATGATTTTTTTAAAGACACAAAATGATATGCATAGGATGGTAAAGGAAGCCAATTATTTTGAAATATAATTATCAAAATTATATATTTATTAAGGTTACAAACCGTTTTAAAAGGTTCATGGGTCAAGGGTTAAGAACCCCTACTTCTGGAGGGGCAGAGTCAAGATGGCGGAGTAGAAGCAGGTCCTCCCTGCGGCTCCCGGCTTCCACCTTCACCAATTCATGTAAAAGGTGATTCTAAACAAACTTTGGAGCTACAGAACCCACAAAATGACACAGAGAAGCTAACCTCCTGCTGAGAACAGCCCAACAGGCCAGCAGGAATTGTCCAGCACAGTGCTCTGGGAGCCGAGCCCAGCTCCAGGACGAGCCGGCTGGAGGGACTCCAGATCACCTGCAGCTGTGGTCATTTCCAGATTTATGAACACTTAGATGTGGAGGACAAAGTAAGAGGTCAGTGCAGTAGACTTTGAAGACAAAGAAGGACTTTGGGACCCAGTAGTTGAGAGTGCAAAAGCCCCTGAGGGCTGCCACATGGCAGCTTCAGCTCCTGGCCTGTAGAGTGTAGGGGGACCAAGCAACCAATCTAAGGGGTAATCGCTCTTGCTTTAACCAGCTTGAATCTGGATTGTGGTCTAGGGTGTAGGTCCTGGGGTGTGTGTCCAGCTTGCCAGAGCTTCAGCAAGGGCTCCCAGCTAATACCTCCAGCAGCTGAGAAAACCCCAGCATTTGGGATGGAAGCTCCCCTGTCTGGTAGCAGAGTCCTACTGTGGCAAAAAACCCAAAAGTCAAGTAATTGAGTTTCAACATGCCCAGGCAAAGGAAACAAAGCAAACAGAAGAACCCAATATTAGACTTCTATTTTGGGGACAAAAAGGATCAAAGCATGAAACAGGAGGAAGACAGTGAAGTCAGAACTCCTGCACCAAAAACATCAAAGGAAAATACAAGCTTAGTTACAGGCCATAGAAGATCTTAAGAAACAAATAAGAGAAGTGGAGGAAAAATTGGGAAGAGAAATGAGAACAATGCAAGAAAATTATGAAATGAGAGTCAACAGCCTAACTGAGGAAAATAACACCTTAAAAAACAGACTAACTGAAATGGCAAAAGAGGCTGAAAAAGGCAATGAGGAGAAGAATGCCTTAAAAAGCCAAATTTGCTAGATGGAAAAAATCTCAAAAGCTCAATGAGGAGAATCATTCCTTCAGAATTAGATTGGAGACTTTATGAGAAAGCAAGATGCTATTAAACAGATCCAAACAAATGAAAGAATAGAAGGCAATGTGAAATATTTCATGGGAAAACCACTGACCTGGAAAATAGATCCAGGAGAGATAATTTAAAAATT